>NC_088364.1:15298016-15315516 GCF_034508935.2 Berghia stephanieae
TTGTCCATAACAACAATGTTAACCTAGGCCTATGAGTGGTCTCGGATGTCAGACCTGCATAATATCATGTACACGTCAATTTCGACGGTTCGCATAATTTTTATTATGGAAAGTGTGTATGAACAGCGCCAGAAAAAGAAAGAAATTACAAAATAAAACAAAAACTACCAAATAATTCAGCCTGCACGGACTGGGGGAACGAACCTTAGACTCCCTGATTACCGGTCAGACGTGTTACCATTACACTAGTCAAAGTAAGTGATACCAGGCTGCAGAGAAGACCTACAAAAATATCTGTCGTCTATCTGAAATTTAGTCTTTAATGGATTTTTTTGTTTGCTGAAGAAGGGTTTTGAGTCGGAAACGTTCCCTGTTTGGTATTTTGTTCTTTTTTGAAGCTGTTATATTCATATATGTTTACCATTACACTGCAGAGGGTATTCGATACTTGGAACGGTTCAGATACAAATTTATCTTATCACAGTGCTTGCTCATGTTTCCCCTCTGCCAACTATTGTCATATTTATTCCAAATAAAATGACACAAAAATCTTTATTTCGCACAGTACAAGTCGCCTGATTGGTTTCCCTCTAAGTTCTCGATCACTCAAATTCCATCCCGACCTCTTCCTCTTCATTCGGAAACAATAAAAATAAACCTGAATCATTTTGAAAGATACTGGAACTAACTCGAGTCCAGTTTTGAAACCGGACATAAACTGACAGACTGATGAAGTAAGATGTAATTCACCTTTAGGGAATTGGGGGCAGTTAGTTTGTGGTACCGTCACGTTTAGATTGAGTCTGAGACCAGCTCAATCAAGATGAAATAAAGTAATATTAAAAAATTAAACAACTTTAAAAAGCCAAAAAATATAAGTGCCTGAAGCGGAGCTCGAACCCGGGACCTTCCGGATCACTTTAAAAAAACACTCGGCCATCCCCCCCCCCCCCCCCCCCCCCCCCGTCATACATTATATTATTATATCATAAGAATTAAGATATTGTTACATATTATGATCTGAGAACGTAATGAAGATCATATGTTACCAAGGATTTCATGAAGGTATTAATTAGAATTTCGAGCTTAATCCAAGTAAACTGATTTAGAATTCTGCCGAGTTCTAAAACAAAACAAATAAAAAACAAACAAAAAAACACGTACGAGTATTCAAACTTTTGGCCAGAAAATTCCTCCTTTAATACCAATCGATTAAAATGACCCTCGTCTTGGTAAAAAAGAAAACAAACAAACAAAAAAACTGTGAAAATTCGTAGAAATCTCTGTGAGAGAGAGAGAGAAAATGTAAGAAAGTGAGGGAGACAGGAAGATCAAGATATACAATCATAGACAGAGAAAGAAAGAGATAGAGAGAGAGAAAAGAGAGAGAGAGAGAGAGAGAGAAAGAAAGAAAAAGAGAAAGAAAGAAAGAAAGAGAGAGAGAAAGAGAGAGAGAGAGATAGAAAGAGATAAAGAGAGAGAAGAGAGATTGAGAAAAAGAGGGAGACAGATAGAGAGAGAAAGAGAGAGAGAGAGAGAGATTAAGAGAAAAAGAGAGAGACAGAGATAGAGAGAGAAAGAGGTATAGAGAGAGAGGGGTAAAGAGAGAGATAAAGAGAGAAAGAGAGAAAGAGAGAGAGAGAGAGGTAGAGAGAGAGAGGGGTAGAGAGAGAGAGGTAGAGAGAGAGAGAAAGAGAGAGAGAGAACGAAAGAGAGAGAGATTAAAGAGAAAGATACAAAGATAGAGAGAGAGAGATAAAGAGAGAGAGAAAGAGAGAAAGAGAGAGTGAGGGGTAGAGAGAGAGAGGTAGAGAGAGAGAGAAAAAGAGAGAGAACGAAAGAGAAAGAGATTAAAGAGAAAGATACAAAGATAGAGAGAGAGAGATAAAGAGAGAGAGAAAGAGAGAAAGAGAGAGAATGAGGGGTAGAGAGAGAGGGAGAGAGAGAGAGAGAGAGAGAGAGAGAGAGAGAGAGATTATTTACCATAAGAAAACGTCCACCTCCCACACAAAAGCCTTGCTTGTCTACACCAATGAGATCTTGTATTATGATAAAGTCAAAGAGAATAATGCATAAGACTGCGGAATACAGACATCAATCAATATTCAACTCTACCAACGTGTACTTGTTTGTAGGTCTGATAACCCATAACTTTCTTACGGGCTCATCGTTGTTAATGGAAATACATACTATCAAACCAACGGAAAATATTCTTCAATACAAAACTGTTAATTTAAGCCCATAATTGCCTTCGGCGATCAGACATGTTAATATGTGCATGTCGAGCTGTGTTGTCTTAAATACACTTTTATTTATTTTAAACTATTTTTAAACATAGCCCCCCCCCCCCCCCCCCCCCAACTCGACGCTTACATCTTCCCAGGTCTGACATCCGAACCCACATTAGTTTAACATTGTTGTAGTGGGCAATATTTTGCATCATTATTTGAGATTTCCATTACATTACATCAATGATCAAGTTCGTACAGCGGTTGGGAACACGCCCGGAATTCCAAAAAGCAAAATTGTAAGAATGGTATATTATTCCATCCCTCTCATTGGAAAACCCTATCATTTCTTAGTAAATACTTAATCGTTGAATAATTCTTTGAACGCATTGAATATAGAAATGTATTCAACGATTGCAGAATATTTTCGCACATTTTATTGGTGTGGAATACGGTGCAAAAGACAGCTGATTATTGGTGAATAAAAATAATCGCTTGCTGCGCATGAATACAAAGCAAACGTTTTTGTATTTGGCTCAAATTTTCATTCAAGCAGATGGAGAAAGATACAAAAATCATGATGAATAGAAGTACTAATACCATACCATTTGGTTACAAAATATCTAATAATCTTACTTGGATGGGTGGAATAAACCTTTTCTTTCAACCTTTTGCATTGATTAAACTCGTTATATTTTTATCGTGCAATAACACATACTCGCTAGCTCTTTGTAATATTGGGCAAGATAAAAAATAACTGTTTAATAAATGCAAAGAGATGAACGAATCGTATATTATTTGTCATTTATTTCATGTTTTAAAAAGGAGATAGACGTCGTAGGCGTGTTGAACAAATTTAATAACACACTGAGTGTTTTGTAAGATCTGCTTTTATTCTGGTGATTCCAAAGTGTCCAATAGGCTGAAAGAGAGAAATAAAACATTTTCTCTCTAGAATTGACTCAGCACGTATTGAATTGACAGACATTTCCTCATATTAAACAAATAAGGTTACTGTCTTTTTGTGTTAGAAGTTACAAAAATTACTTTTTGGTATCTACAATCTCACAATATTCAATTTTTTTTTCGTCGTTGTTCCGCTAAAATTACATGTTGTTACGACCTCATGTAATAAACACACATTTATGTAGATGTGTAAAAAAGTGATTATTTATGCACATGCCAGAAAAAAAATGATCTCCTACGTAAAAGAATTTATTTGAATAAGTAAACATTTGGCATAATGATAAAGTTGAAGAGGGTTAGGTAATTATATGTATGGCGGTAGATACACATTGATTATTTGATGTATGATAGGTGATCAAAAAAAGATGGATCGATGGATGAATGGATGGATGGATGGATGGATAGGTGGGTGGGTGGGTGGGTGGCTCTATGGGTAGATGGATGGATGGATGGAGGGATGAATGGATAGATCGTGGATGGATGGTTGGATGGAGGGATGGCTGGATGGGTGGATGGATCGTGGATGGATGGATGGATGGATAGATGCGTTGGTGGGTGGTTGTAGTTTGGATGGATGTATAGTTTGGTGGATGGGTGGATGGATGGGTAGTTTAATGGAGGAATGCATTGATTGTTGTATGAATGGATGGATGGATGGACGGACGGATGGGTGGAAGGGTGGATGGATAGAAGGATTGGATGGAATGAATGTATGAATGATCAAATCAATGTATAGTTTGTTTATGTTTTTGTTTTTAAGAGTTTTACGGCTCTTGCAAAACATTTAGGCCATATCAGCGCCAGTAAAAAGGAAGAAAATTGGATAGTGAAAAGATTCTAGATGTACAATAAAAAGGCCTTGAGGAAAAAGTAAGACAAAGGGGAAATGGTTCAAAAAGAGAACCGATGTAAATTCCTCATAACACACTATCAGTGTACTTAGTTTGAGATCACCTAAATGTCCCATAGATACACCAGCACTAAATGTCTCACCCAGACACCAACACAAAGTCCCACTAAGAGGAATACACTCAAATGTTTACATTATACATTCAAAATAACAAATACAACAATACATAACAGATGATTAACAAGGAAAAAAAGCATCTCCCAAGACAATAACTATGAATTTGACTGTTTCCCTCCCAGCCAAGCACTACGGCGAGGGCCAGGGCCAGGACAAAACCAAGTTATCTCATTCCAAGTCAAAGACAGAAAGCAAATTGGAAAACAAGATATAAGGGGATAGAAGACACCGAAAGTGCCTCCCTGCCCACTATGGTAGAAATAAATGTATAGATGATTGATTTTTGAATTGAGTAGATGAATGAATGCTGGCCGATTGCATTTAAACTGTGAATAACGTGATAGGGAAGTAGACATAAGAACAAATGCGATTTGTGAAAGAAAGAATGAATGCATCGAGGGGGGGGGGGGGACGAATGTATAAATAAATGGATGAGTGAATGAATCAATGTGTTTATGACGTCATTCCTCCACCCAATGTATAAATGGGTATGTGAATGAAAGACTAATATTAATGAATGAGTGAGTGAGTAAGTGAGTGAGTGAGTGATTGAATGAATGAATAAAAAAAGAACGAATGAATGAATGTATGAAAGAAATAATCAATTTCTGAAATAATATTGTTTCAAACAAACTGAAGAAAAAATAGTTTGTGGATGAGCTGCAGAAATGAATGGGGGTGGGGGGGGGGGGGTCCCATTATCTTAGTTAAGAGAGCGCTTGCTTCACACGCTAAGGGAAAAGGATCGATCCCTGGGGGAAGTCCAGATTAATTCCTTACCCTCCAGTGATTGGGTAGTAGGGTCTACTAGACCTGGCGGAAAGTAGTAAGCAATTACAATTGTTCAGTTCAACGCTGTAGAAACCAGGACAAACTCCGAATCCATGGACCTTGTGGCTTTGAAGGACTACTCTGCCGAAATCTGGAAAAACCCTTATTTAAAAATTTGGCCAGAAAACTCGTCCTTCAAATATCGATCAATTTAAATGACCCTCATCTTGGCGAAAACTCTCAAACCTGGGACTTCAGGTTTGAGAGTTTTTGCCAAGATGAGGGTCATTGAAATTGATCGATATTTGAAGGACGAGTTTTCTGGCCAAATTTTAAAATACGGCTTTTTCCCTGAGCACGGCAGAATGGTCCGTATACTATGAAGGACAACTAACTGCTGTGGCGTTGATATTCGAAATTGCTCCCCGCCTTCTTCAACACAAAAAGCTGTAATATACGAGTAACTGTTATAGTATCTGTACTTTTTGTAGTTGTTGTTGTTTCTGGTTGTCTAGCAAATAAATGACTCCCGCGTATTCACAAGGCTCCGTAGTTCTCTGCCCTTGCCCTCGAGCAAGGAAACTGGAAATTGCAAGGGAAGTAACCATCACCACTCCTATGTATTTTACTTTGTCTTGGAATTGCAATGTTATTTCTTTCTCCTCTTTTTGGTAACCCAAAGCCTCAATTGGGTGCCAGGTCGCGATGAAGTGAAAAAAATGGCTATTTGGTAAATTTGTTTTCATGTATTTTACAGCTCTTGTGACACTTTTTAGGTCATTTCAGCGCCAATAAAAAGAACGTTTGCATAGGAGAGAGGGTGGAGGGGAGAGGGTGGAGGGGAGAGGGGGGGGGGGCAGATTTGAAGTTAAAGGCACCAGGGAAAAGTAAGACTAAGAGAACTGATATAAATATGGAACAGAAGATTCCACGAGATAAAATCCGTCAATGCCTATATTTCAATATCAACTAAAAGTTCCATCGAGGGACAAAGAAAGGATGCCGCTACGAAGGATACACGCAAATGCTTTAAGTACAATATGTGAAGCTGGCTGAGAAAACCCGGGAAGATGCGGCAAGCTTCTATTTGAGATATTATTATATGAACCAAAATCGAAGATAAAGTGTTTCCCATAGCAACAAATTTTATTCAGAAAAAAATGTCATAACTTGGGTTCTAATTGACGGTCAGAAAGATGTGGTCTAAACCACTTCACATATAATTCAATTTTCCGGGTTTTCTCAACCAGTCACACATAAATCCAAAACAAAACAAAAATTATAATAGTACATAACAGAGATGATTTACAAGTAAAATATTATCGTCTATCTGCGTCTTTCTCACCTAAGGATCCCTGCCAGGACCAGGAAAAAAACGGTCTCAATCCAGATGTGGAAAGGGACTCAGATAATGTAGGGGGATAGAATACACAAAGAATAGACCTCTCCAGAATATGGAATCTTGTTTCTTTGCACGTTAAAACGATATTTACTCTTCTCACTAAAGCAAATAAACTTTTCTAAAAATCAGTCTCATTTTTTTTGATGAAATGGAATGGATGGTTCCTCTGTAACCTCTTGTTGTCAAGCTATTGACACGGATGCCTTTCTAACCATTATCTTATAGCATAAGCCTTCAGTGCGTGCACTTTTGAAAATTACGTCAGGTATTGTATATTTTATTAAAACTAGTCGAATGAACATTAAATTTGGCTCAAATATTTAGAATAAAGTATATTTTGGCCATGAAATCAACCCGCCGACCGAGAACTGAAGACCCCATAGCCACCTTAAGTGCTTGCCTATCGCTATCACCCAGAGTAAACAGCCCACAATCCTGAGCATCACTCACAATTTCAACACAGATGATTGAATAAAAATGCATCGTGTCGTCAGGTTTTTACGATGCAGTTTCTTTATCAGTGTGTCCAAATATTATTGTGAGAAATACTCACTAACTGGGCCTGATCTATTTGTGTTTTACATGTACTAAGTTTATCTCAGGCCTTTTCATACAGGAAATAAATCGTCAAGGGGACGAAACGGGGTAAAATGGCAGGAAATATTCGGATTGGTTAATGCTTAGTGACGGGCGAACCACCAATTAAAGAAGACACAATGTGCACGTTTCGGTTACAAGAAAATAAAACCATCCAATTAAAAAAATAATCCACCTGCCCCGACTGGAGATCGAACCTCAGATTTGCTGATCTATAGACGATATTTTTTTTAAATTTTCCCTTCCGCCACGACATCATAAGAAATCGTCGCCTTGGCATTCCACGAAGGAATATAGTTAATTCATCAAACAAGATGTCTGATGTCAACAGGAATCACTCATGTTGTCCAAGTGAGCAAATTGGAGGTTAATAATCTTGCTCAAGTAAAAAACGAAAGTGCTTGAAGCGGGGCTCGAACCCGGGACCTTCAGGGTCACAGTGCAATGCCACTCGGCCACTTCGCCCACCAGAGACGATAGAGATATCGGGAAGAACCCAGGCCCATGGAAACCATGCCTCTGACGGAGTACTTTTTAAAATAAATTGATTGTGTATTGTTATTTTTAGAATCATTCCTCCCCCCCCCCCCCCAATCCCCCTCACATTTGGCAGCATCAAATCATTTCGTACGGTACGAGAGGATGGCTTAGTAATCATCTGATAGTAAATGTGTCAATTATTATAGCTTAATCGTCACTATTTAGTTTGAATAATGTAAACATCTAGCCACGCCTCCGTGAGTCAATGGTAGAGGGGAGAGTCGACAGAAAGAGAGAGAGAGAGAGAGAGAGAGAGAGAGAGAGAGTGTGTGTGTGTGTGTGTGTGTGAGAGAGAGAGAGTGTGTGTGTGTGAGAGAGAGAGTATGTGTGTGTGAGAGAGAGAAAGAGAGAGAGAGAGAGAGAGAGAGAGAGGGTGATAGAAAAAGACAGATGGAGGTTTTGAAAGGAACGAGAGAGGGGAGGAGAGAGGGAGGAGCGGGAGGGAAAGGGAGAGAGAGAGAGAGAGACAGAGGATTGTTGAGGAGAAAAGGGGGATAGGAAAAGAGACAGAGGGAAGAGGGATTGGGAGATAGAAAGATAGTTATTTATATATATATATATATATATATATATATATATATATATATTATATAATATATATATACTAGGTAGGTAGGTAGATACAGTGGATGGTATGTATGTTAATATATATATATATATATATATATATATATATATGTATATATATATATATGAGAGTGTGAGTGTGTGTGTGTATGTATGTGTGTGTGAGAGAGAGTGAGAGAGAGATGGATAAAGAGAGAGAGAGAGAGAGAGAGAGAGAGAGAGAGAGAGAGAGAGAGAGATCTAAAGCAATCATCAGTGATACAACCATAATAAATGGTTCTCACTTAATTTTGACATTTTTGACAAATTGGTCCTGAATCTGATCTAGAGTCGCTGCGCTTGACGTCATTCAATTGTCGTTACATTTGACAACCGACTACACGATAATATCTGACCAACTTTTCTCTGACAACAAACGCTTATAATAATGTATCCCTTGATAATGATGGGAAATAATAACTCGATGTCAGAGAGCCCTTGGCTCCAACTGATACGACATCCACCTCCGGATTCCATTGAAGGGGGCATTTGGTCTTTTCTAGACTAAATCAATGGGAGCGATCTGTAGATAGAACGAAGTTGACGTCACTCTGGTCTTTGTTACTGTTTTTTTTTTTTGCCATCCGCGTTTATGAGTAATTCTCACTAAACTGTATCATCCAGACTATATCAGTTCATGGTTACTCAGTTTTGTGTATTGGTCCGTTATACTTCCGGATGGCAACGTTATGAGCTTCTTAGCCAAACGCATATTATCTATATTCATGTTTTCGTCCAACCAAACATCTATCACATGATTTGTTGCTGACCAACGATTGGATATTTCTTCAGAAATGTAAACACACTGCTTTGTTTATGAAAGTTGTAAACATACCCATGTGTCAAGCTGAACAAAGTTATGCCCAATCGTGATGTTAGATATTTCAAAAACTGTGAACACGTTTCACTTTGTGGGTCACTTTGAGCACATATTCCAATGTGACCAATGACCTCGAGCAAATGGAAATGTAATATAGATCATGCCCATTCCCTATATTGGGCGGCTTTAATCATTCTGTATCGTCATGACAGGTTAGTAAAAAAAACATTTTTGGTGGAAAATATAAATTATCTGTGTTGATACCAGTTTTGCGACCTAATTTGGGGGTCTAGCTTTAAATAAAAGTAACAATCTTGTGGCAAACGGTCAACAAAACCAATGAAGGAATGACCTCCATATTCTTCCCTCTTATCAACATTGTAGCATTTTGTCTCACCATAGAGAGATTTTATAGCTTTAGCTTAGGGAATTTTTATTAGAACATTACAAAGTTGAGAATCAAAATGTTATGACAAAATTGATGTTAAAATGTATAATTTGGATTATAATTCAAAATACACATAGACCTCATCCCAAAAAAAATCTCTCTATGGTGACATAATACATTATCTCTGTGATAACTGTGGAAATTTTCAGACAATTTCATTAAAGATTCTGAGAAACGTTTGACACAGTATCCAATACCCTTAGAAAAATGACATATTGAGAAAATAGCAAAATAGCTCTCCGTTTTTCACACTTCTCTTACTACCTTTTCGACTTTGTTTTTTGTGCCTTTATAGTTTATTTTTAAAAGTTGCACTTCAATAATATTATTTCTAAGATAATAAAATATCGTTTTCCACCAAAATCCCAAAACCAATTTTTTGAAGGATTTTCCTAATAATTAGACCCAAACCGCTCCTTAATTCTCATCATTATTGTTTTTGGGGTTATTTTTAACCTTGAGTATTTATATAGCTTAATATCCGCCAAATGTGCTCAAAGCGCGTTCCAAGGGGTCCCCTAGCCAACTGCAACACTTAACATGTAGGACGAGATATAAGTGCACGGTCCACAGTTTTTCTGAGGAATAATTCATAGATTCTTGCGTTCGGATTTTTCAATAAGTTCCAAAGAGCATCAGCTGCTAATGGTGCTCACACTACTATGCTATGACGATCGACCCAATCAGCAAATTCTTTATCGCATTCGAGCGCCGTCACAAAACTCACCCAGAAGCTTCGTCACAACACACCGTTCAACTAGATCCTCTGCGGTTTTCGGGCTCGTTACAACAACGGGTACATGTTGGACAGACGGAAAGTCCCAACTAATGAAACGACCTTGGGAACATCTCAATGGGGACGAGTTCAAAGTTCCAAATACGCAACTTCAAGAAATCTATAAGTATACGCCACCTATAGATAGTATGCGCTTGGTTAAGAAGCTCACAACATTTCCATCCGGAAGTATAAGGGATCAACACACAAAACTGTTTAACTTTTATAGTCTGGATAATACAGTTAAGTGAGAATTACTCATAAACGTGGATGGCAAAAAAAAACCATAACAAAGACCAGAGGGACGTCAACTTCATTCTATCTATAATCTCACCCATGTTTTTTCTAATAAATTGTTTTTGTTTGTCTTTTTTGGTCATCAGTTAAAGTTTGGGCGGGTTAGAGGCAAGACGATAAAACCTAAAAATATTTAGGTGAATAAGATATCATTACAAGTCTAAATATTTGTTTGTTTTCTTTGCTTGTTTATCTGTTTTGTGAAATCGGATAACATGTATAGAGAATGAGATTAGCGGAAGAGTAGCGTCCCTTGATTTGACATCACCTTACAGAGAGAACGTCAACATGGTTTTGCGCATGCGTCTCTCTCGTCCTCCCTTTCAGTGAAGTGTCTCCGGAAGCGAGGACTAGAGACGTATGCGCACAACCAACATGACGTTCTCTCTCTAATAACTTTTCCGCCGGTGACATCCAATCAAGGGACGCTACTCTTCCGTTAATCTCATTCCCTATACCGGATATAAATATGTCATGAATATCAATTTTTATTTCAATGGTAAAGAGCAAAGGGAGTTCACCATAGACAACAATGGAAAAAAAAGTAGTCCTTCAGAACCATGAGGCCCTTGGAGCCGGAGTTTATCCCGGTTTCTATAGCGTGAAACAGACAACAGCAATTGCTTGCTATCCTTCGGATACGACGCTAGTCTATCGCAAGGTACTTTCCGCTAGATCTAACAGACCCAATCGTTGCCGGGTGGACAGGGAGGTCAGAAAAAAAATCTGGACTGCATCCACTGGATCTATCTCGGTCCCCTTGCGTGTGAAACGAGTGCTCTATCAACTGATCTATCGGGGCCCCGGTCGACAACAATGGCTTCAACAATAATATTGTAACAAAATTGGGGTTTCCCCATGACCTAAAGGGATAATATCCAAACCTGGCGTACGCTGAAAGAAAAGAGAAAATACATTTTAACAATTTTGTCCAAAAACTCGTTCTTTATAAAAATCGATCGGTTAAAATAACTCTTTGTCTTGTCGCAAACTCTCCTCAACCCTGGGATTTCCACGAAGGTTGGGGAGTTTTGGACAAGGCGAAGGTCATTAGAATCGACCGAGTTTTCTGGGCAAGACTTTTTAAATGTTTTTTTTTTTTTGTTTTGTTTTGTTTTGTTTTTGTGTGTTGTCTTTTTCTCAGACAACGGCAGAAATGAGATGAAAACAGATAAACATCAAAACATTTTGAAGAATCGTGAATGGATTTTGTTTTCTCTGGGTTAAATTACGGAAAACAGAACGATTCAAGATCTGAGCGTTCTGCCACCTACGTTAAAATAGAAGAAGAAGAAGAAGAAGAAGAAGAAGAAGAAGAAGAAGAAGAAGAAGAAGAAGAAGAAGAAGAATAAGAAGGAGGAGGAGGAGGAGGAGGAGGAGGAGGAGAAGAAGAAGAATAAAAAAGTTAATAGATCGATAGATAGATAGATAGATAGAGAGAGAGAGAGAGAGAGAGAGGGAGATAGAAAGATAGAGATAGAGAGAGAGAAAGAGAGAGAGTGTGTGTGTGTTTGTGTGTGAGGCAGAGAGAGAGAGAGAGACAGACAGACAGACAGAGAGAGAGAGAGAGAGAGAGAGAGAGAGAGAGAGAGAGAAAGAAATCGAGACGAAAAAGACGCACAAAAAAGGAGAAAAAGGGTGGGGGGGGGGAAGAGTTGAGTAGCTGGGGTAGAAAGTTGTGAGGGGGGGGGGGGGAGGGTAATGATGCTTTGTGAGTAGTGAATTGTCAGATAGAAACATTTGCATTTATTAACACCCTCTAATTACTTGCTTTCAGATAACATCACCCAGACCCCCAACCCAGCGCCTCCCTCCCCCCCCCCCCCCCCCTTAACAATGATTACCATAATACAACAATGCCCGAATTTCGCAACATCCCCAATTCTATTAAATGTAACATGAAATTAAGGAATCTCCCCTCATCCACTCTACTCTCCTTTCGACAGCCCCCCCCCCCCTTTCCTCACAACCCCTCGGTCAAGGTCGTATCACATTGTTGTATCTAATCATAGCTACCGTGACGGTACTCACAAGAGATTTGGTGTCCATTATGTTGATGGTACTCACTCACATACAAAGTCAACCGCAAACAATCAAAAATTATTCTTGCCAGTTCGACCCACCAGCGAGATGACTTCATTGACAACCACAAAATACAAAATAAAATACTAAATAACTAAATAAATAACTAACTACATAAATAAATAAATAAATAAATAAATAAATAAATAAATAAATAAATAAATAAATAAATAAATAAATAAATGAATTCTCGTTGGACCTATATTTTTTCTGTTCTACTTTTTTTTTGAAAATTAAATTTGTTTTGTTTGTTTTGTATTTACTATCTGTTGATTGATTTATTTTATTTATTTATTTTTTCTTTTGTTTAAAATTTAACAGGAGCTTAAATTCAGCTTTAGAATGTTTTTGTTTTTGTTTTTGTTTTTTCTTTAAATTGGGTCATGGCAAATTTGGCTCGTTAGCTTTAATTACCATTTGACCTTTTCATTGCGATATGTTTTGCTTGATATACAAAAACTATCCGTCATTCGGGTTAAAAAAAAAGATTGAGCTTTATATAGCGCAATATCCACTAAATGTGCTCAAAGCGCTTTACAAGGGGTCCCTGGTCAACAGCAACGTTTAACATGTAGGACGGAACATAACGCCCGTTTGGCGATATTACAATTTTTCGGACAAAGACAGTGCTGTTAACGGCCAGGTACTCATTTTACACCTGAGCACGGTGAGAGAAAGTGAGTAAAGAGCCTTTTCCAAGGACTCAACTATGCGCCGAGCGCGAGGCTCGAACCCAGGACCTTTCGATCCGAAAGCGAGTGTCATACCACTAGACCACATAGCCGCACATTTCACAAGTCATACTGGCCGGTAAACTTCTACCTCAAATATAGTTGATTTCAACAAATCTGCCCTATACTCTGAAGGAAAAAAAAAACGTATTTTAAAATTTGGCCAGAAAACTCGTCCTTCAAATATCGGTCATTTAAATTACCCTCATCTTGGCATAAAACTTACTCCTCCCTGATATAGAAAATCCTTCAATTCAGAGATTTCAAGGTCTCAGGATTTACGAGACATTTTAAATTCATTTTTTTAAAATGTAGTTCTTTTGTTTTGTTTGTTTAATTTTCTTTTCTTTCTTTTTTTTTTTTTTTTTTGGTTGTTTGTTTGTATTTGGTATTTTTCTTTTCGCGGGGGTGGGGGTGGGGGGGGGGGGGGGGGGGGGTCGGTTGTTGGTTTTTAAGTATTTTTTTTCTTTTGGGGGGGGGGGGGGGAGGGGGGGGAGGGAGAAGGGGCCTACCTTTAAATTTACTTATTGATTTATGTTTTCTGTTTTATTATTTTCTTTTTGGCAAGATGAAGGTCATTTTAATCGTTTTCTGGCCAAAATGAAAAACAAAACAAAACAAAACAAAACACAAACGAAACAATAAATAGAACTGTTTTTGTCAAGATTATGTAACACTACACCAAAATTGCCATGCCACACACTGGGCTATAACCTATGGGCTAGGTAAAAACCATGACCTTGACTATGACTATGACCTTGACTATGACTATGTTCCATTCGATTCTGTACTCTTTGACCCTTACTTCCACTGACAAAACATCCTATTCCCATTTTTGGACAGAAAACCCTTCCTCGGTGTTTGTCATGATCTCTTAAGTAACAAAGTGAAATTGAACGTAAGCTTCAATTTAATAAACGAAAACAGTATGTGTAGACGTTTCGGGGTTCCCCTTTATCAACAAAACAGGGAGAATGAAACACTACAGACAAATGAGATAAATCTTATTCGTCTGTAGTGTTTCATTCATCCTGTTTTGTTGATAAAGGGGAAACTCAAAACGTCCACATTATCTGTTTTCGTTTATTAAATTGAAGCTTACGTTCAATTTCACTTTGTTATTTTTTCTTCGAGCTTCGAGCAGCAACATTTATTACATTACCCAGTATTATTCATGATCCCTTAAGAAGCCTCTCAACTTGTCAAAATGTCTTTGACGCAGACTTCTTTAGAACATTTTAAAGTAGTCCTCCAGCGCCATTAGGCCCATAGAGCCAAACTTTATCCCGGTCTCTACAGCGTGAACAGGGTGGGGGGGGGGGTCCCGATAGCTCAGTTGGTAGGGCACTCGCTTCACACACAAAGGGACCGAGATTGATCCCGGGTGCAGTCGAGATTTGATTCTGACCTCCCATCCCCTGTCCACCCAGCAGTGAATAGGTAGTTGAGTAGCTGAGTCTGTTAGATTTGGAGGAAAGTATTTTGCGATAGACTAGTGTCCTATCCGAGGGATAACAAGCAATTCCTATAATTCGCTTCACGCTATAGTAGCCGAGATAAAGTCCGGTTCCATGGGCCTAATGGTTCTGAAGGATTACTACAGCGTGAACCAGTCTTAAGCAGCTGCTTGCTACCGACGTCAACATATTTGTAGGTCTAATAACCAAACGCAATTATGGGCTTTTTAGTTTTATTAGCATTCTTGTTATGCACAATATTTGGCGTTTGTTTTAGAGGTTTTTTATTACAACAATGAGCCAAACTTCAGACCTCTAAATAAGTACACGTCCCTTGCTACCCGTTGGAAAGGACGCCGGTCTATCGCCAGATCTGCCAGACCCAGTTACCCAATCCAGGCCAAACTAGGAATAAGACATTTCATCAGAACACGATAATTTGGTGTTGGCCTTCAACGAATTACAACTTGATTTGGAAATGAGATGATTTCATGAGGTGAGTGTCCGTTGTAAAGAGGTACCAAATCACAAATAATGATAAATGATAATGATGAGACTAATAAAACAGGGAAAATTGACGGGGAGAACAATTAAACCCGGGACATCTCATTAGTACGGGACCTTTTATCCTGGAAAAGGCGGATATGTGGGTGAGAGAGAGAGATGGATAGATAGATTGTAGATATATATATATATATATATATATATATATATATATTATTGAGAGAGAGAGAGAGAGAGAGAGAGAGAGAGAGAGAGAGAGAGAGAGAGAGAGAGAGAGATGCTGGTAACATTTGTCCACACGATATCAACCTTGATAATGCCAAATCATCAAAACATAAAGAAAAGAGAGAGAGAGAGAGAGAGAGAGAGAGAGAGAGAGAGAGAGAGAGAGAGAAAGAGAGAGTAGTAGGAAGAGGAGGAAGAGGATGAGGATGAGGATGAAGAGAAGGAGGAGTAGGAAGAGGAGGACGAAGAGGAGGAGATCGAGGAGGAGGAAGGTGAGAAGATGGGGAGAATGAGGAAGAGGGGGAAGAAAGGAGAAGGAGGAGGAGGAAGAGGAGCAGGAAGAGGGGGAGGAGGAGAAGTAGGAGGTAAAAAAAATAAAAATAAAGATATATATATATATATATATATATATATATATTATATATATATATATATATATATATATATATATAATATTATAAATGGAGTCACTCCTTTATTTATGGCCGAAACCCATGCTTCTGTGGTCTCCATTTATAATTTATATTAGCTCTAATCAACATTATCGAGCACTCTCGTACCTACAAGTACCCACCAACACTCATATATATATATATATATATATATATATATATATATATATTATATATATATATATATATATATATATATATACTATTATAAACTAGACATAATCGCAAAGTGCTTTCCACCAGATCGGACCATTCTGTCAATCAATTACCGGCGAAATATGAAACAAAAACACGTATTCTAAATTTTGCCCAGATAAATAGTCCTTAAAAAATTCGATCAATTGAAATGACCTTTATCTTGTCCAAAACTCTAAAATCTGGTAATTTATGGATTAAGTCCCAGTTTTGAGAGTTTTTGACATCTGATATTTGGCTTTATTTTAGAATTTTTTGTGGAAAAAGAGTTGTAGATTCTTAGAGACACAAAAACTGAATTGTCACATATTTGATAATTTTTATTTTAATCTCACTTTTTGACATCCAGCTCATCCTGATTTGAAACGATGGGTCACAATAACTATTTATCGATGAAAACATATTTGCATTATGGCCTTATTGTGAAGGTAATGTGGTCCTGGGTTCAAGCCTAGCTTGGCGCATAGTTGAGTCTTTGGAAAAGGCTCTTTACTCACATTCTCTCACCGTACTCAGGTTGAGTGCCTGGCCGTTAGCAGCACTGTCTCTGTCCGAAAAATTGTAATATCGCCTAATGCCCCGTCCTATATGTTAAATGTTGCTGTTGAGCACGTTAGGTGGATATTGCGCTATATAAAATCTCAATTTAAAATTAAAGATTTTAACATTGTTGTAATAGGGAATATTTTGCATTGGTTTGAGAGTATCTCCATGATAAAATTGAACCCATAATAAGCAGGGTTATCAGAACTGCCAATGAGCACACGTCGGTGTTAGTTAGAACACATTGATAAATCTTTTTCTTGAACTAATAGAATAGCAGCAATGTGTGTTTTTAAAGGTAGACTAATGAATACGTGGAATATTTCTGTTTTTTTTTTTTTAATAAACAAATAAATGAACTTATAAATAATCAAATACCAAGATTAAAATTAAAAATTAAAAAAAAATAACTTAATTGAAAAGATGGACAACATCAATTACGACATCATCATCATCAACAAGAACAACAACAACAACAACAAAACTCGTCAAACTTCCATTTTCAAAACGTCAAAACCAGACGCACTCCCGCTAGCTCCACTCAGCATCCCTGACGGGGAACCAAAAAAAAAAAAATGATACAAAACAAAAAAATTAAAAGGAAAAAAAAGAACCCCCCCCCCCCCCGAAAAAATACCAAGAACCCCCCCCCCCCCCCCCCCCCCCCCCCCCCGAAAAAATATACCAAGAACCCCCCCCCCCCCCCAAAAAAAAAAGAAACGAAACAAGGCAAAAAAAAAAAATAATAATAATAATTATAATAATAATAATAAGTTGTCTAATAATATTTCATTTCATTTCATTTAAAAACTTTGGCAACCGCGTCAAGAAAAC
>NC_088364.1:15320516-15328016 GCF_034508935.2 Berghia stephanieae
AGAGAGAGAGAGAGAGAGAGAGAGAGAGAGAGAGAGAGGGAGACCAATCCACGTTCTTACGTCCTTCCATCTCAAGTGTCAAATCTCTGGTCGATATTATAATAATTTGTAGAATATTGAACTCCTTAAGCATGGGTGGCTAAGGTAATTTCTTTCTATTCGCGCTAACCCTCTCTCTGTTGATGGTACTCAAAGATTTACTCTATGGTATTGTGTGTAAACATGGCGCTTGTTTAAATATGGTTTTTCTCGGTTGTGAAAGATATATGGAGACAGACACACAAACAGACAGACAGTGAAAGAAAGAAGGAGAGAGAGTGAGTGGTGAGTGAGTGAGTGAGTGAATGAGTGAGTGAGAGAGAAATTGACAGAAGAGAGAGAGAGAGAGAGAGAGAGAGAGAGAGAGAGAGAGAGAGCGGTGGAGGGAGAGATGAAAACAGAGAAAGGGGAAAAGAGTGATTAAGTGTGTGAGAGAGATGAAGTTGCAAACAGAGAATATGAGAAGGGGGGGGGGGGAGTGGGCGATTCACGTGATAACATCCTTCCATCTCAAGTGTCAAATCTCTGGTCAATATTATAACTTGTAGAATAGTGAACTCAGTTTGGGTGGATGAAAAACTTCTTTCTTCTCTCTCTCTCTCTCTCTCTCTCTCTCTCTCTCTCTCTCTCTCTCTCTCTCTCTCTCGGCTTTTTGTACTTGAAGATTCTCTCTATTATTGAGTGCATATTTGACGATTTGATTCAGTGAAATGAAGAGAGAGATAGATATATAGATAGATAGAGAGAGAGAGAGACAGAGAGAGAGAAAGAGAGTGGGAGACAGAGAGAGAAAGAAAGAGAGAGAGAGAGAAAGAGAGTGGGAGACAGAGAGAAAGAAAGAGAGCGAGAGAGAGAGATAGAGGCGGAGGAGAGAAGGCAATGAGAGAATATATGACGCTGAAGGAAAAGAGGAGGGATAGTAAATTAGAGTCAGTTTAAAGCTTTAAAAAATATACTCTGGCTCCATGGGTACACACACACACACACACACACACACACACACACACACACATATATATATACTTATCTATTATACTTATCTATTTTATTTCTTCATTTATTTAAACATTTTTGGTAGTTTCCTTTGGTTAATAATTGATTTTACTACTTGTATTGATAGGAAATTCTATGTAAATGTCAGTTTCATATTGGCAAGTGCCTAAAATAAACCTTTGATTTGAACTCTTAACATTGCAAGGACTCAAATATTGTAGGCACAGAGTTCACTTCGACATACTACCATTATGAAAGGACTGATCACATAATCATTTTAAATTAAGTAATCGGATACAATCATTGCACAACGAATATCCATTGAACTCACAGTTCGATATCGATCGGTATCCAACATTGATACTTTTTTAATTATACTCGATTACACGAAAAAAACGTGGGTATCCACATTAGGCAAGTATCGCGTTACGATTACCCGCAAACAGTACATTAAACGTGTAAATTTTCTCATAATGGAATCAGTTAGAGGCGGTGTGTTCTATTTGGATATTCCCAGTTTATAAACCCTTTCACCGAAAGTTCAGATGGTAAAGCACTCGCTTCACACGCGAAGGTACAGGGATCAATCCCGAGTGAAATTAAGGTATTTATTTTACTACGCCTCCACCCCCCCCCCCCCCCCCCCCCCCCCCGCGTCCATCCACCAGTCACTGGGTAGCTGGGTCTGTTAGATTTGGCGGGAGGTTCTTTGTGTCAGACTGACGTCCAATCCAAATGGTAGCAAGCAATTGCTACTGTCTCTTGTTACTTACTTACTTAATCATCTTCGGGCCTTGAGGCACATAGGGCATCCATCCAGATATCTCCATTTTTTTCGATCGGCTGCTTTTGCGGTGGCTGTATTCCAGGACAGGCCTGCTTCCTTTAATTCTTTATCCATGGTCCTTTGCCATGTTTCTCTGGGTCTTCCTCGCTTTCTCTTGCCATCTGCTGTCCAGTACAGGGCTGTCTTGGGAAGTGACCCTTTTTCCATTCTGGCCACATTGTTACGCTATAGAAACAAGTGATGAACTCCTACTCCGTGTGATCTGTGGCTTTGAAGGACTACTTTTTTTCATCGATAATTCTAATTTCTATCGAGCCACATAATACATCGCATTATCTATCAAGTTGTAAATACAGACTAAGCTGTTTTCACCAAGAGAGCAGCAACTCTCTATCTCTCTCTCTCTCTCTCTCTCTCTCTCTCTCTCCTTATATATATATATATATATATATATATATATATATATATACATATATATTTGTGTGTGTGAGTGTGTGTGTGTGTGTGCGCGTGCGTGCGCGTGTGTGTGTATGTGTGTATCTTTCCTCCTCATTTCTATTTGTCTTTTTCTCTCATATATAAACTCGCTCTCTTCTCCTCGATCGATCCTTCTCTTTCATTCTCTTTTGTTCTCTCTCTCTCTCTCTCTCTCTCTCTCTCTCTTTATATCCCTCCCTTTCTCTCTCTCTCTTTCTCTCTCTCTCTCTCTCTATCTATCTATCTATCTATCTATCTCTCCCTTTCTCTATCTCTCAATCGACCTCTCTCACATTCTCCGCCACCCAATCACCTCTCTTTCTCTCTCTCTCTCTCTCTCTCTCTCTCTCTCTCTCTCTCTCTCTCTCTCTTTCTCTCTATATATATATATATATATATATATATATATATATACATATATATTTGTTTGTGTGTGTGAGTGTGTGTGTTTGTGTGTGTGTGTGCATGCGTGTGTGTGTATGTGTGTATCTTTCCTCCTCATTTCTATTTGTCTTTTTCTCTCATATATAAACTCGCTCTCTTCTCCTCGATCGATCCTCTTCTTTCATTCTCTTTTGTTCTCTCTCTCTCTCTCCCTCTCTCTCTCCCTCTCTCTCTCTTTATATCCCTCTCTTTCTCTCTCTCTTTCTCTCTCTCTCTCTCTCGATCTCTTTATTTTCATACAGTCTTTTCCAGAGATAAAATTAAATAACGAGGTAATCGATTCCAAGCACAAAATCGATTTTACCATCACTCAAATATCGCATTACTATCACTGTAAATAAGACACTTTAAGGAACAATAACTTGATCCCGCAGACAAACAAAATAGTATTTGAGCAGGACCAAAAGGAACACGACCCTGCATTGTATCAAAATACGGTTCTGCAGTCGTCACGTCACTTCCTTCGTAATGACGCAAACCAACTGGTTCTAAACTATAGGAACAAAATCTCCATCACCACCCTTATGAAATATTTCTCCGTGGAGCATAAAAGTGTATCCAGAGGAGAAAAACATTATAAATATGAACATGTTTTGACTTTTATAAATTCTGATCACATGACATGTGAAAAAGTTTTAGCCAGCATGACGAATAAAAAGTACCTATTTTCTTTGTTTAGAACCAAGCTGCTGGTTGCTGGGCGGACGTGACATCAGAATATTGAATCCTATTGCTGCTACTCTTACAAAACATTTTTCAAAAACATTTTTGAAAGAAACTTTTTACTTCAAATATAAATGGTTCAAAATGGATTCAGCCGTGTCAAGAATTCAAAAACCTGACAAGTCCTGGGGATTTTCGTGGCTGTGACTTTTTGACCAGTCGGTGCCATCTTGAAATATCGATATTTGAAGTGTTTACAAAGATATAGCTCGGCGCAGAGTTGAGTCCTTGGAAAAGGCTCTTTACTCACATTCTCTCACTGTACTCATGTGTAAAATGAGTACCTGGCCGTTAACAGCGTTGTCTCTGTCCGAAAAAATTATAATATCGACTAACAGGCGCCATGTCCCGTTCTACATGTTAAGTGTTGATGTTGGCCAGAGACCCCTTGTAAAGCGCTTTGAGCACGTTTAGTGGATATTGCGCTCAGTAAAAAAAAATCTTTCTTTTTTTTAAAATGTCTCTTGTCAGCAAATTTTGGCCCAGAAAGTGTTCCATTAAAAGACTATTATAATTAGATCTTACCGTCATAGAGTTGAGAGAGTGAAAGGATCTGGCTGGTGGGGTGACGTGAGTGAAGGAGTGAGTGATAGTCGTTGATGTCCTGTGTGTTGTTTTCAAACTCGATACTAATTGGGTTAATCAAATCCTATTTTCGATATCCTTGAGTTTACACAAAAAGTCAGGCAAGCCTGGTGTCTGATGATGTCCTCCAAGACGTGTGATCTGATGATGGTGGTGATGATGATGATGATGGTGATGCTTGAGGTGATAACGACGATGAAGATGATAGTGACGATGATGCAAAGTCACGTGATCTTTCATAGAGGAAATATATGACGACGGCGTCAATGATGACGATTCTTTAACGATGATCTTTAGTAGAAGCTGCTTTTCCTTTGTGGTTGTCAAGTCTTTTTCTCTCTCTCTTTTTTTTTTTTTTGGTATGTTTTGGGGGAGGGGGGTTATTGGTATAGCTTCCGTTAGATTTTTTTTTTTTTCAATCAATCCGTATTTTAGAGGTTGGAGTTATTATCATCATTGGTGTCGTTATTGTTAATGTTGTTTTCGTTGGTGTTGTTGTTGTTGTTGTTGGTCTTTTCATTATCCTTTTTGTTGGGAATGGATGGGAGGATGAGGAGGAGGGAGTGAGCAGCGAGCAGCTTAGGCTACCTGATACTATTACAACTTGTCACGTGCAATAGTCTCACACGGTATTCAATTTGGCATGGGGCGGTATGTTATCTCTGCTGATGACTGTTGTCAGTTGTTACTATTGGCTGTCACGTGTTGTTGGTGTTGTTGTCGTTGTTGTTTTTTTTTTGTTTTTTTTTATGCGGTTGTATTTTTTATTGCTACTCTTGCCGCTATTATTGTTGTTGTTGTTGTTGTTGTTGTTGTTGTTGTTGTTGTTTTCACTGTTATTTGTTAGTTGTTAATTGTCGTCATCGTTGCTGTTTTTGGTGTTGTTGTTTGTTATTTTGCTTGGTAAAGCAGTTTACATTACATTGACGTCACTGGTCGCATGAAAATGATGATAACTATTACAGTAACACACGATAAATAAAGTAGTCTGTAAATTCCATAGGGCATGTATTTACAGATGTTTGTAGCTATATGATATTCGATATTCGTATAATTAATTCCATCATTGATATTGTAGAAGTATTCTTGAATGTTTTGAAATACAGTTTGGTGATATTTTTATAGCACTGCATGGAAAAGACGAATGATAATTTATATGAACTTTCTTCTAGTTAGATATCTTTGTGTGACGTAATAAAAAGCCCGATCAAATCAAAAACAAAGTAGAATCTATAATATTTTATGGTTTTGAACACTCAAAATATGTTTTTTTCGTGTCACGGATATTTCTCTTTCCACACTTGCTTTCTTTTGGTCATTACTTGATGGGAACTATTAACAATTCCTCTGACAAGGAGGAGATTTTTCTCTTGTGGTGGGTGGAGGTGTGTGTGTGGGGGGGGGGGGGAGATTGCTGTTTTACGTTTGTTTATATACCTCAGTTGTTACGCGGAGGTTATAAACCTATAATCAATGGCGTTTCTGAGATAGGGTGATTGAGCTTTGACCGAGACGTCGAGAATGAGGCCAGCTGCTGAGGGTTGTTGATTGTTGTTTTATCGTAATTGTCTGTTTTGGGGGGCTTGTCTGGGATGATCGTATCCAGTAGGTCAATATCAGCACCTGAAATACATTATAGGAAAATATAGGACTCTTTTGTAAAGAAAGGCTTGTGAAGTGCCTGTTAAAAATATAAATCGGATCAATAAAAGTCATCGAAAAAAAGTGTCTTTATAAACACAAAATTCTGCAAGGATTTTTTGGGTTTTTTGACATGTCTATTTTAGATTATCCAGTATTAGTAAAAGCACATTGCCATTGCATACAGCAAAGTGAAGATTTTGATTTAGTTCATAGTCTTTCAGCTACAATATTATGGCGGAATGGGTTGGATGCTGAAAATTGATTAGACAGTAAATAAGATGAAACAGAATAATTATATATAATTATATATATATATATATATATATATATATATATATATATATATATATAATATATATTATATATATATATGGTTGAGGGAAATGGCTTGAATCGCTTGACAGCATACCTCCCTGAAGAACCCATCAAGATACCAACGGATGGTGGAAACAATGTTGTAAAGGGAAATAACCAAATGAGGTGAGGATTTTAGCCACAAAATGTTCACCTCAAAATAAGAATCAGTTAGAATAACTCTCAACTTGTTAAAAATTATCACGTTTGACACTTCAAAGATATCTAGGTTTTGATATATTGAAAGTCATTTTAATCGTTTCCACAAAGCTGGATGGACGGGAAAATTATATACATCTGTTGTAAGACCAGCAAATTTGTATGGACTAGAGACAGCAGCTACAACAAAGAAATAAGATAAAGAAGTTGAAGATGTTAAGATGGTCACTCGGATGGACAAGAAAAGATACAGTGAGAAATGAACGAATTCGAAGGTTAACAAGTGAAGAATGTATCAACAAAGATGAGAGAAGATAGATTGAAATGGTTCGGACATGTTAAGAGACGAGAGAGGGAGTATGTGGGGAAGAAAAGAATTGGATAAACAATTAGCGGGAAAGAGGAAAAAGGGACGCCCAAAGACTAGATAGATGGATAGGGTAAAGGACGATATGAAAGAACTGGCTCTGAAGGAAGATGATGCTATGAAACGAGATGCATGGAGGTGTGGCATTCATTATGGCAACCATGCAAAATGCAGGATAAGCTGGAAGAAGAAGGAGAAGAAGAAGAAGAAGAAGAAGAAGAAGAAGAAGAAGAAGAAGAAGAAGAAGAAGAAGAAGAAGAAGAATAAAAGAAGAAGAAGAAGAAGAAGAAGAAGAAGAAGAAGAAGAAAGTCATTTTAATTATCCATATTTGAAGTAAGAAAGTTTTCTAGGCAAAAGAAAAATAAGTGCATTTTGTCAGATTATGCAACAAAAAAACAACTGCTGCACTGACTTCTACAATGTAAAATTGCGTTGCTGTTAAAATATCACAGCCAATTAAATTAATGACAATAGTCAATTTGTCTCATGTGGGATTTCACTAGACGGCCAGGCATTAGAGAGTGCGAAAATATTTTTTTAAAAACAAAAATAAAACATACAACAAAACATGCAATCCAAAATTAGCCAATTATAGTTATTTATAGTTAAACAGCTTAGAGCATGCGTACAACATTCTTAAGTAAGTAGATTAAGGTGACCATGAGTTTTTTACTTTAGATCACTAATTACTTTTCGCTATGGTAGAGAACAGATACCATTGAAGGCTGGTTCTTCCAAAACTCGTCAAGTCGTTTCTTTTTTTTTTTAACTTTTTGAGATTTTTCCATTCATGAGATATATTGAAATGTAAACTTTATTTTAAGCATCAAATGTCACAAGAATTTCCCTAGATTTGTGCGAATTTGAAGTTTAGATATTATAAAATAATAGACTGAATGATAAATTATAAGGGAAATAATCCTCAAT
>NC_088364.1:15333016-15348016 GCF_034508935.2 Berghia stephanieae
ACTGTGAAATCATGTCGATTGGGCTTCAAGCTTTAAAAAACTGATCATATTGATGATGATGATGATGATGATGATGATGATGATGATGATGATGATGATGATGATGATGATGATGATGGTGATGATGATGATGATGATGATGATGATGATGATGATGATGATGATGATGATGATGATGATGATGATGATGATGATGGTGAATAATAATAATAATAATAATATAATAATAATAATAATAATAATAATAATAATAATAATAATAATAATAATAATAATAATAATATCATCGCCATCATTATTATCGTAACATTATTTCCATTGCTATTATCAACCTAATGTTAACTTGTAAATCAGTGACATTTTATATGTGTCGTAATAAATTAAATAACATTATGGACGGGAGATAGTGGAGAGAGAGAAATAGATAGATAGATAGATAGACAGACAGATAGACAAATAGATAGATAGATAGATAGATAGATAGATAGATAGATAGATAGATAGATAGATAGATAGATAGATAGATAGATAGATAGATAGATAGATAGATAGATAGATAGATAGATAGATAGATAGAGAATGAGAAATGGAAATGGAAATGAATGTTCTGTTTCAGAAACTTCATAGATTATCCCGTAAAGACAGTGAAAATGAAACAAGCAGGTGTGTTAAATGAGAGTAAAGGAGAGAATGAGAGAGAGAGAGAGAGAGAGATGAGAGAGAGAGAGAGGGATGAGAGGAGGGGGAATGAGAGATAGGAGGGATGAGCGAGAGCTAAAGAGAGATAGGGGGGGGGGGGGGGGATGAGGGAGAGAGAAAGATGGATACATAGAGATCGAGAGAAGGGAACATGTTTTTCGTTTAAGAAACTTCAAGGCTTATCCTATAATGGCAGCCAATCGAGAATGGGAGGTGGGATGGAGGAGAGAGAGAGTGAGAGAGAGAGAGAGAGAGAATGAGAGGGAGAGAGACGAAAGAGGAAAGGAAGGGAAAATCATATAAGAAACGTCATGACTAATCCCGTAATGGCAGCCAAAATGGGACAAACCATAGGGAAGAGAGAGGGGGGTGGAGGGGAGAAAGATAGAGAGAACGAGAGGGAGAGAGTAGGGAGAGAGAGGGGGGAAAGAGAGAGAGACAGTGATAGTGGGGGAGAGAGTGTGTGTGAGAGAGAGAAAGAGAGAGAGAAAGAGAGAGAGAGAGAGAGGGGGGAGAGAGAGAGAGAGAGAGAGAGAGAGAGGGGAAGAGAGAGGAGGAGACAAATGGAGAGGGGAAATTTTGGGGAGATAAAATGGTAAGAGATGGAAAGCCAGGGGGTACATAAAGAGACAGAGACAGAGATATAAAATGTGAGACAGGAAAAAGATAAAGAGAGAAAGAAAGAGGGAAGAGAGAGAGGGGGGGGAGAGAAAGATAGAGAGAACGAGAGGGAGAGAGTATGGAGAGAGAGAGATAGAGAGAGAGAGAGAGAGAGAGAGAGAGAAATGGGGAGGGGAAATTTAGGGATATGATAAAAAAGGGTAAGAGATGGAAAGCCAGGGGGGTTCAGAAAGAGACAGAGATATAAAAAGAGAGGTAGAAAAAGATGAAGAGAGAAAGAAAGAGGGAGAGAGAGAGAGAAGCAGAGACAGAGGAGGGGTTAAAGTACTAGACAGTGATAAAAAGAGTGAGGAATAGAGAGAACGAGAGAGAGAGAGAGATACAGAGAGAGAGAGATAGTGAGACAAAACAAGAGAGAGAGAGAGAGAGAGAGAGAGAGAGAGAGAGAGAGAGAGAGAGAGAGAAGGAAAAGAATTTTCCCGTTTAAGAAACTTCAAGAATAATCCCGTAATGGCAGCCAAAGGGAGACAAGCAGCCTTCCGGTCTTGTCGCACATCCGGGTATTTTCTACAGACCGTGCCGCCATTGTACTTGATTAATTCTCTCCCCTGACAAACCAAAGACTTTGTTCTAGACAGACAAACAGACAAGCAGACTGACGAACATACTGCGTGACCCACCACCTTAATTTGGTATTATTTCGCGTTGAACCTGGGATGTCGAAACATGAATTTAAAGTAAAAAATAACCAGTCATATCTGAATTTAGTTTTTGTCGCTTCAAGTAGTCAAATTGGTAGCCCGCGTTAAAACATAGTAATATAAACATTATCTAAATAGCATCATCATGAATAATGAAGTGTTGCTGCTTGATCCTCGAAGGAAATACTAACGATAAGTAATGAAATGTAAGCTTCAATTTATTGAACGAAGGCAGATAATGTGGACGCTTCGGGTTTCCCCTTTATCAACAAAACACACGAATGAAACACTAAGGTCGAATGAGAGAAGTGAGAATGGCGTAGGTAAGAGGCTGTGTGAGTTCCCCAATCCTGTACATCTTATACACCAACGACTGCAGACCATCCTTTGAAAATTGTTTTATAGTGAAATATGCAGATGATACTGCTATTCTTGGCTTATTAAAAGATAAAGTTACCGAAAAGAATTATTTCAAACAAATAAATATATTCACCGATTGGTGTAAACAAAATCAGCTTGAATTAAATGTTGAAAAAACGAAAGAACAGGTGTTTGGTGTAAAAAATAAAAACGACTTAAAGTGTGTGGCGATCGGTAAAGATGATGTTGAGATAGTTGACTATTTTAAATATTTAGGAATAACCATTGATAGTTCCCTCAATTTCTCTCAACATATTAATATAATATCTAAGAAAGTTGCCCAAAGATTATACATCCTAAGGAAATTGAGAACAGTTCAAGTAAGGAAGAAAACTATGTTAAGAGTTTATGACTCATTGATTAAAAGTGTAATTGCGTTTGGCTGCACCATATGGTTTGGAGGATGCCGACTTAAAGATAAATCAAAAATTTCAAAATCTATCAAAGAGGCATCAAAAATAATAAACCATCCTCTTGATGGAGTAGAAAGAATTCATGGAAAAGCAATAGAAAGGAAAGCATTCTCAATTACCAACAATAAAAAACATATTTTATACCATGAATTTAGTCTTTTACCATCTGGGAGAAGGTTTTGTCAGATTAAATGTAGAACTAACAAGTATAAATCAACGTTCGTTCCATCAGCAATAAAAATTTTGAATATTTCATATGGTACAGAAAAACCAAGGATTGATTCGTTGACTGATTAACTGATTAATTTATTTAATGTAAGATTAACTGACCAATTGATAATGATGATAATTTTTGGTGTCGAATTGCCACAATCGTAACAAATTGAAAACGAAATGAATATGTTTATGTTGTGTATATCGCACGTGTGAAAGAAAAGAGGGAGCGAGAGAGAGAGAGAGAGAGAGAGAGAGAGAGAGAGAGAGAGAAAATAAGTAGGAGTGAAATATCTGTTCAATCTTACAGTTATCGTTTAACATTATAACAAGTGTAACTAAATGACAAATTGCCATATTTATGGACAATAAAGATCTATTATTATTATTATTATTATAAGATGATAAATGACGATGATGATGATGATGATGATGATGATGATGATGATGATGATGATGATGATGATGATGATGATGATGTGGTGGTGGTGGTGGTGATGGTAGTTGTATCGGTGGTATGGGGATGATGAAGAAAAGCTGGTAGAATTGATAGACGTATGTATAAGGGATTAACTTAACTGACACCTCTGGGTACCACAGATTTGAATGAACAAGCTAAAGACCTCTTTTAGACAGACAAATAGACAGACGGCAAAGGCAGGCGGACGGACAAATATTATAGAGACATACTAAGAGGTTAAATAAATGAGGGGGAGGGGGGGGCACAAACAAACAAACAAACAAACAAATAGACTGGAAATATGTCATGGTTTTAGCATCTGGTTTATCTCGACATAATAGCTATTTCAGTAGAAGGGTTACTAGTATGTGAAAACACCCTTTTGTTTTGATTTTATGGGTTTTACGGCGCTTACAACACACTTAATTTAGATCATATCAGCGACAGTAAAAAGGAAGAAAATGGGATAGTAAAGAAGAATTATAAAATTACATTTAAAGCCCCCCAAGAATAAAAATAAGACAAATGGGAATTGGTTCAAATTAATAGGAACCATAAGTAGATTACAAGTGCACACTATCAGTGTACTTAGTTTGTGATTACCTCAAAGTTTCATTCAGACAATAGCACAGGATTCCCCACTAAGAGGAACACACTCAAATTTTAATGTTCAAATAAAAAATACCACGTTAAGTCTATAACAAATAGATGTTTTCAATGGAAAAAAATATCATATCCCGAAAGTAACACTATCTATACATGTGACTGATTCCCTCGCAGCCAAGGACTCCGGCAAGGGTCAGGACAAAACCAAGTAATCCCATTCCAGGACAAAGGTATAAGGCAACTCAGAAAATAGATACTATTTTTGTTAATTGAGATTTTTATATAGCACAATATCCACTAAACGTGCTCAAAGGGCTTTACAAGGGGTTCCTGTCCAACAACAACATTTAACATTTAGGACAAGACATGACGCCTGTGTACGGCGATATTATAATTTTTTTCGTACAGAGACAACGCGGAAATGGCCAGGTACTCATTTACACATGAGTACGGTGAGAGAATGTGAGTAAAGAGCCTGTTCCAAGGACTCAACTATGCGCCGAGCGAGGCTCGAACCCAGGACCTTCCGTCCGAAAGCGAGTGTCACACCACAAGGCCACATAGCCGGACTATAGGGGGATAGAAGACACGGCTATGTGGTCTATTGGTCAGACACTCGCTTTCGGATCGGAAGGTCCTGGGTTCGAGCCTCGCGCTCGGCGTATAGTTGAGTCCTTGGAAAAGCCTCTTTACTCACATTCTCTCACCGTACCCCGGTGTAAAATGAGTACCTGGCCGTTAACAGCGTTATCTTTGTCCAAAAAATTGTAATATTACCTAACAGGCGTCATGTCCCGCCCTACATGTTAAATGTTGCTGTTGACCAGGGACCCCTTGTAAAGCACTTTGAGCACATTTAGTGGATATTGTGCTATATAAAGCTCAATTACTTTTTTAAGACACAAGAGACCCCTTGCACACCAGGGGAGGTCGAAAACCCCCACACAGTGAAATGAACGTGTCTGAGTGTCCATCAACGGGATGGACTAAGAATGTCAAAGTTACCGGTCAGTCTGGTCACTGTGGTCAGACAAGGACAGCAATGTCGCATTCGGGGGAAAAAAACCCAACACATTTTAAGAAATTTGACCAGAAACATCGTCCTTTAAATACAAATCGATTAAAATGACCCTCACTTTATCAAACACTCTCAAACCTGGTACTTCATTGAACTTGAAGGCCCAGGTTTGACTAAAAGACGTGGGTCATTTTAATCGACTGATTTGTATTGATAGACGAGTTTTTCTGGCCAAAAAGACTAAAAATGTGTTTGTGGATGTGTTTGTTGTTAGATTATCACAGAGCACAGACGAGGGCATGGTGAGTACCCTAGTTGTCAATGAGGCGAGCACGGGATACGGACATAAATATCTTTATAATATTGAGCAACAGGATTCGGTGGTAGGCGTTGGGGGGGGGGGGGGGGGGTAAGAAAAAGAAAGGTTGGGAGGAAGTCGATAGTGTTGGTACTGCAGTGTGAGATAGGAAAATTGGCATTTTTATTATTATCATCCTCCTCCTCCTCCTCCTCATCATCATCATCATCATCATCATCATCATCATCATCATATATCATCATTATTTATTATATATTATTATTATTATATTATTATTATTATTATTATTATTATCATTATTATTATTATTATTATTATTATTATATTATTATTATTATTATTATTATTATTATTATTATTATTATTATTATTATTATTATTATTATTATTATTATTATTATTATTATTATTATTATTATTATTATTATTATTATTCATTATATTATTATTATTATTATTATATTATTATTATTATCATTATTATATTATTTATTATTATTATATTATTATTATATTATTATTATTATATTATTATTTATTATTATTATTATTATTATTATTATTATTATTTATTATTATTATTATTACTCCCATACACCTCTAAACGACCTCCCCGATGATTCCAGGAATTCTGGATCACATTCCCCAACAACGTTGTTTCATCCAGATGTGTTAAAAAATCGAGGTGAGAATAAATAAATAAATAAATAATTCGCTCCAAGAAATTGTCGAGCACTTTACGTAGTTCCAGTTAGCTCCCCTCAATCATATTTTCTATCTTACACTGGCAAAACACTTTTCTTTACACTTAGTCTAGAAGATGATTTCAGATCACATATCACATTCTAGCACCAACAGTTTCGACTCCCATCAACTCGTCCTCTTTCATTCCAAGCTTAACCACAACCCCCCCCCACCCTACCCCCACCCATCTTTAATCTATTGCCTAATGTTATAATGATATTTATTCCTATATTCCGTGCGCTCACGATCACGATGTACAGGTCAGCTGTGTCCCCTGACTGGCTATATTCTGACTACAGTGACCTCTTCAAGCTGGTGTCGTCATAGACATTCTGGTGGATCGTGGTGATGGCGGCCATTTGAAATATCGATAGAATGTATGAAGTTGGCGTCACATAGTTTTTTATAATTGTTTTTAGACCGCCAATAGGCCGATTAGTTTACACTGAATATTATTATTCACAAACTATGAACATAATTTAAGGTTACACATAATTTTGTGTATTGATACAATTTATTTGGCAGGCGGAACTAGTGAGTATCTTACTTAAACGCATACTATCAATGGATTTATATGAGAAGAAAAATATCAATGTCTCAAATTTGAGGCTGCTTTTCTCTTGGGTTTTGTCACCTGGAAACTACTCGTAAGATGATCAATTCTCGTTACCATCAAGGCTCCGAGGTCATTTCCATCAGGCTAAAGTTGTATTTGGCGTGACTTTTTCATAGGGAGAGGCCATTCAGTGAAAACAAAAGATGGAAGGTTCATATTTTTAAAAACGCATTTATAAAAAAAGTAGTCGGCTGAAGAAAGGGCGGGAGGAAACATGAAGAAGATCGGTGGACATAGAGGTGGGAGAGGCAAGACAGTTATGGCCCCAACTGAGGAAGATAGCGAGATCCGGTACGCTGGAGGTGTGGGCAGCAACCTCTTATGGTTCTCACACTACTATGTTATGACGAACGACCCAATCAGCAAAGTCCGGTCCGCACTCGTGCACCGTCGCGAACCCGCCCAGTAGTATCCTCACAACACACCGTTCAACTAGTTGCTCTGCCGTTTCGGGTTCTTGCCCACCTCGGGTACATGTGGGGCAGGTGGAAAGTCCCCACTGATGAAGCGCACTTGCTGTTAGGCAGCTCCTCGACTCGCAGCCACCCAGTGTCTCCTCTTACTGGTATCAAAGCCTGGCAACTTCTCACCAAGCTTAGAGGAGTGTACGTCCCCGCCCCCACGAGGGATTGAATTCGTCCAAACCGACTTCCATCTCGAGGTCTGGGCAACCAACCCTATGTCTAAACAATGACAGAGAGGATGAAGTCGTATGAAAAAGCAATCGCTTCCCATTTCTCCAAACTCAAGAACAAAAACTGATTAAATATTTGATCACCTTTAATGAAAAGAAACAAAAAGCATAGCAAGAGTCATAGTCAATTTTTACAAAATATCAAATTGAGAAATTAGGGAGCAGGCATCGGTATAAGATAAAGATCTGAACAAGTGTAGCTATATGAAACAATGTCAGACAAAGCAAGAAAGAAAAATATAAGAATAAAACCATCCCAAAAAAATCAGTCTGATTTTTTTCGGATTTTTTTTTAATATGTTTAATTTGTTGTATTTTTCTTTCTTGTTTTGGCACCGTTTCATACACGCTTGTCGAGTCAATCTTTAGCACATTTATTAGTGGGATATTGCGTACGTAATAGAAAGACTGCGCTTTTCTGGGTTGTTCTTTTTTCTTTTTTTTTTTAACAGATCACTAGTTCTATCGGCTGTCAAGGCACCCAGTTCATTTCCGTTAAGCTTGATTTTTATTTGGCGTGACCTATTGATAGAGATGGGCCTTTTGTTGGAAAAATAACACTTCAAGTTCACCTTTTTTTAAATATACGTTTCCAAAAGCAGTCAGGCATATCTTCAAGCCCTAGAATAAACGTTAATTAAATTTCTATTCAGCTCTAATGAATAGAAGGAGCTTTTCTTACCAAAAGAAATCATTAAAATAAAGTCAATTTTTAGCAAGCGACGATGCTCAAGAATTGAATGTAAATAAAAGCCAGTAAGATTAGAAAAGAAAAGACGAAAAAAAAAATATAACAAGACAATAGAAGAAAAAAGATCTTTTTTTCTCGCAGATAGAACACGATAGCACAGTTAATTGGTCTTGTTCTGGGTAAAGTCAGGAGGCCCGGAGCTAATACGATTTCTAAAACTCAATCAATAAGGTCTCCACTTGCGACCGGATGTCGGGACATCAGGGACCACTCCACGCATGCGCATCACAGTTCCCTCCGGGAACAAAAACCTTGGGAGTTTTCTCCCTCCCCCGTATTTCCATCGGCTGCCGGTTGGACAAGCCCAAATGGCCGTTGCTATGAATGGCTCTGGATTACGGACTGACACGCAAGTTCTGGCCTACTCCGATAAAATACTTGTTTTGGTTTTTATTGTTTTTTTTTTTTGTTTTTTAATTCACATTTTGGCCAGAAAACTTTGACTTCTTATGTCTATTAAAAATTCATATTACTTGTCAAAGACATTTGAACCCGAGACTTCAAAGAATAGCTCTGGATTACCGACTGACACGCAAGTTATGGCCTGCTCTGATAAAATACTTGTTTTGTTGTTTTTGTTTTGTTTTGCTTTTGTTTGCACAATTGGCCCGAAAATTTTTGCTCCCTATATTCATCGATATACATATTATATACATCTATTATTATCACCACATACGTCAAAGACAATTAAACCTGAGACTTCAAAGAGCTCCAAAATCAGTCTAAGGCTTAGGATTGCTGAGACACAATTTCTTAGCGCTTAAGCCTATCTAGTTATGAAGTAGAAGTTTTCTGGCCGAAGTAATATAGGATGTTTTGCCAGAATGCGGAAGAACCGTATATTTAGATAGAATTTGCTTGCCGATGACGTCACTTGGGCTTTGGGGTCTTATTTATTCCTTGTTTTTTGAGGCGTTTTAAAAAAAAAATTTGTTTTTTTGTTTTTTTTTGTTTTTTTATTTCTTGTTTGTTTTGTTTTATTTTTTTTTTTTGTAATGTTTATTTTGTCGTTTGTTTTTCCACCCCAATGTTTTTTTTTACGTCACACTGAATTCTAGCATAGATATCTAGATAGCAAGAGTTGTTGTGTACGTGATAAAAACTAAGAAATCATAAATTTTAAACTTAAGTATTGGGTAGATCTAGAGCAATTATCACAACCCCTACTAAAGTTTTATATCCAAAAATGAGATTTGTTGGGCCTCGTTTGTTTAGTTTCTATTTGTTTGTTTGTGTTGATTTTTATTTTTTATTTATTTATTCATTTTTTTTTGCGAATGGTCATAGGGCTTGTTTTTTTTCTAAGATTATGCAAGAGTTATCTAAAACATTACAGATAGAATTGGCCTTACGTGACATTATATAATTCTAGTAAGTTTTAATTGTTACCGATAAGAAAATGGTGTGTGAACGTGACAATATTACAGAAGGCTCAGAACAGACTTTTTTTCATTTTGGCAATAAAATTTTTAATTCAAATATCAATCAATTAATAAAGGCCCCCGATAGCTCAGTCGGTAGAGCACTCGCTTCAGACGTACGTAAATGGACCGAGATCGATCCCGGGTGAAGTCGATTTTTTATTCTGACCCCACCCCCCCCCCTCCAACCCCCTGTCCACCCAGCAAGAAAATAATAATAAACAATAATTTCTCTTTATATATCCCCTGGGAGAAATTTTACCTCTGGGTTCTATTCCAAAAGAGGGAAAACTGGATGAACATCAGCGTCCAATGCGGCGCGGCTAGAAGTCGGACGTACAATGTACGTTCTGGATATGAAGCAAAAACCACCTCGTCGTACCACGCTATTATTATTGTTTCTTCTATAAATTACATTGCGTTTATCGGTCGACGAACTTGTGTCTTTAAAACCAGTTAACTGCCGTACTCTGGAAAAAAAAACATTTATTTAAAAATTTGGCCAGAAAACTCGTCCTTCAAATATCGATCGATTTAAATGACCCTCATCTTGGCAAAAAAAAACTCTCAAACTTAGGACTTCGCGGGGTATACTTAAAGTCCCAGGTTTGAAAGTTTGTGCCAATATTATGAGAGTCGTTTAAATCGATCGATAGTCGAAGGACAAGATTTCTGGCCAAATTTTTAAATACGTGTTTTATTCAAGTACGTCAGTTAACTGGTTAAAAGGGAAACCTTTTGGGATCCTGTTACCTGGCTAAGAATGGTAAAAAGTAGTAAGAAACAGTAACAGCTCTGGTCTCTCACCAATGTAGTGGGTGTTAGGTTTCTCTCATCATGACAAATCGTTATTCTCTCTCTCTCTCTCTCTCTCTCTCTCTCTCTCTCTCTCTCTCTCTCTCTCTCTCTCTCTCTCTTTATCTATCTAACCCATTCCATCTATTATATGTCTTACTAGGTAGCTTGGCCTACTCGATATGTATGAGAGTCTTCTTCTTCTTCTTCTTCTTCTTCTTCTTCTTCTTCTTCTTCTTCTTCTTCTTCTTCTTCTCCCCCATTTTTGCAGGCGGTTCATAGCATCGTCTTCCTCCAGGCCCAGTTCATTCAAATAGGACTTTACTCTATCCAACCATCTAGTCTTTAGGCGTCCATTTTTTTTTTTCTCTTTCCCGCTAATTGTATATTCAATTCTTTTCTTCCCACGTAGTACCGGTTGTTTACATCGTCTTTCTTAACTCATCTTTCTGAACTATTCATTCATCACTTCTTCTCATCTATATTTGGGATATATCCTTTGCATTCATAACTTATTGTAAATTCTTAACGTGACTGAAAGGTACATATGGCTAATATCAGCCACCCTTTGATCAATGATAACATATAATTTGTTTATAATTCTCATTTTAATCTTTCCCGAATACTCGTATGAAAAGGGCTAATTAATCTGCCGTTTGATCTTCAGTTGGACGGACGTTTATTATATTTATGATTAATATGTTATAGGTATCATGTTTATAAATTTACAAACCAGTTCCCCAACTTACACAAATCGACTACAATACTGCAAAAGTAACGAAATGGGAGAAATCTTGACGAAGATTCGTCAAAGTTTCGATTCATCATCAAAAATTCGGAAGAAATAAGAAGTATTTTGCATTATCAGATAATAGAGAAACCATAGATAATTTTTATTAGGGCTATCGTCATTGTTTTAAACAAATCTATTATTATCAAACACACATTTTACAACCATAAACTGCAGTACTACTCAAATGAAAAAACATATTCAAAAATTTGGCCAGAAAACTCGTCCTTCAAATATCGATCGATTTAAATGACCCTCATCTTGGTTAAAAACTCTCAAACCTGGGACTTCCGCGAAGTCTTCCTTCAGTTCCAGGTTTGAAAGTTTTTGCCAAGACGAGGGACATTTAAATCGATCGGTATTTGAAAGGACGAATTTTCTGGCCAAATTTTTAAATACGTTTTTCTCCCCAGAGTTTGAGCGTTAACTGGTTTAGCTGACAGTTTTATGGTTTGTGGAGAAATCGCTGTGTTTAATAATGGCAGACTTATTGTTTCAAATGAATGACGATAGCCACGTTATGGAGCTGAAACAGCTTTTGTCTTCATTGTTATCTCTATCTCTATTCTGTCATACTTTGGCAAAATACTTCTTTTATTTTTCTTTCAATTTATTTATTTATTTACTTTTTTGATTTGAACAGAAAACTTTTTACGTAAATTTACAATTGAATAAAAATATTTTTTCCCCTCATTTTCAGATAAAATACTTTTATGCCATTTGTCATTTGACTAAAAATCATAACATTCTTTCTTTTTTCATTTTGGCAGGGAAAATTTTACCTTGGCTTACGATTGCCTATAATGATTTTTTTTCCTTATTTTGACTACAATTTTTTATTTCATATAATATCAGTTCACTAAAAGTAACACATTATTTTTTTTTCTTAATTTGGACAATAAATGTTAACGTCAAATTGACTAAAAAGCGTTTTCATTCTTTGCTACGTCAGCATATTTTTATTTCCTTTATCAGTTGACTAAACATAAACAGCAAAACATTTTTTCTATTGTCTTTTTTTTTTTTTCATTTTGGCTGAAAAACTTTTATCCACTTAATCGACTTTTTTTAAAATCTTATCATAATCGCCATAAAACGTTTAGACTTCATGTGTGACCCACGTCTTCAAACTGGTGTTATTTCGGAATGAAACCAATAATTATGACAAAACGTGAATTTTATGGCAAAACAACCAGAAACTTATTTGGCTTGTGGGTTTGTTTTTGATTAGGTTTTTTATTTTGCTTTCTTTTCTTTTTTTTTTTTTTTTTTTTTTTTTTTTTTTTTTGTATTTTTCTTCTTTTTCTTTCATTTAATTTTGCTTGTTTGTTTGTTTGTTTATTTGTTTGTTTTTTGTTCTAGTTTGTTTTCCAGTGTAAGAAAGTATCATATATTCTCTTCAAATAAGAGTATAATAATTGAACCCATCTCTTATCTTGGACGATGTATTCAATTTACCAGCATATCGGTTCACGCCGAAGTAATACATAATACCTTTTTGAGACGTGGGCCACATATTTAAAAAACTGAACAAGTGTGTGTGTGTGTGTGTGTGTGTGTGTGTGTGTGTGTGTGTGTGTGTGTGTGTGACGGGTGCCAGACAAAGCAAGAAAGAAAAATACAAGAAAAACACTATCCATAAAAAAAAAGAAATATTTTGGTGATTTTTTAAATTTATTTATTTTTCTTTCTTGCTTTGTCTGGCACCTTTCACACACACACACACACACACACACACACACACATACACACACTTGTTCAGTTCTTTAACTCTAACACCGGTGCCTGCTCCTTAATTTCTTAACTGAGCCATATCATAATAATATTATACACATACAGATTGACTAAAATTACTACCAGTCCGTATGTCATAAAGGGCGGTAACATTAGACTTTTGAAGAAGTTCGAGAGGAGCCTCAAGTAGTGAAGACTTACTTCATGTCAGAGGGGAGAAGAGGTCCTAATAGCTCACTTGTTAGAGCACTCGCTTCACACACATACAGATTGACTAAAATTTCTACCAGTCCGTATATCAAGAAGGGCTGTAACGTTAGACTTTTGAAGAAGTTCGAGAGAAGCCTCAAGTATTGAAGACTTACTTCGTCAGAGGGGAGGGGGGGGGGCGGGGGGCTATGTGGTCGAGTGGTATGACACTCGCTTTCAGATCGGAAGGTCCTGGGTTCGAGCCTCGCGCTCGGCGCATAGTTGAGTCCTTGGAAAAGGCTCTTTACTCACATTATCTCACCGTACTCAGGTGTAAAATGAGTACATGGCCGTTAACCGCGTTGTCTTTGTCCGAAAAAAAATTGTAATATCGCCTAACAGGCGTCATGTCCCGTCCTAAATGTTAAATGTTGCTGTTGACCAGGAACCCCTTGTAAAGCGCTTTGAGCACATTTAGTGGATACTGTACTATATAAAGCTCAATTTTTTAATTTTTATTTTTTTAATAGCTCACTTGTTAGACCACTCGCTTCACACACATACAGATTGACTAAAATTTCTACCAGTCCGTGTGTCAAAAAGGGCTGTAACATTAGACTTTTGAAGAAGTTCGAGAGAAGCCTTAAGTATGTAAGTCAGAGGTGGGGGGGGGGGGGGGGAGAGAGAGAGAGAGAGAGAGAGAGAGAGAGAGAGAGAGAGAGAGGTCTTAATAGCTAAGTTGTTAGGGCACTCGCTTACACACAAAGGTAACGTCATTGATTTTAGATAAATTTGTCGAAGGGGCTTGCACATTAAAATATATTTTTTAAAGTTTGAAGAAGCCTCAGGTTTTAATACTTTCATCAAGTAGGAAGATAAGGGGGGGGGGGAGGAAGGGGGAGGAAGGGAGTCCCGATGGCTCAGTTGTTAGAGCACTCGCTTCACACTTAAAGGGAACGTCATCGGTTTTAGATTAAATTTGTCGAAGAGGTTTGAAATATATAATATAAAAATATATTTTTAAAAGTTTGAAAGAAGCCTAAGGTTTGAATACAAGTAGGAAGATGGGGGGGGGGGGGGGTCCCGATGGCTCAGTTGATAGAGGAATCGCTTTACACACAAAGGTACCGAGATCGATTATTATCGCCTAACAGGCGTCATGTCCCGTCCTAAGTGTTCAGTGTTGCTGTTGTCCAGGGACCCCTTGTAAAGTGTTTTGAGCACGTTTAGTGGATATTGCGCTATATAAAAGCTCTTTTTTTTCAATTTTTTTAAAAAGCCGTTTCTTGTCGAAAGTGCATTGTGTTCCTCTGAGAGGGCTCCTGCGCCTGGTGTCTGGATGAGACTTTTATGTGATTTCAAAACAAGTACCCTGATGTCAGGCAATGCACTTGGAATCTACATACTGTCAACGCTGATAACGGCCACGTACTCATTTTATACCTGAGTACGGTGAGAGAACGTGAGTAAAGAGTCTTTTCCAATGACTCAATTATGCGCCGAGCAAGGCTCGAACCCAGGACCGTCCGATCCGAAAGCGTGGGGTGTCATACCACAAGACCACATAGTAGCCGCTATCTACACGTCGATCCCGACATAATATTACTATTTTGAGATGGTGGGTCACATATAATAAAAATAATAAATAAACTTCCCTTTATTCATCCCCAAAGGAGAATTTTTTTTCTCTCTAGGATCTATTCCAAGGGAAGACTGGAAGGACCCATGCGTCAGCCGCAGTGCAGAGCCGCAAATTGAGCTATGACGAGGTGACTTGCTCAAGCCCACACAGCGCA
>NC_088364.1:15370516-15380516 GCF_034508935.2 Berghia stephanieae
ATACTCTCAATTCTACCGCACTCGGGAAAAACACGTATTAAAAATTTGGCCAGAAAATTCGTTCTTCAATTATCGATCGATTTAAATGACTCTCATCTCGTCAAAAACTCTCAAACCCGGGACTTCGGCCAAAGTTTTAAATATGTATTTTTTTCAGAGTACGGCAGTATTGATTTTGTAATTTGCCACGTCAAATTTGTGAACTAGCGAGCTCATCAAACTGGTATTGTGTCAGAATGAACTAGACGAAGACAATGGTGTAAAGAGACATGATCATACTGAACTTCCACCGAGGTGTTCAGAGGCGCTCTACAATGTAATAATGGTCATTTATTGTTTACATTCGGACAACTGTCCGAGGGGCGTGGTTAGATTATGTTCCCTTCCACAATCTGTCTATTTTAAAGGTTTTTGAGTTGACAATTCATCTTTAAAATTTAAAAAAAATGCTCACACGATATAATAATGTTTTGTAACGAATAGTCGCTTATTTTAAAAGTTGAGCTTTCATATAACGCAATATCCACTAAAGGTGCTCAAAGAGCTTTACAATGGGTCCATGACCAACAGCAACACGTAACATAAAGAACGAGACATGACTCCTGTTAGGCGATAATACATTTTTTCCCGACAGAGACGACGCTGTTAACGGTCAGGTACTCATTTTACACTTGAGTAAGGTGAGAGGATGTGAGTAAAGAGTCTTTTCCGAGGACCCAATTATGCACCCGAGCGAGGCTCGAACCCAGGACCTTCCGATCCGAAAGGGAGTGTCATACCCCCAAGACCACATAGCCGAATAGTCGCATAAATAATGAAATATTATTCTCTATGACTGAGATCATGTTCAGAAGATAATATTTGGAAATTATCACTTAGTCTAACAATAGCTAATAATTCCAATGATGAGGTTGGAAATGCCTTCATTTTCCACATTTAAAGATTTAGAGCTGACTTTTAGCAAAGATAGAAGTAAATCGTTGACATTGGTTTTGTTTAAATCTGCCAATGAAACATGATGGCTGAAAAATTCACTCGGAAGTGAGATAGTGAAAAAAGGCCGGGTCTTTCTGATTGTTGTTTTTGTTTGTTTGTTTGTTTTGTTTTGTTTTTGCTTTATTTGTTTGGGGGGGGGGGGGTTCTTGGATTTTTAATCATTTTTTTTGCTCTTTTTTTTCTTTCTTTGGCATGAATGAAATGGGGGGGGGGGGAGGGGGGGAGGGGGAGAATTTTCTGGTCTTGTTTGGTTCCATTTTTACTTCTGTTAGTTTTTGTATTGCTTTTTGTAAGGTTTGTATTTTGCTTTTGTTTAGTTTTTTTTTATTTTATTTTATTTATTTCTTTTTTTGTTTCTTTGTTTATTTTGTTGTGTGTTGTTTTGGGGTTTTTTGTTGGATTTTTCTTTGCTTTTTTTTATTTTGCTTTTTTTTTGTTACTTTTTATGTATTGATTTCGTATTGATAAGGAACAACGATTTATCTATAAACGGACACATGCTGCCTCCAGTTCCAACATCCCAAAATAAAACAAGCAATTTGATTCATCTGTGTGTAATTACTGTAGTAATAAACCTACAGGGTCGTTTGTGAGCTATTTTTAGAAGTCTATAGATAGAATGCGCTTGGCCAAGGAGTTCACAACATTGCCATCCGGAAGTATAACGAACCAACACACAAACTCTGTGTAACCATGAACTTTTATAATATGGTTAATAGCGTTTAGTGAGAACAACTCACAAATGCGGATGGCAAAAACAATAACAAAGGCCTGAATGACGTCATCTTCGAACTATCTATAACAAGATTTGTCGTCACATGACTGAAATAGCGTCCAATCATTGGTCAATTGAATTATCAATACGATCTATCTATTATTCGTTTTTTCTAGTGCTTCTTCTTTGCTATTTATGGCTCCTTACTTTGACCTTGCTTCGTCTTGGAATGGGTTCAGCGATGTTAAACGTGGTAAGAGACCATTTGAGTGACAATGATTGTTCAACTCAAATCATTGTGCGGCTATGTGGTCTCGTGGTATGACACTCGCTTTCGGATCGGAAGGTTCTGGGTTCGAGACTCGCTCGGGGCATAGTTGAGTCCTTGGAAAAGACTCTTTACTCACATTCTCTCAACGTACTCAGGCGTAAAATGAGTACCTGGTCGTTAACAGGGTTATCTCTGTCCGAAAAATATTGTAAAATCGCCTAACACGCGTCATGTCTCGTCTTCCATGTTAAGTGTTGCTGATTGCCAGGGACCCAATGTAAAGTGCTTTGAGCTGTATAAAAGCTCAAGTTTGTTGGCATACTATGCCTGGGTAAGACAGAACGCATTGACACATTCGACTCAGGAGTGAATAATGACTGCCCTGGCAATAGACAACTGGCGGATCGTTCAAAATTACAGTTGTACAAAAACAGGAACCCTTAACGGGCGCCTTGTGACCTGTGAAGGTAGAGAGAAGGTCGAGGAGGACGAAGAATGAATGAAAAGCAAAACAGAATGCACCCCCCAACCCCCCAACCCCCGGCCCCTCTTTACTATCCCTTCCCTCCCCTCTCTCAAACAAGTAATAGAAGGAACGAAATTGACGTCACTCAGCTCTTTGTTATTGTTTTAAGACAGTCATTTTTTATGATTAGTTCTCACTTAATGATATCAATCAGATCATATTATACGTTCAAGGTTGCAAATAGTGTTGTGTATATACCAGGCTGATAAGTGATCTGAGTATTTTTACCTAAACTCATAGCATCAATAGAGGAAGAAAGACAGGTGGTATAGTTCCAATTTGTAGTCAGTCAAAATGTTCCCTACCTCTGTATCGGCTTCTGTAAATCCTTCCTTGCACCGCTGTTACAGTTTTCTTGGGGGAAAAAACAGGTTTAATATCAGGGTGGTATAAAATTGAACTACGACTTGTAAAGGTTTAATAATATAAAATTAAAAAGAAATATTCTCTCTCTCTTTCTCTCTCTCTCTCTCTCTCTCTCTCTCTCTCTCTCTCTCTCTCTCTCTCTCTCTCTCTCTCTCTCCTCTCTCTCTCTCTCTCTCTCTCTATCTATCTATCTATCTATCTCTCTCTTCTCTCACTCTGTGTGTGTGCGTGTGTGTGTGTGTATGTGTGTGTGTGTGTGTGACTGTCTGTCGGTCTGTCTGTCTGCCTGTCTGTCTCTATTAAAACAACCCTCGCAGACACGACACTGTACACGCAGGGGACATAACCAACTAAAAACGGCCGAAGATGCCAATACATGAAATGATACAAGGTTTTCTCCCTTGAGAGTTGACCGATGATTGCCATGAAATGATACCGTGAGTGATACTAGGGTGGACATTGGACAGTGACTCTTCTTCCTTGGGGGGGGGGGGGGGGGGGGGGGGGGTGGTTGTCAGAAGACCCAACCCAGATTTTAAGATTCAAATGAATGTGAATATTGAAACTTAAAAAAAAACGGTTAGTATGCTTGATCGAGCCATAACAAAGTCGAAAAGGTACTAAGAAGTTGTAAAAAACGGAAAGCTATTTTGCTATTTTCTCAATATGTCTTTTTTCCTAGGGTTTGGGATACTGTGTCAAACGTTTCTCAGAATCTATTCAATGAAATGGTCAGTGCAACTGAGCCCATCCTTACATTCTCTAAGGATGTGCTCTGGGCATCCACATGTACACAAGCTAGTCTCAGCTAGCCCCCACTTTTTCCATCTGTTCTCCCAATTTTGGCCCGTGCTCTGTTCAGTGTTACCCATTAATTCTGTTTTAACGACCAATTCCCTTTTCGGCTCAAATCTCAACCCCACACAACACCGATTTGACACGGTGGTTTACAGTTTACTTATCATGCACAGGAAAATCGTCACAAACGTTACGATGCAACCAACATTTATCTCATTCTAATTTCTTTTGTGCTTCACAATAAATATAAATGAAATTGTTTAGTTATAGCTATGAAACTGGACACTGTGTTGTAGAGCTCAATTTGCAGAACAGTAATTTGTTACAGTGAATGACATATTAAGTCGGATGGGGAAATGGTTTGAACTGAGATATTGCCAAGTTTAGTTAGAAGGTCAATTTTTATCAAAAAATGAGTTCCTGTCATAATTGATTAAATCATTCCTTTTTGTACATCTCCGGGAAATATCAAAGTTTAATTTCACTTCTAAACATTTTTTACAGCTAGTCAAGTTGAAAAAGCATGAAATTTGAGAAAAGTTGCTGGATACCTTTCCCATACATCTGACCATAACAATGAAAAATCACCCGATTTACTTTGAATAAAGACTAAATTGCTCAGAAAATGCAAAAAAAGAAAAATGCAAATCCAAAATTTTTACTTCCCGGCTGATTATGTCATGCACTGACACATATGTATAGAATGTACATGTTGCTTTTCTGTTTGAGTAAGAAAAATATATTTTTGTGTTGGATGGGTGGAAATTTTCAGGGACAATTCTGAAATGGCTGGTAAGGAGAGAGTTGACGGGCCCGAACCTAAAAATACAAAAATCTTTCATTGGGACTATCCGATCAAACTAATGATGTTTATACATGAAGAATTTTATAAAACGAATTGGTAAAAGCAAATAATTGAAAATCTCTTCGTTGCCATAGAAATAGTGGCCATCTTGAAAAATAAACTAGTTTTTTTTGGGACTCCACCATTTTATTAATTCTTCTTTGATTTTGATTTTTGAAGTTGTTATATAAAGTTTAAGCATAGTTGTAAATAGCCGACTACTTAATTGTATAAATATTCACGCTCAAATGCTTCTAAAAAAGATTGTTTTGAAATGTGAATAAAATTCCTTATAATCATATGACAATATTAACACAAAAAAAAATTTTTTTCTCCAAATGTATTCAATAAATACAAAATCAAAGTAGCCAGCTATTTGTAGTAACATATCTTCTATATTAGTTCCAAAAATGAAAGCTTTAGCATTAAAATGTTTAAAATGGTCAAGTCCCAAAAATGTTGATGGTGATTAGTGAACAATTGTGAAAAAAAAACGCAATATTTATCAGATTTTGAGCCCTAAAAGGATGGGTAGGGGTTTTGAATTGATGATACTTTTTGATTATTTTAAAATATTCATTCAGCAAAAAATATGGGTTGACATGAAATAAGGAATAAATAAATTGATCAAAAACAGAGACTTCCAAAAACTGATAATTTTCACGCCAACTGACCCAATTTGCACCCGCGAGCCCCCCTTAAACACAAAAGGTCAATGAAGAACGTTGGAATAAATGACAAAGTCGTAAAACAAACAAGTTGAATAATGGAGACGCGCAGACTACTAGGAGTGTGTTATCTATGATGGAGACGTGACAGAGCGTCTTGCGTCAGAGAGAGAGAGAGAGAGAGAGACAGACAGACAGAGAGAGAGAGAGAGAGGAGAGAGAGAGAGAGAGAGAGAGAGAGAGAGAGAGAGAGAGAGAGTTACATTACGATTGATAGGGCAGATAAACGCATTGACTGTATGGGTAGCGCTCGTTTGATTGTCAACGTTAAGAAGGTTTGATGATGATGATGATGATGATGATGATGATGATGATGATGATGATGATTACATTTGAGACCGACCGCCTCAATCAAGTATTATGACGGGTAAACCAAATGGCGAAAAGTCGACGTCTACTCATTCGCAGGTCTGTTAACCTTTAAAAATTTGGGCTCATCGTTGTGATGACAATACGTACTCTAAAATTGATGACAATTAATACCACTGATGACAATACGTACTCTAAAATTGATGACAATTAATACCACTGATGACAATACGTACTCTCAAACTGATGACAATACGTACTCTCAAACTGATGACAATACGTACTCTCAAACTGATGACAATACGTACTCTCAAACTGACGACAATACGTACTCTCAAACTGATGACAATACGTACTCTCAAACTGATGACAATACGTACTCTCAAACTGAAGCAAATAAAAAAAGATTTTCCTTTACAACAATTTTAATTTAAATCTTATTATTGCGTTCTGGGTCCCCATAGCTCAGTTAGTAGAGCAATGGGACCAAGATCAATCCCGGGTGCAGTCGGGATTTTTTTTCTGACCTGACCCTCCTGTCCATCTAGCAGGGAATGGGTAGCTAAGTCTGTTAGATTTGGCGGAAAGTACTTTGCGATGGACTAGCGTCCTATCCAAATGATAACAAGCAATTGCTATTGTCAGTCTCTCGCTATAGTAAACAGGGATAAACTCCGACTCCATGGGCCCAATGGCTCTGAAGGACTACTTATAATTGCGTTAGGTTGACAGACCTGTGAATAGAGAGGTGCATGTCGCGAAATTCAAAGTTAACCTAATCAAGGAAATGATATTTTACTTTTTAGCTCTTTCAACGCGTGTTCTATCAATTGAGCTATCGGGTTGAATAAACTGTGCGTTTATTTGTTTACATCGGGTGACCTTTTCATTAACGAGGCAGGTAAGAAGGATCAACAGGTGCTTGCTATGTGATCATCGCCATCTTGAGAATTATCTCCCTTTTGAGATGAGCTCCGCGCTCGTTTATTGTTGTGATTAATATTAGCCAATAGGGTTCAACAGTCCTGACGTCACTTCCCTCGCAATGACGCAGAGTAACTTAGTAACTGGTTCTAAATTATCGGAACAATGGCGTACGCCCTTATGGAATACGTCTCCGACGACATTGAAAAGTGTATCCAGCGGAGAAAAACAGTTTAAATCTGATCAAGTTTTGACTTTTATACATTCTGATCTCACGTTATGTGAAAAAGTTCTAGCCAGCATGAAGAATAAAAAGTACCGGTTTTCTTTCGTTAGAACCAACCTGCTAAAAAAAAAAATTAAAATAAAACAATATAAAAGATATAGAAATGGGGAGGAAGAGGAAGAAACAGGGGAAGAAGAAGGAAGGAAAAGGGAAGGAAAAGGAAGAAAAAAGAGAAAAGGAGGGAAAGAGGGAGGAGGAGGAGGTAAGAAAAGGCGGGGGGGAGAAGAAATGGGGGGGGGGAGGAGAGAGAGGAGGCGGAGGAGGAAAAGGGGACAGAGGATGAAGAATTCAATTCCTTCAGAAGCATAAGACTATTGGATTTGACGTTGTGGGGATATTTTGTTTTTAAGTTGTCAAAATTCAACAGTTGTAAAAGTGGCTGCTTCTTGTGTTCAAACAGGAGATAGAAATCAAAGGTAGTTAAAACTTTGAACAGTTTCCAATGGATTTTTTCATTCTTTCTGCGAAGAACTTGATATAATGAATGTGGGTGTGGAATTACCCCACCTAACCCTATACCTTTTGTTGTTTTTTTGTTTGTTATTTAAAACTATTATTATTATTTTGTTGTTGTTTTTTTTCTGGAGGGGTAGGGGTTGTTTTGTTGGGTTGCTTGTTTTTGTTTTGTTTTTTTTTTTTGTTTTTTTGTTTTTTTTTTTTTTTTTTTTGGATTTTTTTTTTTTTTTGGTTTTTTTTTTTGTTTTTTTTATTGGGGGGGGGGGGGGGGGGGGGGGGGGGGTTCTTTCGTTTCTTTTTCTGTTGCTGCCTTGTGAATAGGATACGACTAACACAAAGTGCTTTCCAGTTGGACTAATAGACCCAGCTACCCAAATACTGCGGAATGGACGGAAAGTTTCGATTTTTTTTAATGCATGCATTGTACTTGTGCTTTTGTTTCTTTTGCTCATGCGTGCTCTACCAACTGAGGTATGTGTATCCCAGCAAAACATGATATTTATACATCACAGTAAGCCAAAGGCGATGGTTTTGTTTCATTCATGCAACAGGTCGATAACTCGTTGGTATGCGGTCATCCCCACCTTGAGAGTTAACTCCCGCTCGTAAAGTCCAGATTGACAGCGATTTTTATGGTTGTAATTAATAGGCCGTGGTGACAGTTTGCCCGAGGGGCCGGGGAGGGGAGAGGGGTTGCGGGAGGAAGAGGTGGAGAGGAGGGGAGAGGAGGAGGAGGAGGAGGGATGGGTGGGTGGGTGACTGAGTGTAGAAAGGTTTGGAGCATATTGAGGTTCTGTGGATTTGAAGTGAGATGAAGATTGATGGAGGAGAGAGGGAGAAGGAAAATTACGATGAAGAAAGAGGAGGAAGAAGAAAATGGGGAAGAAGGGGGGACGGAAAAGAGGGAGGAGGATTAGGAGGAGGAGGAGAAGAAATGAAAGGGGAGAGGAGGGAAAAGGAAAGGAGGATGAAGAAAAGGGGAGAGAAGGAAGAAGAAAGGGGGAGGAGGAGGAAGAAAAGAGGGAGGAAATAGAAGAAAAAGGGGGAGAAGGAGGAAGAGAAAGGGGGGGGGGGGGAAGAGAAGAAAATGGGGAGGTAGAAGAAGATAAAGGGAGAGAAGGAGTAAGGAAAAAGGAAGACGGGGATGGAAAGGCGGAAGAAGAGGAAGAAAAGGGAGAGAAGGAGGAGGGAAAGAGGGAGGAGGAGGAGGAGGGGGAAAAGGGGGAAGAGGGTGAAGAAAAGGGAATGGAGGATGAAAAGGGGAAGGAGGATGAAGGAAAGCGGAGGAAGAGGAAGAAAAGTAGGAGGACAAGAAAAAAAAAGGGGAGGGAGAGGAAGGAAAGGGAGAGGAGAAAGAAGAAGGGGCTAAGGGTGGAGGAAAACGGAACAAGAAGGAAGAATAGGGGGAGAAGGGGGAAGAATAAGGGAAAGGAAGAGGAAGAAAAAAAGGGGGGGGGGGGGGAAAGAGGAAGAGGAAGGCGCACGGTCAAAAAATAGAAATGAAAAGAAGGGAGAGAAGCGGTTGTCATCCTGATGGATAATGTTCATAATACTTCATTTATCTATTCAACAGCCACAGAGAACCGAATTTCTCTTTTATACAGTACGATGCGTTTGTTTGGTTCTGTTTTGTTTTTGTTTTTTGTCTGTTTGGTTTGGGTTCTTTTGGGGGTTTTTTTGTTGTTTTGTTTGTTTTGTTTTTTTTTTTTTTTTTGTTTTTGTTTTGTTTTGTTTTGTTTTGTTTTTTTTTTGGGGGGGGTTGTTTTTTTTTGTTTTTTTTTGGTGTGTTTTTTTGTTGTTTTGTTTTGTTTTGTTTTTTTTTTGGGGGGGGGGGGTTGTGTTTTTGTTGTTTTTTTCTGGGTTTTTTTTCTTGTTTTTTTTTTTTTTTTGGTACTATTATTCTACAAGATCCCCTCACCTTTCCATGGTCATCAACATACCATTACTGTAAACATCTTAATGTTTGAGTCACATTTTATTGTAAACGTTGAAAAGCTCAAAGGAAATCGGCATTGTTAGAAAACGGTTTATTTTAACATTATGGGTATTTAAAAATCGTAACGTCACTTAAAATATAAGCCCGCATGCTAAAAAACCACCACAACACATTTCGTAACGCGCACGGGTATTGGAACGAACTGTAGAATCCGGGTATTTGTGTTAATTGTGTCACTGACCAGGACATTGTGTGGTTTAATTCTTAATTTGCTTAAGTTTTGGGCTGAAAAGAAGAAGAAGAAGAAGAAGAAGAAGAAGAAGAAGATGATGATGATGATGATGATGATGATGATGATGATGATGATGATGATGATGATGAAGAAGAAGAAGAAGAAGAAGAAGAAGAAGAAGAAGAAGAAGAAGAGCAACAACAACAACAACAACAACAACAACAACAACAACAACAACAATGAGACGAGAACAACAACAACAATAAACTTGACTGTTTCCCTTCAGGTAAATAAATAATCACAACCACGGACAGGGCATAACCGAGCGCAGTCTTATTTAAAGACAAGGACAGAATCAATAATATGAAGAGGAAGAGAGGAATACATAGGAGTAACAAAGTACAGAAGCGGGCCCGATAACTCAGTTGGTAAAGCACTCGCTCTAAACACCAAGAAATGCTGAGAATATTTTTCCCCACATATATATATATGTATATATATATATATATATATATATATATATATATATATATATATATATATATATATATATATAGAGAGAGAGAGAGAGAGAGAGAGAGAGAGAGAGAGAGAGAATAAACTATGACATACT
>NC_088364.1:15388016-15395516 GCF_034508935.2 Berghia stephanieae
TTGTGATGGATGGGTTTTCTTCCCAGGGTGTGTCCAATCCATTTCCACTTTCTTTGGTTGTTCAGTGTTCTCTCAAAATATCACAAAAAATATCATTCATGTCAACAATGTTAACACTAGCTCATAATTGAGGAAATTCGAATAAAGATTCTTGAAGTCCTGTGTTCGAAATTTCGACCATGTTCCAAATGTCGTTACAGGACCTTGGGAGCTTGTATTGGAAACTGGCTCGAAAGTTAAAACGTAGGAGTTCAAGGCTCTTAATATTATCCCCCCCCCCCCCATGATGTCATCTTTATTGTTTCTTATCGATATGTAATATTCTTTTGTACAATAGTTGGTTATCGAATTGAACGATTTGACAGTAAGATTAATTTTCTTGCAGCTTAAAGATTTTTCTCGAAAGCTTCCAACTCACCCCCCCCCCACACACACACACACACACTCTCTCTCTATCTATCTATCTCTCTCTTCTCTCTCTCTCACACACACACACACACACACACACACACACGCACATTCAATCATTCACTATTTCTCTTATCCTCTCTTTGACATAACTCTCCATTTCACTCTCTCTCTCTCTCCCTCTCTCTCTCTCTCTCTCTCTCTCTCTCTCTCTCTCTCTCTCTCTCTCTCTCTCTCTCTCTCTCTCTCCACAAACCCCAGTTTCCCCCAGTTTTATACTAATTTTAAAAGAATCATAAACACTATAGGCCACCAATGGCCATAGGGAATGACCATATTATCGTTGAGCACCGTACCTCCGTATTCCGAGAGAGAAAAAAATATCCACGGTTTGTTTCTTTTTAAAATTTTGACCAGAAAACTCATCCTTCAAATATCGATACATTAAAATAACTCTCATTGTGAAAAAAAACTCACAAACATAGGATTATGCGAAAAACTTCATTAATGTCCCATTTTTGAGAATGTTTTTTTTTTTTTTAACAACACGAAGGTTATTTTAATATATATCGATATTTGAAGGCCGAGAATGTTTTTGGGGGGTTTTTGGCCGAAACTTCTAAAAGTGTTTTTTTGCGAGTACGGCAGTGTAGCGCCTTGGGGCTTCTTTAACCCTTTCACGGCAAAACAGATGAACGGAGGAATGAGATCTTTTCAATCATGAATGCGACCAATTGTATTCCAATTGGTTTGTCACGTCGAGAAGAAGCGAATGACTAAAACCGAATTATAACAATGAGTTAAAATTATCAGTTGATCCAGCCAATTAATGACAAAGACCTGAGTGACGTCAACTTTGTTCTATCAATAGATGCATTGAGTTTACTAAAAAAAAAAAAAAAAACTCATAATAATGCCAGCCGGATAGATAGAACGAAGTTGACGTCACTCAGGTCTTTGTTATTGTTTTTGCCATCCATGTTCATGAGTAATTCTCACGAAACTGTATTAACCAAACTATAAATAGTTTTGTGTTGGTTGGTATGACGTTCCCGGCAAAATCTTGAAACTTAAAACTCAGTTTTCTGCCTCTTGTACATAAGATCGTATTGACTCGGTGGGCCACATTTGATCTCGGGTTAGAGTATAATATAAAAAAATAAAAAAATAAAAAACCCGACCCCCCTGACTGCAAAGGGTTAAAGCCCCTGATGACCACCCCATTCCCCCCCCCCCCCCCCCCCCCCCGCCTTCCCTGTCGGGGGTGATACAAATTCATCCACACAACGGATCAGCTTGCGTTCCTAAGGTATTTGAACAATTTAAAAAATATATATAGCGCAATAACCACCAAACGTGCTCAAAGCGCTTTACAAGGGGTCCCTGACCAACAGCAACACATAACATGTAGAACGAGACATGACGCCTGTTAGGCGATATTACAATTTTTTTTCGGACAGAGACACCGCTGTTAACGGCCAGGTACTCATTTTACACCTGAGTACGGTGAGAGAATGTGAGTAAAGAGTCTTTTCCAAGGGCTCAACTATGCGCCGAGCGAGGCTCGAACCCAGGACCTTCCGATCCGAAAGCGAGTGTCATAATACTAGACCACATAGCCGCAAAAATTTATCTGGCTTTTGGTCTTTAACTACCGCACTTTTGTTTTTGCGTTTGCTTTTGTCTTTCTTTTCTTTTTTTCTCCTAATTTTTTCCCCCTAGAAATGTTGTTTTATTTGTTGGCCATTGTCTGTGCTCGATGATTTATTGTTCAATGTTAGTGACCGTTGACTTATTTTCATATAATATGTTATTTATTTTGTTTCCTGTAAAACGATGTGTATGTGTCTATATACTATTTTGGTCAAGTTATGGTTATTTATATCTGTATCACTTATTTTATTCGCCACCCTGGTTTGGAAGTACTCGCCTTGACTGGAAAGATGAATGGAAAAAGAATAAGAGGAAGACAAAGAATAACTTATTTGGAAGGGATAAGAACTTGGACAGATGAAGCTGAGAAAGGTGGCGCTGCTGTAATAGAATTGGTAAGAGATAGATCAGCTTGGCGGAAGATGACCTCCGACGTCTGCTTCAGATATGGAACTACATGAGATGAGATCACTTATTTATCTATTTATTTTTTTCTGTATATTTATTGATTATATTCATATGTATTACTCTATTTATCTACTTGATTATTTTGGTAGTTTCCTTCTACTAATATTGATTTGAAATTAAATGTAAATGCGTGGTTCATATTATTGGCAATTGCCTAAAATAAACCTTTGAATTGAATTGAAATCTTGGGTGTTGTAAAATCTTCAGGTTCGAAAATATACCAATACCCGTGTTTAGTGTTTAGATATAGTGAATTAAGCAGTGCTAGAAACAAAGGAGAAAAGTCAAACTAGAAATCAAGTTAGAATGGCAATGTTCTAAAATCTGTGTGTGTATTGTGTGTGTGTGTGTGTGCAATGGAAAATAGAGAGAGAAAGAAATAGAGAGAGTGAGAAAGAGACACAGAGAGAGAGAGAGAGAGAGAGAGAGAGAGAGAGAGAGAGAGAGAGAGAGAGAGAGAGAGAGAAGGCGACAATGAGATGAAGTAATGATTTGAAAAGTAAACCACAAAAAGAATGAGTCCTTCAGAGGCTCCACGGAAATTCTCTCGGATTTTATGGTGGACAATAGCAATTAATTACTATCATTTGATAAGACGCTAGTCCATCGCAAAGTACTTTCCGCCAGATCTAACAAAACCAGGTACCCAATCATTTAAGGGTGGACAGCGGGTTCAGAAAAAAAAAACTCGACTGCACCGGGGATCGATCTCGGTCCCTTTGCATGTGAAGCAAGTGCTCTACCAACTGAGCTATAGGGACCCACCCCCCAACCCCCACCCCCACATTCATCTTACACGCATGGTACAAAAACAAGTTGAGTTCATCGGATTAAAATTATATTTAACAAAAACCAAAACAAACAAGAAAATACAATGAGATAAGGTTTGCATCTTTACATCATTGCAAACACTTCAAAATATCACGGGGTTTTTAACAAAAGCGACATGCATGAAACTTTAAACAGAATGCCATCTCAACTTTTAAACAGACCTGCCAATTTTTCACAAAACAGGTTTTTCAACAACGTTGTCCCGGAAAACAGTTTTCTCCATTAAAATGGGGCATCGTGGCTCAGCGGTCCGGTTTTTGCTTCGTACCCGAAAGGTACCGAGTTCGATCACCCTCCACTGCGCTGTGTGGCCTTGAGCTAGTCACTTCCCCCATAGCTCAATTTGCACACACAATATTAAAGCTAAAAATCTGCATTGCCATACAATATTGAAGTTTAAAAGCTAGATTGTCGTACAATATTAAAGCTAAAAATCTGCATTGTCGTACAATATTGAGGTTAAAAAGCTAGATTGTCGTAGAATATTAGAGCTAAAAAGCTGGATTGTCGTAAACATTTAGACGGGTTGTACTCTTGTATCACGATGTCCCAGGATTAATATTTTCCTACAAATAAAAGGTTATTGTAGTTGATCAATATTTTGAAAGAAAATAATTTTTTGTGGCTAAATATATGTTTTAAAAAGGAAAAAAACTGTTTTGACTTTGTACTACGCAAAAGCTACAAGAAACGAACAAAATTAAAATGTGACCCTCGATCTCAAAACGGTATTATGCGGGATGGATAATATAACAATTAAGGGTTAAATAGACCAATTGGCCTTTAAACACATTGTTAAGATACATCAAATCGACATGTTAACAAATATGAATCGGAAGCATAATGTTGAATTAGAAAGAGATGCATGAAATGTTATGATTAGAAATGGAGAAATATCTAAATTTAAAAAAAAAAAAAGAAAAGAAAAGATTTCATTGATCATGATGACACAGAGAGAGAGAGAGAGAGAGAGAGAGAGAGAGAGAGAGAGAGAGAGAAGGAAAGAGAGAGAGAGAGAGAGAGATAGAGAGAGGGAGACCTTTTAATCATCATAAGATCAGTGAGATTGAATTTACAATTAAAATGTTATGAAATACCAACTTTAAGTATCTTACAATGAACGGAAATGTATTTTTTTTTGTTTCCAAAAAAAAATTAACACCAAGTTTCACATTTGTTGCTAGACCTCTATAAATTCTATTGCAAGCATCGAGGTCATCTCGACATTATACCGGTTTGAGACGGGAGGGGGGAAGGGGGGGGGGGTCACAAATACGCTTGTACGTGTCGTATATATATATATATATATATATATATATATATATATATATATATATAATATATATATTTATATATATGGGTGGATATATATATATATATATATATATATATATATATATATATATATATATATATATATATATATATATATATATATATATATATATATAGGTCGTTGATGGCAGAAAGGCACGAGGCAAACCAAGGAAGTCTTATGATGATGGGTCGTTGATGGCAGAAAGGCACGAGGCAAACTAAGGAAGTCTTATGATGATGGGTCGTTGATGGCAGAAAGGCACGAGGCAAACTAAGGAAGTCCTGGATAGAAAATGTAGAGGCAACAACTGGCAAAAAGATAATGGCCCTTGAGCGTGAAGAATGGCGGTCCATGACTTTCAACCTCTGTAGGAGGACGGAACTCCGGTGGTCGTTGAGGAGTTTTAAGATTTTTTTTACATTCAATGGTCATTGTAATCGATCAATAAAAATTGAAGGGAAAGTTTTATAGGGAAAATGAGGAGGAAAAGGATAAAAAGAAAAAGATTGAAAAATATGGTTTTATCAATGTACGACAAAGCTAGAGAAACGATAACTAAGCTAAACGGTTAACCACAGACTGAGAAATGAAGGGTCATTCTCGTGCGTTTTAGAGTTGAGATCTTTTTACTATCAACGACTATTATAATCATTTTATATTTGATGGGAAAGTTTTATGGGGTAAAATATGGTGAGGGAGAGGGAGGTAGGGAGAGAGGGGGATAGAAAGAAAGATAGATAGATAGATAGATAGATAGAGAGAGAGAGAGAGAGAGAGAGAGAGAGAGAGAGAGAGAGAGTAAAGAAAAAAATGAAGAAAGAAAAATATCATTTTAACAATGCACGCAAAGCTCGAAAAACAATAAGAAATCTGAAAGGTTGGTCTCAGACATTTACTGAGAGACGATGGGTCATTCTCGTGCGAGTCACCATCTTTGCTCGTGTCTTGTCTGTCGCCAGGGATTAAATTGACACTTCTTTGATGTGCGAGACGAGAATAAATGCTAGGGTGATGCGCAAAGCTCTAATTTATTGACAAACCGGCCCCGACAAATAACGGAGGAGGATAATGCAATCATTTCGTCAGCCCCAAGACAAGACGTGCATTTTAGTTTTAGCTTGGGGGGGGGGGGGGGCTGCAAAATTGTACACAGCCCCCTCTAAATTATGGACAGACCTTTTCGGAACAAATAATCATGGGGCTTAATAAATATTCCTATTGTTTTTGCTGTTATTTTTTTTTTTTGTTATTATCATTACTATCTTTAACATTATTATTTTATTATTATCCTCATCGTTATCATTATTTTTATCATCATCATCATCATCATCATCATCATTATTATTATTATTATTATTATTATTATTATTATTATTATTATTATTATTATTATTATTATTATTATTATTAATATTAATATTGTTATTATTATTATTATTATTATTATTATTATTATTATTATTATTATTATTATTATTATTATTATTATTATTATTATTATTATTATCAGATTTATAATCATTCAAATTATCACTACTATTAGAATTCTGATATACATGCCTTGTTGTTTCAAAGGACTGAGACATGGCAACTACGCTTTAATACTTCGAAATGTAAAGTCTTGCATAGAAGCAAAATCCAATCCGTGGAAAATAAAGTAGTATGCAGACCATAGAATTAAACGAATGAGAATACGTACGAAGCCTAAAAAGTGTCCACCAATGAAAGCATTCAGCGCCATTTTGTTGTTGGCTGAGAATGTAGTAATTACCATTCATTCGGTATCTATGTCAACATAACGACACAAGAAAAACAACAAACAATATCAAAATCCACAATAAAATGTTTCAGAACTGTTGCGTATATTTATGGCACAACGAAGCTGTCAAAAAATGAAGTTAGAGAATGTGTGTAATCATGTATTATAATAACCTGTAATGTGTTTTCCAACCACCACATCATCTACTACTACAACCACCACCACAATATCATCACTAACACTACTACTACAACCACCAGCCCCACATCATTATCACTACCACTACTACTACACCACCACAGCACATCATCATCACTACCACTACTACAATCACCACAACCACATCGTCATCACTACCACTACTACTGCAACCACCACCACCATATCATCATCATTACCACTACTACCACAACCACCACCACCACTACTACTACAACCACCACCACATCACTACCTCAACTACTACAACCACCACCACAATAGCATCACTACCACTACTACTACAACCACCACAACCACATCGTCATCACGACCACTACTACTACAACCACCACCATACCATTACCATTACCACTACTACTACAACCACACTACCACCATATCATTACCATTACCACTACTACTACAACCACCACAACCACATCGTCATCACTACCACTACTACTGCAACCACCACTACCACTATATCATCACCATTACAACTACTACTACAACCACCACAACCACATCATCATCACTACCACTACTACTACAACCACCACCACATTATCATCACTACCACTACTACTACTGCAACCACCACCACCATATCATCATCATTGAAATATTTTTTTTAAATTGAGCTTTATATAGTGCAATATCTACTAAATGTGCTCAAAGCGCTTTACAAGGGGTCCCTGGTCAACATTTAACATGTAGGACTGGACATGACGCCTGTTAGGCGATATTACAATTTTTCGGACAAAGACAACTCTGTTAACGGCCAGGTACTCATTTTACACCTTCGTACGGTGAGAGAATGTGAGTAAAGAGCCTTTTCCAAGGATTCAACTATGCGCCGAGT
>NC_088364.1:15400516-15403016 GCF_034508935.2 Berghia stephanieae
CAAGACGCCAATTTTTGCACTTTTGGGCTCAAAGCATTTTGGACACAATCTTGCGTCGTAAAAATCAATTATGGCAGCCGCGTCGCCTTAGATGTTTCATTTCGATGATGGCGTCCCTCGCAACCAAACTGCATGGGGTCCTCGAAAGCTCCAATCATCGACTCGGTGCATTCAGTGTTTGATTATAGTTATGGCACCCTTTGGTCGGGATGCTGAAGGGTTTAAAACCTTGATACCTGCCCAAAATTACACAAATCGGTGGGATTTTCAACCAAATAATTTCACGGCGATAATGTTTAATGACCTACCACGCCCCCCCCCCCCCTTCCTCCAAACCCAAACACCTTCCCTATTCCCTACCGAAATAACTAAAATCCCTAAATATCAGACCTGACTAGGGGGTCCAGGGAGCCAAAAAGGGAAGGGAGGGGGGAAGTAGGAGGGGAAATGGGCGGGGGGGGGGGAAGACTCAAACGCAAAGAAAACTGGTTTAAGTCCATTGACTTCGTTATTGTTTGTTTCTTTTTCTCGTTTTGTTGTGGGATTTGTTTGGGGTTTTTTTTTGTTGTTGTTGTTGTTTGTTGTTGTTGTTGTTGTTGCTGTTTGTTGTTGCTAGGGTGTTTGTGTTTTTTTAAGTTGATTTATTTTTCTTTTTTTTTTTTTTGGCGGCTCTCTTTTCGGAGAGGGGGGGGGGGGGGTTAGGAACAGTTGTTTATGGGGGATGGGGAGGTTGGAGACCCGTACGTATCCTAGCGAGTGATGGGCTGTTTGTTTTTAATTTTGTCTGTTCGTCTTGGTTCGAACTATCTAGATCAACAAGAAAAAAAATTCTTCGTTAAGAAAAACCATAATTTGCGTAACTTTAGCACAAAAATAACTCAATGCCAACTTGTTTTGAAAAACTATGGAAAGAAATTGTTTTTGGCAGTTTCTAATATAAATTTCGAGGATTGTTCGTTTGTTTTTTAAGAGTTTTACAGTGCTTGCAACACATTAAGGTCATATCAGCGCCAGTAAAAAGGAAGAAAATTGGATTGTAAAAAGTTCTAGAATTGCAATTAAAGCACCCAAGAAAAGGTAAGACAAAGAGGAATTGGTTCAAATAGAAAGAAATTGTAGATTCCAAGAGCACACTATCAACGTATTAATTTGAGATCACCAAAAAGTCTCATCCAGACACAAACACAGGTCCTTCCTAATATGAATAGAAATCATATATTATAATATGCAAACAAAACGTAATACAGTGTATAACAGTGAGATGATTTACAAGGAAAAATATATCCCAAAACAAACTATATTTTTGACTGTTTCCCTCGCAGCTAGGGTTTCCGGCCAGGTCCAGGGCCAGGACAAAACCAAGTAATTCCATCCCAAGACAAAGAACAGAAAGCATGTTGGAAACAGATAAAGGGGGATTGAAGACACAGGTTAACTACTATGGGAGGTCAGGAACGCCACCCATAAATTTGAGGATTGATAAGCGCAATATACACTAAACGTGTTAAAAGCGCTATACAATGGGTCCCAAGTCAATGACAATGTTTTACATATTGACAACCAGGAGGAAGATATTAATATTTTTTCCACAGAGCGACACTATTAATTAATGGGAAAGACTAATTTCAGACATGAGTGCGTAACAAAAAGTTTTTTTAAGGACTCCATTTTACGCCGTCTAGATTAGAACTCGAACAAAAGACCTACTGGTCCAAAGGCGGTGTCATATAGTACAAGACCAAAACGTTTATCTGGATTGAATGATGATATATAGACAGAACGAGATTGACGTCACTCAGCTCTTTGTTATTGTTTTTAGCCAGCCATTTTATATATGAGTAGTTCTGAGTAAACTGTAGTAATCAGACTAGTATGCACTTGGCTAAGAAGCTCACAGCATTGCCATCCGGAAGTATAACGGACCAACACACAAAACGGTGTGTTACCATGAGCGTTGATAGGCTGGAAAATACAGATTAGTTTGAATTACTCCTAAACGCGGATGGCAAGAAACAATAACAAAGACCCGAGTGACGTCAACTATCTATAAACGTTCAAGGTTATACATTGTTTTGTGTGATCGTATGTTTTTTTCCGGCTGTTGTGAGCTTTTTGGCTAAGCGCAAAGCATCAACAACCGCCCCCCCCCCCCCCCCCACCCCCATCCAACAAAACCCCAGACAGTCTAGTTTGCGCTTGGCTAAGAAATTCATAACATTGCCATCAGAAAGTATAGATAATTCGAAGATGACGTCACTCAGGTCTTTGTTATTGCTTTTTGCCATCCGCGTTTATGAGTAATGCTCACTGAAATGTATTAACCAGACTATAAAAGTTCATGGTTACACAGAGTTTGTGTGTTGGTCCGTTATACTTCCGGATGGCAATGTTATGAGCTTCTTAGCCAAGCGCATACTATCTATAACGGACCAACACACAAATCAATGTGTAACCTTGACTTTTTTTTTTAATCGTTCAAGCATTGAATTGAAATCTTTGA
>NC_088364.1:15408016-15415516 GCF_034508935.2 Berghia stephanieae
ACATTAAGCCTGGTCAGAAATCGACTGGGTGACAATCAATAAATGGAATATCTTATTGCTTTATTTAAAACATCAAATTGTAAGTGAGGGACAGCAAAAATGGTGGCGTGATTGTGGGTATATTTGTTTAACGGTTGGAACAATATCCACTCTTAAAAACAAAGTCAAGCGAAATCGAATCTGGTCAATACACGTTTGGGTGATATTAAATGAATGGAAGATCAGGATGCTATTTTTAGATCTCTCTCTCTCAATCGAAGGCGTCGGGGGAATAAAAGTGGTTTCAACCGTAGTACCTATTTTTGTTTGTTTTTTAAAATGTTTTTAAGGGTTTTACTGCGCTTGCAACACATTAAGGTCATATCAGCGCCAGTAAAATGGAAGAGAATGGGAAAGTAAAAGTTGCAGAATTGCAATTAAAGCACCCAAGAAAAGGTAAGACAAAGGGGAATTGGTTCAAATAGGAAACAGATGTAGATTCCAAGAGCACACTATCAAAGTACTTAGTTTAAGATCACTAAAATTCTCATCCAGACACAAGCACATGTCCCTACTAAGAGGAATACACTCAAATGTTTTCAAATCATATATAATATGTATACAAAACATAATACAGTGCATAACAGAGAGATGATTTACAAGAAAAAAACATAATCTCCCAAAACTAATAATACATTTGACTGTTTCCCTCTTCTCATTCCAAGACAAAGGCAGAAAGCAAGTTGGAAAACAGATACAGGGGGATAGAAGACACAGTAAGTAACCCCCTGCCCATTATGGGAGGTCAGGAACCCCACCCAGTTGTACCTATCTTTAGCCCATCTCGCAACTTCTTGAGGTCACGAGGTCTCTGAAAAGAAAAAAAAAGTTTCTTTTAATTTTTAGGGTTATTTTACTGTTAGGTTGGGGTCTTTTTTCTTCCTATTTTATATCCTTATCAAAAGGTGACAGCAAAATGCTTTGAGCTATTTATAGAGCTAGACAGATGGGAAATCCCCAAATAAGGAATAGATCATTGTGACCCTGGACAGTTCTGTTATACTTGACCGAAAGAAAACTTTTTTCTTATTGTTTTCTTATTGTTTTGTTGTTGTTTTTTTTTTTTTGTTTTTTTTTTTGTTTTTTTTTTTTTGCCAGAAAAATCATACTTCAAATATGGATCGATAAAACTGACCCCCAACTTTGAAAAAAAAAATGTCAAAAAGTCACAAACCTGAGAGCTTTTTAAAAGAAGTCTTGGGTTTGAGAGTTTTTGACAACACTGGCAAGGTCAGGGTCATTTTAATTGATTGACATTTGGTGAAAACGTTTTCTGGCCAAAAACGGAAACAAATAATATGTGATTATTGAGAATGGCCGAGTCATCGAAAGGAGATTTGGATTGGTTATTCGTGATTTATGTTATGGTGTCCGGGACTTTGTGTGTTTGGGAGATAGAGAGGGAGAGAGAGTGTGTGTATGTGTTTGTGTGTGTGTGTGTAAGAGAAAAAGTGTATGTGTGAGAGAGAGAATGTGTGTGTGTGTTTGAGAGAGAGAGAGAGACAATGTGAAAAAGAGGATATGTGTGGGGGGGGGAGTGTGTGTGTGTGTGTGACAGAGAGAGTGTGTGTGAGAGAGAGTGTATATGTGTGAAAGATAATGTGTGAGAGAGATTTTGTGTATGTTTGTGTGTGTATGTCTGACAGATAGAAAAAGACATACATACAGATGGACAGACACAGAGACAGTGAGAAATATAAGAGATTGTATGTGTGTAGGTGTAGGTGTCAAATAGAGAGATATTGTTTGTATATTATGTGTGTGCGAGAGAGACGGAGAGAGGGATAGAGAGGGAGAGTGTGTGTGTGTGTGTGTGTGTGTGTGTGTGTGTGCGCGCGCGCGTTCGTGAGAGAGACAAAGTAGTGAGTCAAAGAGAAAGAGTTAGAAAAGAGAGAGAGAGAGTGAGATAGGGTGGGAGAATGTGTGTTTGTATATTATGTATATGTGTATGCCTGGATATGTGTATTTACACGTGAGATACATCACCATGGCATGAAACATATGACAGGATGTCCTTGTTTTATTTAGTTGGTTGTGTGTGTGGGTGTGTGTGTATGTGTGTGTGTGTGTATGTGTGTTGTGTTTTTCTTGTTTAATACCTGGTAAAGTCGAAAAACACATCAATAAAATTGGGGCTTAGCTCAGTGGTCCAGTGGTATAACCCTCACCTTTAGATCGGTTGATTTCAGGTTCGAATCTCGCTCAGGGTGGCGTAAAGTTGAGTCATTGGAAAGGATTCTCTACTCACATTCTGTCACTGCACTCAGGTGTGGAATAAGTACTTCCTCTTTTGTAGCATTGCCTCTATCGAACATAGCTGTAATATCGTTTTAATCTGTTGGTGTTAGCTTTGTACCTCTTGTAAAGCGATTTAGCACCGTTTAGTGGTATGGTTCTACATAAAAGTTTTAAAAGTTCCTGTGTTTATTTTTGCTGTAAGCAACGAACTGATGGATTTGATCTATGTCTATATTTAGCCATTTGTATAGGAGTTACGTTATACGTGATACGTCATAAGTCGTCCGTAGTGTGTAGCGATAACTCTAATAACAGATTCTCGACATACACTGTCGTGTCGACTAGTTTATGAGACATGAAAGACCTTGGCAATGTGGCCAAGTCTCTCTCTCTCTCTTCTCTCTCTCTCTCTCTCTCTCTCTCTCTCTCTCTCTTTCTTTCTTTCTTTCTCTCTCTCCCTTTCTCTCTCTCTCTCTCTCTCTCACTCTCTCTCTATCTATCTATCGATCTATCTATCTATCTATCTATCTCTCCCATTTATCCCCCTCTCCCTTCTATTGCGCCTCTTCTTGCATCCCCATCCAACACCCTCTCCACGTTTCCACATTTGACAAAATGTGATTTTTTGTAAACTTTAATGTTTGTGTTTTGATGTTTGTTTCCTGACGAAGGCCAAGGGCCGAAACGTTGTTTGTTTTGTGTTGTTCTCATATATATATATATATATATATATATATATATATATATATATATATATATATATATATATATATATATATGAGTCACATTTACTCACTATTTTATTTTCTATCCATAGTATTGGCTCATTTAGGCACCTCCAGATTTTGGCTAACTTTACTGAGGACTCAGAAAGCTGAAGGAGGATGATATCCAAACAAGATTAAATAGATCCTTGTAAAAAGGTGTTGTACATCCATTTTCAATGGCGGGGTCATCACAAAGAGAATTAAACGAGAATGAATAAGGACAACACATGGGTATCCGAACAAGATCGTTGAAACAATAAATGGTCTGGGGTTTGTGTCAAGGATTCGGCCATGACGCCATAACCAAAATAGAATATAAAGAGGGAAAGGATTATTGAAACATGAACACGATTAGGTCTGTCTATCTACCTATCTGTCTATCTGTCTGTCTGTCTGCCTGCCTACTGCCCATCTATCTATCTATCTATCTATCTATCTATCTATCTATCTATCTATCTATCTATCTATCTATCTATCTATCTATCTATCTATCTATCTATCTATCTATCTATATTTCTATACCTTTATCCATTCAATTGGATTGGATTGGATTGGAAATGTGGAATAATTTGTTTCAGATCCATTTCTAAGTACTCGCCAATACCAATGAGGAGATAAAGAGGAACACGGGTATCCTATCAAGATTGATACATCCTTGAAAAAAATTTTCAAAAAGATTTCAAAAACTGGGCACGACAACAAATTCTATCAAAACGGCACGCTAGGGCTGGGTGACCGAATTTGATCTATATGCATAATAAATCGTTACCTCCCATGAGTATCGAATTTCGGCATGCTCGGATTCTTGCACGCTCTTTGGTTTCTCCTGAGAGCGTGCTATATAATCCAACGAGTGCTGTACTCGACCATGAACAAACAGAAAGTTGAAAATGTGTATCTGAACACGATCACGATCAGAACAGGATCGGATTGGATTGGATACTTCTAAATATTTGTTACGAATCCATTTTCAAGAACTCGTAACGTCATCAAATATCCAAATAGGAAAGAAACAGGGAAACACAACAAGAATTTGTAATGTGCGAGTTATGAGCTCATTATATCGATGGTATGCAGTTACGTAAAATATGACAAATCCTCACAAACCAGTATTATGTTGGAAGTTAAAAAAAAAAACAGCCTTCCGCCATGGTAGCATTAGATACCGTCGCCATAGACAATCCATCATACAAGATTCAACAGGAATCACCCATGTTGTCCAAGGGATAAAATTGGGGGTTAATAATCTTGCCCAAGGAAAATAACGAAAGTGCCTGAAGCGAGGCCGCCGCGGCATTATTAAATACCATCGCCTAGGCATTCAATGAATACAGATAATCCATCAAACAGGATGTCTGATGTCAACAGGAATCACCCATATTGTTCAAGTGAGCAAATTGGGGGTTAAGAATTTTGCCCAAGGAAAGCAACGAAAGTGCCCGAAGCGGTGCTCGAACCCGGGATCTTCCAGATCACAATGCAATGCTTAACCACTCGGCCACCTCGCCCCCCGTGTCAGGCGTGAATCCGATAAATTCAATTGTTAGCCTCTAAACCACCACGACGTTGATTTGGGCCGATTTATCGCCACAAATGACATTGCAGTTTGCCAGGCTTCTAAACAAATCCAACAAGTACTCTTTTGAGACCGTAAAAAAATTCATTCGTCGATCAAAGACTTGGAGCCGAAGATTATCCCGTGAACAGGACAACAGACATTGCTGGTTACCTTTTGGATAGGGCGCTTAGTAAATCGAAAAGTAAGTTCCGCCAGATTAAATAGACCCACCTACCCGATCATAGCTGGATGGACAGGGGGGGGGGGAGGGTGAGAGGAGTTCAGATTTTTAAAAACCCATTTTTCGACTTCACACAGAATCGATCTTGGTCCCTTTGAGTATGAGCCGAGATTAGCAATTATGTAAGAATCGTATATATAATATTATAATACTCTATTCCTCTTTGTCCCCATTCAACTGAGCAATTGGGACCTTCGTTTTAGATCAAACAAATCCATTAAACTTGGAAGATAAAGCACGTGATTATTTTTCTTCTTAAATTTGAAATGTATACCAAGCTGACCTCGGGGTTAAGATGGCCTCGTATGACAACTCCATCTCAAGATGGATAATAGACGTCGAGATGCTTTGAGAGAGATGTGGTCACCGCGCTAAACGGTTGATTAAACAATTTAATTCTTCTTAAGTAAATTTAATTATTAAACAAAACATACATAACCTAACATATCAGGATAACGATTGCTTAGGTAAAAGGGATTTGAATAGCCTTTGAAAAAAAAAACAGAAAGAAAGGTTTAGGTCAAATACTCCAGGATATGATCATAACTATAGTCAGACCTGTACATATGTACACGTGGACGGTCACCATTTACATCACAAGCAATCAAAAATATATCAATTAAAATATTCCCATTCCCTACACATCATTCTACGATACTCTGGAAAAACACATTTTGCTCAGTTTGGCCAAATTTTTTTTATTTATTTTATTTTACTCTTCTCCTGAAATAGCAAAGCGTAATATCAAGTTTACAATAATAAATTGTGACGTCAGATTATCAAGCGTAAATTTCACTGAAAACCCGATTATTTAAAAAGAAGTGTCATTTGAATGTTTTTGAAGATGTCTTTTATTCAGAGATAACGAAATCAGAATCGAGGGCTAGAATAAAAGACTTCTTACACTCTTGGGTTTTGGAACTCAAACTCGAACAGTGTAAGTGCGAGAGATAAACAAAAATGATTATAATAGCTTAGAAAGAAAAAAAGGATGAAGTACTAAACACGAAACGTTTTGGGATCAAAATCCTTCTTCAGTCAACAAGAAAAACAATAAAAATATAAATTAATACATTTCTAAAACCATATTATATTAATTCTCATTCGTCTATGTGGTTTTGAAGTAACCTACATGGCCCTTCCAATAATAGAGTGAGATGACCTTGATATGTATTAACATTGTATACATGACTACTCGCTAATTTATAACACTAATTAACTAATCAATTGTCGTACACTGGAAAGACACGTATTTAGAAATTTGGCTAGGAAACCCTTCCTTCATAGTATACCAAGCGATTTAAATGACCTTCACCTTGGCAAAAACAGAGAAAAAAATCCAGGACTTTTCTTGAAGACCTCGAGTGGTCGTCCCAGGTTTGCGAGCGTTTGCCAAGATAAGGGGCAATTAAATGGATCGATGTTTGAAGGACGAGTTTTCTGGCCAAATTCTAAATACTTGAGCTTTTATATAGCGCAATATCCAATAAACGAGCTCATATCCCTTTACAGAGAGTCCCTAACTAACAGCAACATGTAACATGTAGAATGAAACAAGACGCCTGTTAGGCGATATTACAATTTTTCCGACAGCGACAACGCTGTTGACGGCAATGTACTCATTTTACACCTGAGTACGATGAGAGAATGTGAGTAAAAAGCCTTTTCGAAGGACTCAACTATGCGCCGAGGGAGGGAGGCTCGAACCCAGGACCTTCCGATCCGAAAGCGAGTGTCATACCACTAGACCACACGTGTTTTCTTTTCAAGAGAACGGCAATTAACTAACTGGTTAAGCATAAATTATAAATATGATTTAATATTCATCCCGTCATTCAAGACATAAGAGAAGGGGACCTCGCTATTCACATTCATTCATAACGATAATAATCATAAAATGAACGATGGTGATTAAACATTCATGAAACGTACGCCAGGCTCGTGTTTGGGTTTGAAATATGGAGACGACAATAACAAGGCATTTAATTAAATCGAAATATTATTTTACGATAAGAACGACTAAAGAAGAATTTAAAATGTTTAATCACGTGACCCATCGCCTAAAAAACGGTATTAACCCTCTCCTTACCAACTATAGGAAAATCGTCACATTCGTTACGATACAACCAACACCTTTTCTTATTCAAATTTCTTTTGTACATAAAAATTTTTTAAGAAAATGAACAGTCTGTTGTAGAGCATGTTTTGCTAAAGAAATTATGTATCGGAAGAACTTTACTGATAGATTCTGTTTTTGAGTGATAAAAAATATATTTTTGTGTTAGTTGGGTGTGAAGTTTTGGGGAAAATCCTAAACAATGGATGGTAAGGAGAAAGTTAAGTCAGGGTGTACCATAATATACCACAAGGGACTTTAACTCAGACCTGTCTAGTATACTAAGAAAGATTAGTAGAAATACAAATTTTTGGCTCCGGGTACAGAACTGCATCCGCCTCGTTGACTCAATAAATCTTGTTGAAAAGGAACGTTTTTAGTTCCCTAAAACCTATAATCAGGACTCTGAACCGTCGTTTTAGGATCATGTTGAAGGCAAATTGTTTATTTCTAAAGCCATTTAAAGTTAATTTTTCTATTTTTCCCTTGGAAACTAAGAATTTTTGAAATTTCAAAAAAAAAGTGTATCCAGTGCATAAAA
>NC_088364.1:15420516-15428016 GCF_034508935.2 Berghia stephanieae
AAAGTGTCAGAAGACAACAGAAAATAAAAACTTCGCGGCGGCGATCGGGGCTCGAACCCGCGACCATGCGAGTACTACTCCACCTGGCCGGGGAGATTGTGACTCTTCCGTATGAGCTATCCACGACCCCCAAAAAAGCCCCTTCAAATTATAGTCTATCTCTGTTGCCTTCTGGCACTTTCCTACTCACTTCATTTCTTGTTATTATCAACATAAATGCCTGCTCCGTAACAGTCATATAAAACAGGAAAGCGACTTTTGAAATGAAGACAAAATGCAGTTAAAAGGGGAAATATTATTGTGGGATTCTGATAGCTCAGTTGGTAGAGCGCTCGCTTCACAGGCATCGGGACCGAGATCTATCCCGGATTAAATCGAGATTTTTCTTCTTTTGTTTGTTTGTTTGTTGTTTTTTTTTTTTTTTTGTTTTTGTTTTTTTGTTTGTTTGTTTTTTTGCGTGTGTTTTTTTTTTTTTTTTTTTTTTTTTTGGGGGGGGGGGGGTTGTTGTTGTTGTTGTTGTTCCTGCTGTTGTTGTTTTGGTTTATTTTTATCTGCGTGTGTTCATTTGTCTGTCAACGAGGCATGGGGAAGGCCTTGGGATTAAGGAATCAAGAAGGGGTTATAGGTGTGTGTAGCCGTGGCTGTTGTCATGTCCAGTGATACTGTGGTAAGCCTCTATGATGCAGCATGTCGTGTTTCATGGCCATGATGGCTTCAGGCATGCTGCTATACTATATACCAGGCCTGCCAAATACTACGAAAAAATCGTAGAACTACTATTTATGTTTTATGTTGTTTTTAAAGATTTTACGGTGTTTGCAACACATTTCGGTCATATCAGGCTGAGTAAATAGGAAGAAAATGGGGTAGTCAAAAATTGGGATAGTCAAAAAGTCTAGAATTACAATCAAAAGGCACATGAGAAAAAGTAAGGCAAAAGAGAATAGGTTCAAATGGGGAACCGATGCAGATTCCAAGATCATACCACGAATGTATTTCGTTCGAGATCACCTAAAAATCTTATCCAGACACAAGCAAAGGATCAGACTAGGAGGAATACACTCAAATGTTTTATAAGATATGTTCAAAACAAAAAAATATAACTATCAGCTCATAACAGATAGACAATTTACAAGGAAAAACTATATTATTACCTCCCAAAAAAACGAACACTATATTTTATTTGTTTACCTCTCAGCCAAAGACCCGTCTCTCTCTCTCTCTCTCTCTCTCTCTCTCTCTCTCTCTCTCTCTCTCTCTCTCTCTATCTATCTATCTATCTATCTATCTATCTATCTATCTATCTCTCTCTCTCTCTATATATATATATATATATATATATATATATATTGTCTCTCTCTCTCTCTCTCTCTCTCTCTCTATCTATCTATCTCCTTCTCTCTCTTATTGCATGTTATGTGTTGCTGTTGGTCGAGGATCCATGTAAAGTGCTTTCAGCAAGTTTAGTGAATATTGCACTATATAAACTATCACCTTTTTCTTTTGTTCTCTCTTGACAATTAATATCCTCAAAGTCAAAGGCAATCAAGGCCATGTCATCTTCTGTCCTCCGTCAATTCTTTTTCGTCTATGTGACATCGCCCATTGCACGTTCTATGGGACATCGCCAATCGCACCTTCTATGTGACATCGCCCATTACACCTTCTATATGACATCGCCCATTGCACCTTCTATGTGATATAGCCCATTGCACCTTCTATGTGACATCGCCCAATGCACCTTCTATGTGATATAGCCCATTGCACTTTCTATGGGACATCGCCCAATGCACCTTCTATGGAACATCGCCCTTTACACCTTCTATGGGACATCGCCCATTGCACCTTCTATGGGACATCGCCCATTGCACGTTCTATGGGATATCGCCCATTACACCTTCTATGGGACATCGCCCATTGCACGTTCTATGGGATATCGCCCATTACACCTTCTATGGGACATCGCCCATTGCACGTTCTATGGGATATCGCCCATTGCACCTTCTATGGAACATCGCCCATTACACCTTCTATGGGACATCGCCCATTACACCTTCTATGGGACATCGCCCATTACACCTTCTATGGGACATCGCCCATTGCACCTTCTATGGGACATCGCCCATTGCACGTTCTATGGGACATCGCCAATCGCACGTTCTATGGGACACCGCCCATTGCACCTTCTATGGGACATCACCCATTGCACCTTCTATGGAACATCGCCCATTACACCTTCTATGTGACATCGCCCAATGCACCTTCTATGGGACATCGCCCATTGCACGTTCTATGGGACATCGCCCAATGCACCTTCAATGTGACATCGCCCAATGCACCTTCTATGGGACATCGCCCACTGCACTTGATGGTGTTCAGCTTTTTGACAAAAAGAAACGGATTATTACTTTTTTTTTAAAGAGAGAGAAAAAACTTTATTTGGCTCAGTTATGAGCATAAGGAGGAGGAAGAAGAAGAAGAAGAAGAAGAAGAAGAAGAAGAAGAATCTGGTCTTGTGGTTTGACACTCGCATTTGAATCGGAAGTTCTTCGGTTTGAGCTTCGCTCAGAGCATAATTGACTCCTTGGAAAAGGCTTATTACTTACATTCTCTAACCGTAAAATGAGGACCTGGCCGTTATTAGCGGTGCCTCTGTATGAAAAAAAATTGTAATATCGCCTAGCCGGGGTCATGCCTCGTTCTTCATGTTGCGTGTTGCAGTTGGCTAGGGAACCTTTGCAAAGCGCTTTGAGTACGTTTACTGGATATTGCGCTTTATAAAATCTCAATTTAAGAAGAAGAAGAAGAGAAACAAGAGAAAGGTGAGGGGAAAGAAGTGGATAGAAGTAGAATAAAGTGGGGAAAAGAGGAGGAAGTACAGAAGTTGATATCCCAGTTTCATCACATTCATACAAACTTTTAAGTTAGCTTCAATATATCAGCTTGGTGGTATTTCCGCTTGCTAATTTTAATATATGATATTTTTCTCTCACAAGAAGGATGTTGTCTTTCACTTTTATTTAATATGTATAATATGATATTTATTATTTACCTTCCTTTCATGATGGGAGGAGCCAAACCACAAACAAACCACACAAGGAAATGTTACGTCAATAGAGGTATACATATTTACATTATCCCGTTTTTAGTTTTTGTTCGCGATAGATAGATAGATAGATAGATAGATAGATAGATAGATAGATAGATAGATAGATAGATAGATAGATAGATAGAAGATAGAAGATAGATAGATAGATAGATAGATAGATAGATAGATAGAGATAGATAGATAGATAGAGAGATAGGTAGATAGATAGATAGATAGATAGATAGATAGATAGATAGATAGATAGATAGATAGATAGATAGATAGATAGATAGATAGATAGATAGATAGATAGAGTGAATTGGTCGGTGAGTGAGCGAGTGAGAGAATAAATGAGTGAGTAATTGATGAGTATAGTATAGGGTGAGAGAGAAAGAAATATAGAGAGAGAGAAGGAGTGGGAGAGAGAAGGAGACGGAGAGAGAGAGAGAGGGGGGGAGAGAGAGAGAGAGAGAGAGAGAGAGAGAGAGAAATTATAAATGAATATGTTCATGTGTTTTCATGTGAGAGAGAGAGAGAGAGTATGTGTGTGTGTGTGTGTGTGTGTGTGTATGTGTGTGTGTGTGTGTGTGTGTCACGGAGTGTGTTGTCTGCGAATTTCGTTCCCGTGTGTAAAGTGATGTAAAAGGGCCCTTACGGGACACTTATGAATGAAATAGGAATTTATCATGTCGTTATAACAAGATGGTGGGTGGGAAGTGGGAGAAAGAAGACGAGAAGTAAGAAATGAGAAGGTGGTAGGAAAAGAGTAATGAAGAAGAAAAATAAGAAGAAGAAGACGAAGAAGAAAAAGAAGATGATGATGATGATGATAATAATGATGATGATGATGATGATGATGATGATGATGATGATGATGATGATGATGATGATGATGATGATGATGGTGATGATGATGATGATGATGATGATGATGATGATGATGATGATGATGATGATGATGATGAAGGAAGGAATGAAGAGGAGGAGGAGGAGGAGGAGGAGGAGGAGGAGGAGGAGGAGGAGGAGGAGAGGGAAAAGGGAAAGGAGGGGGAAGAAAAAGTGGTAATGGTGCGGTTTGAGGCGAAGGAGTGGGAGGAGGAGGAGAAGTACGAAGAGGAAGAGTATGAGAAGGAACAGGATGTGAATGAGGAAAAAGAGATAATGTTGGAAAAGAAGAAGAAGAAGAAAAAGAAGAAGAAGAAGAAGAAGAAGAAGAAGAAGAAGAAGAAGAAGAAGAAGAAGAAGAAGAAGAAGAAGAAGAAGAAGGAAGAGGAGGAGGAGGAGGAGAAGGAGGAGGAGGAGGAGGAGGAGGAGGGGGAGGAGTGGAGGAGGGGGAGGAAGTAGTGGGGCAGTTATGATAAAAATGATGATGATGATGATGATGATGATGATGATGATGATGATGATGATGATGATGACGGTAATGGGGGATGTGGTTGTGGCGGCGGTGATGGTGGTGGTGGTGATTATAATGATGATGCTGATGATTTTGACAGCAGCTGAGAGATGATAAAAAATGAATTGTTATAGGTGATTTATGTGTGTATACAACAACTATCCTAACTATTTAAGTCACACTTTTGTTCTCAAACAGACTTCTTTGTTCACATACCTGTCTTAATCTTCTTGTGTTTATGATTTATTTTTTCGGGGTTTTACTTTGTGTTTTGCTTTGTGTTTTCCTTATTTTTTTTATTTTTTTTTTTTTATTGGGGGGGGGGGGCGGTGTTGTTCGATTTTTTTCTGGGGGTTGTTTTGGTGTTGTTTTTTTTATTTTATTATTTTTTTTTATTTTTTTTTGTATTTTGTATTTTGTTTTACTTTTTTCCCCATCTGTTTGTCTTTATTTTCTAGTTGCGACCCATCGTGTCAAAAAGGTAATAATAATAACAATAATGATGACGAAAATGATAATGATGATAATTATCCTCATCATCATCATCAACATTATAATAATAACCATAATGGCAACAATATATATATATTGTATAATTAAGGGGAAAGAAGTGAGAACAACTGAAAGCTAATGCCAAAGACATTACAGGCAGGTATTACTTAAACTTTTTGGCTACTCGACAAATGCTTATCACTTTCTCTAATTAATGACGGTACTTAAGACCCACAAAGACACGAGAGGGGAGGGGAGGGGGGGGGGGGAGACCGGGTGCGTAGCAAAGAATAAACAACTCTGTCCTACTCGGACAAAACACACTTAGAAAAAAATAGACATTTTGCCCAGAAAACGTTTGGTTTAAAAATAAAGACGATCGAACAAGATGACCATACAGAATGTCAAAATTATGACACATGTTCAAACCCCAACATTTTTTTTTAATCTTGAGCTTTTATATCTCGCAATATTCACTAAACGTGTGCTCAACGCGCTTTACAAAGAGTCCCTGACCAACAGCAACACCTATCATACAGAACGAGATATGACGCCTGTTAGGTGATATTACATTTTTTCCGACTGAGTCAACGGCCATATACTCATTTTACACCTGAGTACCGTGAGAGGATGCGAGTAAAGAGCATTCTCCGAGGACTCAGCTATGCGCCGTGCGAGGCTAAAACCCAGGACCTTCCGATCCGAAAGCGAGTGTGATACCACAAGACTACATAGCCGCACGTAACAAGACTCAGGTTTGAGAATCTTTGATAATATTGATGCTAAGTGTTTAGGTTAAATACTCACGACATCCGCCAACCAAATATAACGCCCCGACTCACAAGACGATGTGTAACCTTACTTGTTTATTCTATAGATAGTGTGCGCTTGACTAAGAAGCTCATAACATTGCCATCCGGAAGTATAATGGACCAACACACAAAACTGTGTGTATCCATGAACGTTTATAGTCGGGTTAATACAGTTTAGTGAGCATTACTCATAAACGCGGATGGTAAAAAACAATAACAAAGACCTGTGTGACGTCATCTTCGAACTATCTATTGATAGATCGAAATTGACGTCACTCGGGTCTTTGTTATTGTTTTTTTTTTTTTTTTTTTTTTTTTTTTTTTTTTTTTTTTTTTTTTTTTTTTTTTTTTTTGCGATACGCGTTTCTGAGTAATTCTCACTGAATTGTATTAACCAAACTATATAAGTCCAAGGTTACACACAGTTTTGTGTGTTGGTCCTTTACACTTCCGGATGGCAATGTTGTGAGCTTCTAAGACAAGCGCAAACTATCTATAGTCTGGTTAATACAGTTAAGTGAGAATTACTCATAAACGCGGATGGCAAAAAAAAACAATATCAAAGACCCGAGTGACATCAACTTCATTCTATCTATAGATAGTATGCAGATGACGTCACTCAGGCCTTTGTTATTGTTTTTGCCATCCGCGTTTGTGAGTTGTTCTCACTAAACTGTATTAACCAGACTATAAAAGTTCATGGTTACACATGGTTTGTGTGTTGGTCCGTTATACTTCCGGATGGCAATGTTGTGAACTCCTTGGCCAAGCGCATTCTATCTATAGTATAGATAGTATGCACTTGGCTAAGAAGTTCACAACATTGCCATCCGAAAGTTTAACGGACTAACACACAAAACTATGTGTAACCATGAACGTTTATACAGTTTAGTGAGAATTACTCATAAACGCAGATGCAAAAAAAACAACAATGACGTCATCTTCGAACTGTCTATAGTCTGATTGGAAGAATTTAGTGAGAACTAATCATAAAAATGGCTGTCTAAAAACAAGAACAAATATCTGGAGTGTCACCATTTCGTTCCTTCCATTGATAAGTTGGCGGTTATTTTAATCAGCTGATAATAATATAGGAAGCAAACTGTTTTCTGGCCAGTTTTTATAAAATGTTCTTTGTTAATAAATTACAACTAGAACAATGTACAAACATGTAAAACTGACACAATATAACACATTTTTGTCGACTCACCTTGTACTTCAAACGAATGCTGTACTTGTCACACGTAAACGTTCATTCGTCGTGGTTGTCCTTTCTCTTGGTAGATGTTTACACACACCGTTGATACATCCATCCACGTTACACAAACAAAGGGAAAATAACACACAATAATAATAATGCAGTATTTCGTGAATTCAACACAGTGTAAAAAAAATAATTAAACGAAAACTTTAACTTCTTCCAATCGTTCCCACTTCGAAATAGATTAAATATTTTCAACTAAGTTATTTTATAATATTATTTGACACTTTTCAATGTATATTTTGTAGTATAAGTCACGGAATCTTTCAGTTCATCGTAGATTTATATATTTTTACATTGCATTCATGCGGTTCAGTTAGATAATTGACGTCAATCTATTGAACACAGGTTTTCAATGATTTGACTTGAAAATATTTTAATCCTAAGCTCTTGGTTTTTATTTTATAGCACACAACACATCTCTAGATACAGTAATATGGAAAACCATGTA
>NC_088364.1:15433016-15448016 GCF_034508935.2 Berghia stephanieae
TTTATCTATTTATCCATTTATTGATATATTTATCTATTTATCTATTCCTTGATATACTTATTCATGTATAAATTTCATTTCATTTGTTTATTCATTTTATTCATTTATTATTTATTTATTCATTCATTCATTTATTTTCTTTATCTATTTATTTGTCCTTTCATTTAATTTTGAAATAACCAAATCACTGCTGGATGGTTAGAAGGTTCGGGAAAGACTGTTACCGACATATGTGTACATATTTGCAGGTCAGACAGCCGAACGCAATTATGGGCTTGATTTAACATTGTTGTTATGGACTATATTTTTCGTTGGGCTGAGAACATTGCCATTATGACAATGAGCCTATAACAATTTGGGTTGTCAGACCTGCATATAAGTATTACTCGTCGACGAATACAAATAAAATTGGGATTCGAAACCAAAACTGGGATTTTTGTTTCTTTCATGATCTGGATTCAAGAATGAATGAAAACAAACACATTTAAATTCCATTATCTTTGAAGTGGGATAACCCCTGACCTTGACAGCATTAATGTTATCCCGACCTGCAAAAAATATATCTACTAGTTTTATGTGATTACCTCGAAATCCTGATGGTTCAGTTGTATGATCATTGATTACAACTCGAATGGCGTCGAGTTCGACTACCCGCCGCGTTGTGTGGCCTTGAGCAAGGCACCTCGTTCTAGCTCACTTCGCGGAGCTTACATTGCGGCTGAAGCCGGGGTAAATGATATTCATTCTACTAAAAACAAAATTAAAATGTAACCCAAGCCTTATATTATCTGTTTGAAATCTAAATTCTATTTTTAGCATCGACACCACCCCAACATAAAACTGTTTTGAAAAGATGGGTTACAAATACAGACCTGCCTAGTACTACAAAATATTCGTAGAAATACGCATTTTTGGCTCCAGCTACAGAACTGCATAGGTCTCTTTGATTCAATAGATCTTGTTAAAAGGGAAAGTTCAGCTCATTAGAACCTACAATCAGAACTTGGAGCATTTTTGGACCATGCTGAGAGCAAATTGTCTATTTGTAAAGTTATTAAAAGTGAATTTTTCTTTACCCCCCCCCCCCCCACCACCCCTTGAAAACTACGAATTTTTTACCGCAAAATGAGCTCTACAATATAGAGTCAAGTCTTTAAAACTAAAACAAGATAATTTTCTTCAAATGTTGATATGATGTACAAAATATCATAATATTAGAATGATAAAATTGTTTGGCTGCATCGTAACGAATGTGACGATTTTCTTGTCGTTGGCAAGTAGAGGGTTAATCAATCAATGCAAAGAAGTGTCAGGGAGGGGGGGACGGGAGAGGGGGGGGGTGGGGGGCTCGACTCAGCATAATATTAGCAGGTCTGATAACCGAACGCATAATTACGGGCTAGGTTTAAAATTGTCGTAGTGGGCATTAATTTGCGTTGGTTTGAGAGTATTTCCATTACGCCAATGAGCCCATAACAAATTGGGTTACCAACTAAACGCAATTTTAAGCTTGATCTAAAATTTGTTGTCTTGGAAAATATCTAGTGTGCGTTGTTTTAGAGTTTTTTTCATTACAACAATTATAAGTCCATATCTATTTGGATTATCAGACCTGCAAAAAGTGCGCGTTGATCGAAACCGATCTCCTGGTTTACAAGTAGGGTGCTTTACTGACTGAGCTACAGATCTGGCGATTGTATAAAGATATAATTGACCTTACGAATATATACTTATAATATAACGGTGTGTGATTTAATATTTAACCACAAAAAACAATTCGCAGTATACTTACTGTAGATAAATTATTCTATATATTCACAACAAAATTCGATATGAATTGAATCACATGATATATAAAACAAAAAATTATCAGATAGATCCACACATAATGCACTGTCATTTTATAGATAACTAAATGATAATTAATTAATTAAAATTAATTAATGGATTAATAGAATAGATAATAAATAAATGAATAATCAAAGTACTTATAGCTTAATATATCATTTGAAAACAAACAAAAATTAATATAGTTAATAAATCAATAAATGAAATTTATTAAACAGAAAAATGACGACTATATGAATAAACAATAAATTTTAAAATGTGTATAAAGAATAAATATATAAATAAATAAAGGAATAAATAACTACACCACACTCGAATCCTCTTTAATCAACAGGTCGCGCGATATTGATCGATAAACTGTTGTGGATTGACGAAAGTCAATGTTACGACAGTGTAACAGGTTAACCCGTTCGTTGTCTCGTGGACTGATTCGAGCAGCAGTTTTCTCGCGGAGACAGTTCAACATTGTGTGGACAGAGAGTGACAGTGATGGCGGTGGGGGAGAGGGGGTGGGAATGGGGGGGGGGGGGGGGGGGGGGCGGTCAGAATTTGCGTTAGCCAAATACTTTATGTAAAACAGTCGAAGAAAAAGTACAGGTTGTGTGTTAGGGGGGGGGGGGGGGAGAATGATAAATTCATAAAAGTCACACTCAATGGAAAGTTAAAGATAAATTTAATAAACAATTATGTGCTGACCAAGGAAACCATCCCAAATGTCGCGGGACCCAGTTTCAAGCTAGAGGGTTATAAAGGTTAAAAAAAATGGCCAAAATGAAATTTCTTTAACAAACGATATTTTAACCATAACTTAGCTATATTCCATTTCCCAAAAGCATTTTTTAAAATGTTGTGTCTTTATATTTAATTTTATGTTGATGATTCTGTTATTTTTATGTTGAATACATTAAATTGTTTTTGTATCCAACAACCCTTAACTGACCGAATCTCTAAAACTAGTGACGGTGTTGACATTTAAAGACCATTCTGATCAGGAATGATTGCACAGATTTTTAAAAACTAATATAAACTCAAATTCCATTAGGGGCATTATTTTGGTATGTTTTTTTTTTCTGGGCCAACACTCCAATAATTAAATAGATAAATAAATAAATAAATAAATACATAAAGAGATAAATAAATAAATAAATAAATACATACATAACTGTTAAATAAATAAATAAATAAATAAATAAATAAATAAATAAATAGATAAATAAATAAATAGATAAATAAATACATTAATTAATTAATTAATGTGTGTCAGTATTTATATGGTTCATTTCCAAAGATAAGCCATGTTCATAACAGTTCACAACACGAAATGCATGAAGCATCCCATATGGAACCACATATTCAAAATGTAGATTACAATCTGAGCAAAATATATTTTCTTCTTTATCTGTCAGAAATAATTGCCAAGCCTTAGTGTAGTTACAACCCATTAACGTGTAGTAAATGAAACACATTGTGAGGAGAATGCAGAGAAGCCCCCCCCCCCCCCCCCCCAATCCCTTCCCCACCCCAAAATGTAAAAGCTAAAAAAGGAGGAGGAGGAGGAGGAGGAGGAGGAGGAGGAGGAGGTAGAGGAGGAGAGAGAGAAGAAGAAGAAGAAGAAGAAGAAGAGAAGAAGAAGAAGAGAAGAAGAAGAGAAGAAGAAGAAGAAGAAGAGAAGAAGAAGAGAGAAGAGAGAAGAAGAAGAGAAGAAGAAGAAGAAGAAGAAGAGAAGAAGAAGAAGAAGAAGAAGAAGAAGAAGAAGAAGAAGAGAAGAAGAAGAAGAAGAAGAAGAAGAAGAGAAGAAGAAGAAGAAGAGAGAAGAAGAGAAGAAGAAAGAGAAGAAGAAGAAGAAGAAGAAGAAGAAGAAGAAGAAAGAAGAAGAAGAAGAAGAAGAAGAAGAAGAAGAAGAAGAAGAAGAAGAAGAGAGAAGAAGAAGAAAGAAGAAGAAGAAGAAGAAGAAGAAGAGAAGAAGAAGAAGAAGAAGAAGAAGAAGGAAGAAGAGAAAAGAAGAAGAAGAAGAAGAAGAAGAAGAAGAAGAAGAGAAGAAGAGAGAATAGAAGAAGAAGAGAAGAGAAGAAGAAGAAGAAGAAGAAGAAGAAGAAGAAGAAGAAGAAGAAGAAGAAGAAGAAGAGAAGAAGAAGAAGAAGAAGAAGAAGAAGAAGAAGAAGAAGAAGAAGAAGAAGAAGAAGAAGAAGAAGAAGAAGAAGAAGAAGAAGAAGAAGAAGAAGAAGAAGAAGAAGAAGAAGAAGAAGAAGAAGAAGAAGAAGAAGAAAGAAGAAGAAGAAGAAGAAGAAGAAGAAGAAGAAGAAGAAGAAGAAGAAGAAGAAGAAGAGAAGAAGAAGAAAAGAAGAAGAAGAAGAAGAAGACAGAAGAAGAAGAAGAAGAAGAAGAGAAGAAGAAGAAGAAGAAGAAGAAAGAAGAAGAAGAAGAAGAAAGAAGAAGAAGAAGAAGAAGAAGAAGAAGAAGAAGAAGAAGAAGAAGAAGAAGAAGAAGAAGAAGAAGAAGAAGAAGAAGAAGAAGAAGAAGAAGAAGAGAAGAAGAGAAGAAGAGAAGAAGAAGAAGAAGAAGAAGAAGAAGAAGAAGAAGAAGAAGAAGAAGAAGAAAGAAGAAGAAGAAGAAGAAGAAGAAGAAGAAGAGAGAAAGAAGAAGAAGAGAAGAAGAAGAAGAAGAAGATAGAAGAAGAGAAGAAGAAGAAGAAGAAGAAGAAGAAGAAGAAGAAAGAAGAAGAAGAAAGAAGAAGAAGAGAAGAAGAAGAAGAAGAAGAAGAGAAGAAGAAGAAGAAGAAGAAGAGAAGAAAGAAGAGAGAAGAAAGAAGAAGAAGAAGAAGAAGAGAAGAAGAAGAAGAAGAAGAAGAAGAAGAAGAAGAAGAAGAAGAAGAAGAAGAAGAAGAAGAAGAAGAAGAAGAAGAAGAAGAAGAAGAAGAAGAAGAAGAAGAAGAAGAAGAAGAAGAAGAAGAAGAAGAAGAAGAAGAAGAAGAAGAAGAAGAAGAAGAGAAGAAGAAGAAGAAGAGAAGAAGAAGAAGAAGAAGAAGAAGAAGAAGAAGAAGAAGAAGAAGAAGAAGAAGAAGAAGAAGAAGAAGAAGAAGAAGAAGAAGAAGAAGAAGAAGAAGAAGAAGAAGAAGAAGAAGAAGAAGAAGAAGAAGAAGAAGAAGAAGAAGAAGAAGAAGAAGAAGAAGAAGAAGAAGAAGAAGAAGAAGAAGAAGAAGAAGAAGAAGAAGAAGAAGAAGAAAGAAGAAGAAGAAGAAGAAGAAGAAGAAGAAGAAGAAAGAAGAAGAAGAAGAAGAAGAAGAAGAAGAAGAAGAAGAAGAAGAAGAAGAAGAAGAAGAAGAAGAAGAAGAAGAAGAAGAAGAAAGAAGAAGAGAAGAAGAAGAAGAAGAAGAAGAAGAAGAAGAAGAGAAGAAGAAGAAGAAAGAAGAAGAAGAAGAAGAAGAAGAAGAAGAAGAAGAAGAAAGAAGAAGAGAAGAAGAAGAAGAAGAAGAAGAAGAAGAAGAAGAAGAAGAAGAAGAAGAAGAAGAAGAAGAAGAAGAAGAAAGAAGAAGAAGAAGAAGAAGAAGAAGAAGAAGAAGAAGAAGAAGAAGAAGAAGAAGAAGAAGAAGAAGAAGAAGAAGAAGAAGAAGAAGAAGAAGAAGAAGAAGAAGAAGAAGAAGAAGAAGAAGAAGAAGAAGAAGAAGAAGAAGAAGAAGAAGAAGAAGAAGAAGAAGAAGAAGAAGAAGAAGAAGAAGAAGAAGAAGAAGAAGAAGAAGAAAGAAGAAGAAGAAGAAGAAGAAGAAGAAGAAGAAGAAGAAGAAGAAGAAGAAGAAAGAAGAAGAAGAAGAAGAAGAAGAAAGAAGAAGAAGAAGAAGAAGAAGAAGAAGAAGAAGAAGAAGAGAAGAAGAAGAAGAAGAAGAAGAAGAAGAAGAAGAAGAAAGAAGAAGAAGAAGAAGAAGAAGAAGAAGAAGAAGAAGAAGAAGAAGAAGAAGAAGAAGAAGAAGAAGAAGAAGAAGAAGAAGAAGAAGAAGAAGAAGAAGAAGAAGAAGAAGAAGAAAAAGAAACACCAAATGAATTTCTCAACCAAACGAATTTTTTAAACCGCCAATGTATCCAGAATTTGGTAGTAACATAAGCCAAAATGGCAAATCAGGTTGTCAGTTTAATGTCACACTACAGTATTTCGTCTGTCACGACGTCCCATCCAAATCTGGACTACGAGTAAATACACAAACACACATACTGACACACACACACACGCAAACACACATACTGACACACACACAAACACACACACATACTGACACACACACACACACTGACACAAACATACTGACACACACAAACACACACAGACACAAACACACACAAACACACACACAAACACACACAAACACACACATACTGAGACATACACACACAAACACACACTGACACACACACACACATGCAAACACTCAGACACACAGGCAAACGAGCACGATACACATATTTAAACACACACAAATATTACATACGAATTGATATCATACAAAGAGAAAGAGAGAGAAGGAGGAGAGAGAGGGAGAGAGAGAGAGAGAGAGAGAGAGAAAGAAAGAGAGAGAGGGAGAGGGAGGGAGGCAGAGAGAGAGGGAGGGAGGCAGAGAGAGAGAGAGAAAGAAAGAAAGAAATAGAGAGAGAGAGAGAGAGAGAGAGAGAGAGAGAGAGAGAGAGAAAGGAACAGGGGGAGAGATAAAACAGCACTTTATGCCCCACGTATTCATACACAAAAGTACACACACATACACACACGCTTGCATTGTCCATCCTCCTCTCTCTCTCTCTCTCTCTCTCTCTCTCTCTCTCTCTCTCTCTCTCTCTCTCTCTCTCTCTCTTTCTCTCCCTCTCCCCCCCCCCCCCCCCCCCCCCGTCTTATTCTCCCTCCTTTTCCTTCACTCTCCTTTTCGCACCCTCTTTTCCTCCTCCTCTCGCTCATTCTCAATCCTTCTATGAAAATCTATCTATCCTTCCATCTCCCAAACTCTCTATCCGTCTATCTTTCTGTCTAGTTATCTATTTGTCTCTCTTTCCTTCAATCTCTTTCTATCTCTATCTCCTTTAATCTATCTATCTACCCACTTATCTAAATGTCTGTCTATTTGTTTGTGTTTCTGTCTACACGCATCATTATCATTAATCATCAACATAAACACCATCGTCGTCATCATCATCATCATCATCATCATCGTCGTCGTCGTCATCATCATCATCATCATCATCATCATTGAGAATACTAATTTAAATTGTCTATGAATTGTCAGTCTTACAACACAAAGGGATAAATGTAAGATTTTTTCTGTTTATATATTTGTTGTTTTTCTTTTTCGTTGATTTTTGTTTTGTTTTGTATTGTTTATGTTTTTCAAACACACATTCAGTGTATTTAAATGTCACCACAGTGCACAGTCCTTTGTTCTTCGCGTTTTACATCAAACAAGTGGCATCTTTCTTGTACGGGATTTTATCTAATTTGTCTCACACAAACTTGGAAGATTCTTGTCCAAAACATAGCAAAATAAACAAAATATTATTATCTAAAACGACGTGGATGAAACAGTTTCGAACGGTAATCAGGAGGCCTGAGGTTCGATCCCCAGTCGACCAAACTGATTGTTTTCGCGGTATTTTGTTCTTGTATGTTTCTCTTTACTTTGTCAGGCACCTACGGATCAGATTGTTGGAAGACCACAGACAGCATCATCCAGAAACTTGTGCCATTCCAAAACAAAAGTTTACGATGACACTTCAGATTTTCTGGCCGAATACAATCTCAGAGATTTGATCCGCCGACCATCGATATGTGACTCACTGCATCTATCCGGTTTTATATCGGGATAAACAAGGCGACCGGAAGTGAATTTAAAGTTTTAAATGACCAAAGACATGAATTTATACTTTCTATATATCCTTAAGAATTTATTATTATTCTTTCTTCCAAATTGGTGGGGGAGGAGAGGGCGGGGGGGGGGGGGGGCTCCCGATAGCTCAGTTGGTAGAACAGTCGCTTCACACGCAAAGAGAATGAGATTGATGCCGACTGAGGTCGAGCCTTTTTTTTTCTTTTTTTCTGATCCCACCCCCTCTCCATGTAGATGCGATTGTGTAGGAGGGTCTGTTAGATCTGGCGGAAAGAACTATGTGGTAGACTAGCGTCCTATCCAACCGGTAGAAAGCAATTGCTATTGTCCGTTTCACGATATTTAAACGAAATCGGGATAAACTCCGGCTCCATGGGCCTAATAGCTCTGAAGGACTGCCTTTTTCTTCCCAAGTAACCCCCCCCCCCCCCCCACCCCTTCCATGACGACCAGTCTGATCGTGGAAATGGCTGAACGAGTGAGTGAATGAGTGAATGAGTGAGTGAATGAATGAGAGAGTGAGTGAATGAATGAGTGAGTGAGTGCGTGATGATTGAGTGAATGCATGAGTGAGTGAATGAGTGAGTGAGTGAGTGAATGAGTTAATGAATGAGTGAGGGAATGAATGAATGAGTGAGTGAGTGCCTATAAAGGGCTTAGTAATCATAACGTAGACGTTGTCGACCGCGAATAAATAATTAATACTCGTAAAAGCCGGAGACTGCCTTGTAGTAGTGGTAGATTTATTGATGTCCGTCTGTTCGTGATGATGATGACAATCTCTTTGAAATTATGAAAATGCATCTGAATAGGCGTGTGTGAAAGAGTGACATACAAAGAAAACATTAAATTAAGAAATTAAGGAGCAGGCACCAGTGTAAGATAAAGATCTGAACAAGTGTATATGAAAGGTGCCTGTCAAAGCGAGAAAGAAAAAGAAGAAGAAAAAAAATCCCAAAAAAATCAGTTCACCTCGAATTCACTGGGAAGTCGAACTAGACTGATTTTTTTTTTAATTTATTTTTTTTTTGAGCGTTTTTTTTTTCTTTTATTTTTCTTTCTTGCTTTGTCTGGTACCTTTCATATACACTTGTTCATATATTTAAAGAAAAGAAGAAATCATCCCGAAAAATAATCGCAAAATTTCCTGTTTTAGCTCTAAAATAAAAAGAATGAAGTCTTTTTCAAGATTAACCCTCCTTACCGGTCATTTTCAGAATTTGCCACAATACACTTATTTTGAAGTTGACCAGCGACCCCTTGTAAAGCGCTTTGAGCACATTTAGTGGATATTGCGCTATATCAAGCTCAATTTAAAGAAATTTATATACATTCTGATCAAAACATTATTAAGCAAATTGAGCCCAACAAACAGTTTCAATGTTTTATAGCGATAACAAAAAAATGTTTGTTTTTAATTTTGTGATGTAAGATTGAAATCAGAATGAGAAATGATTGGTTTGATCGTAACGAATGTGACGATTGTCCGATGGTTGGTAAGGAAAGAGTTAAACAGTAGTCTTTAGTATTCTAGCCTTTTATTTGATACCTACTACAAAAATACAAGAAAAACCATTCACAAAAAGCCTGTCTCGCCTCGACTCCGTCAGTCGTTTCTATTTTTTTTAAAAACAAAACGATGAAAGAGTGCTTTTTCTATTAATGTTAAGCTTGGAGACGCCAATATCTCTTTTTGGAATATCAGATAGTGTCAAATAAAAGGCCAAATGTCTAAAAATACAGGCTTAATCCAGAGCAAAACACGAAAATATTATTCTTCGTTTTTTCAGGGCTACACGACAAATCTTGTTTTCCATTCTTGTTTTTCGATCTTTTTGTGATAACTTTCAACAATCTTTTTTTGTTCATCTACATCCACTGCCACCACATTCCCCTCTTTCTCCTCCTCCTCCTCCTCCTCCTCCTCCTCCTCCTCCTCCTCCTCCTCCTCCAACTACTACTACTACTAACTACTACTACTACTACTACTACTACTACTACTTCTACTATTACTACTACTACTACTACTACTACTACTACTACTACTACTACTACTACTACTACTGCTCCAGTCTTCTTCTTCTTCTTCTTCTTCTTCTTCTTCTTCTTCTTCTTCTTCTTCTTCTTCTTCTTCTTCTTCTTCTTCTTCTTCAAACTCATCCTCCTCTTGTTATCCTTGTTCCTCCCCAACCTCCTCCTCATCATCCTCTTACTTCTTAATTATGTAGCTTTTAAAAAAGTCCAAAAAATTATTATACCTTTGCACTTAAATACAAGCACACTATTATCGAATTTGAAAGGTTAAATTCCGGCCCGACTACAACCATACCATTCATTGTCAGTTGTATAAGAAAGTGTGAAAAGGATCTTTGTGTCTACTGATGCTATGCGTTTGATTAAAAATCTCACTTCATCCGCCAGCCGGATATAGATAGTTCGAAGTTGACGTCACTCAGGTCTTTGTTATTGTTTTCTGCCATCCGCATTTATGAGTAATGCTCACTAAACTGTATCAACCAGACTATAAACGATCATGGTTACACACAGTTTTGTGTGTTGGTCCGTTATACTTCCTTGATGGCAATGTTGTGAACTTCTTAGCCAAGTACATACTATCTATAACGTACCAACACACAAAACTATGTGCAACCTTAAACGTTTATATTTATAGTCTGATTGGTAGAATTTAGTGAGAACCACCCCAATACAATCCAATCCAATCATATCCAAAATAGTTACAGCTTCATGTGATGAAGATTGACACAACTAGGTGTGGTGAGGTAGGTGGAATTGACGTCATATCTATCTATTGGTTTTAAACTGGTCGAGATAACTATAGAATATTCTCGGGTTATTGGTAGCTCTAACATTTTCAGGGATGCTGGTCCATGCGCGAATATTGTTTCCCTAACAACACAAATGATGGAAGCATCGTTGATCTCATGAAAATGACTGGCTGAAAACAATTACAGAGAGCTGAGTGACAACTCGTACTCTTAAAAAATATATAAAATAAACATTGGTCAGAAAACTTGTCTTTCAAATTTTGATCGGCTAAAATTACCCTCAGCTTGTCAAAAACTCTCAAACCTGGGACTTCCCTCACGAAATCCATCACAACCACCACCAAAACCTTCACAACCACCACCACAACCATAACAACCGCAACCAAAACCACCACAACCATCACACTACCATAATTACCACCACAATCAGCACAACCACCACCAACAACAACACCCACAACCATTACAACTCCCACCAGAATCACCACCTCAACAACCATAACCACCACCACCTCAACATGACCTACAACCACAATCATCACCACCACCACAAACAAGAAAACCACCACAACCCCCACAAGATTCACTATCACAACCACCACAACCACCACAACCCTCCCCTCACAAGAATCATTACCACAACCACAACCAAAACCGCCATCACAACCATCACAGCCATCAGCACCACAACAACAAGCACACCACTATCATTACCATCACAACCATCACTACCACAACAAGCAACCACCATCATTACCATCACAACCATCACTACCACAACAAGCACACCACCATCATTACCACCACAACCATCACCACCACAACAACAAGCACAACCACCATCATTACCACGATGAGCACCACCACCCCAACGCCATCATCTCCACCACAACCATCATCATCACCACCACCACAACCATCATCATCACCACCACGACAACCACAATCACCACCACCACAACCACCATTATCACCACCACCACAACCACCATCACCACCACCACAACAACCATCATCACCACCACAACCACCATTATCACCACCACAACCACCATCATCACCACCACAACCAACATCTTCACCAGCACAACCAACATCTTCACCACCACAACCACCAACATCACCCCCACAACCAACATTATCACCACCACAACAACCAACACCATCACTACCACAACCACCATCATCACCACCACAACCACCATCACCACCACCACAACCACCATCACCACCACCACAACCACCATCATCACCACCACTACTGCCATCATCACCACCATAACCACAATCACCACCACCACAACCACCATCACCACCACCACAACCACAATCACCACCACCACAACCACAATCACCACCACCACAACCACCATCACCACCACCATAACCACAATCACCACCACCACAACCACCATCATCTCCACCACAACCATCATCATCACCACCACCACAACCACCATCACCACCACCACAACCACCATCACCACCACCACCACAACCACCATCACCACCACCACAACCACAATCACCACCACCACAACCACCATCACCACCACCACAACCACAATCACCACCACCACAACCACCATCACCACCACCACAACCATCATCATCACCACCACCACAACCACCATCACCACCACCACAACCACCATCACCACCACCACCACAACCACCATCACCACCACCACAACCACCATCACCACCACCACAACCACCACCACCACCACAACCACAACCACCATCACCACCACCCCAAAACCACCATCACCACCACCACAACCACCATCACCACCACCACAACCACCATCACCACCACCACCAAAACCACCATCACCACCACCACCTCCTACCCTATGACTTTTAAGGACTAGACCGTTCAAATGTCAAGATGAAAAGATAAGTGTCAAGGAAGAAATGTCAAAACGCGGAGAAAAGTCAGGATAACCTAGGGGGAGATAAGCGACACGCGAGCTCAGTATTAATTAACACTTGGTGATAATCACTCACAATCTCACTTCACATCATCAAACACTGTGCTATTTCGGTACATCTTCGTGTTTGATGTTTTATATGTAATCCAACGCATCAAACTGGTAGTATGTCGAAGTGAAGTTTGTTTTTAATCATTTTACGGCGCTTGCCACACATTTAGGTCATATCAGCGTCAGTAAAAAGGTAGAAAATTGGATTGTAAAAACATCTAGATGTTCTATTAAAAGGACTTGAGGAAAAAGTAAGACAAAGGGGAATGGTACAAATAGGGAATAGATATAGATTCCAAGAGCACACTATCAACGTACATAGTTTGAGATCACCTAAAAGTCTCACCCAGACACCAGCATAAGATCATACTCATAGGAATACACTCAAATGTTTACAAATCGTATTAAATTTTTTTTTAAAGAACAGCACAAAACAAAGAGATGATTAACAAAGAAAAAATATAATCTCACAAAAACAATAACTATACATTCGACTGTTTCCCTCCCAGCCAAGAACTCTGGCCAGGGTCAGGACAAAACAAAGTAATCTCATTCCAAGACAAAGACAGAAAGCATGTTGGAAAACATATATAGGGGGAAAGAAGACACAGTAAGTACCTCCCTGTCAACTCTGGGAGGTCAGGAACCCCACCCAGGCGGGAGGTCAGGAACCCCACCCAGGCAGAGTGAAGTGGGAGGGTTGGCTGGGGGAAGGGGGTTAAAGGTGAAATTTAAAAACAAAATTAATGATAGGAAACAAAGAATGCTAGGTTTACGAAAACTGACGTTGATGTTGTGTTGTGATTTGTTTATGTTTTTGGGGGGTAATGTTTTCTTGTTTGTGTTTTTTTTTTATTTGCTTTTTTTTTTTTTTTGTTTCTGTGTATTTTTTTTTTTGGGGGGGGGGGGCGTGTTGTTTTGTTTGTTTTGTGTGTGGGGGGGGGGGGATTGTTCTCTTTTTGTTTTATTTTCTCAGGGTTTTTTTTACTTTTTTTTTTTTTGTATTACTTTTTTTACATTTTATTTGAAATTTAAAAAGAATAGTTTGTTGTGTGTTTATATGTTTGTATTTTGGGGGGTTTTTTTTGCTTTGTTTCGATTTTGGTTTTGTTTTTGTTTTGTTTTGTTTTTGTTTTGTTTTTGTTTGTTTTTTTTTGGGGGGGGGGTTGCTGGGGGAGGTGTGGGAGGAGCTGTTTTGGTTTTGGTATTTTTGTGGATTCATTTTTGTTAAAACAAACCTAATACAAAATCTAATTTGTTATCGATTATTGATTGCCGATTGTGTCCATCTTTTACCACGGATCTAATACGTTCCCTATAAAGTACGAATCTAATACGTTCCCTATAAAGCACGAATCTAATACGTTCCCTATAAAGCACGAATCTAATACGTTCCCTATAAAGCACGAATCTAATACGTTCCCTATAAAGCACGAATCTAATTACGTTCCCTATAAAGCACGAATCTAATACGTTCCCTATAAAGCACGAATCTAATACGTTCCCTATAAAGCACGAATCTAATACGTTCCCTATAAAGCACGAATCTAATACGTTCCCTATAAAGCACGAATCTAATACGTTCCCTATAAAGCACGAATCTAATACGTTCCCTATAAAGCACGAATCTAATACGTTCCCTATAAAGCACGAATCTAATACGTTCCCTATAAAGCACGAATCTAATACGTTCCCTATAAAGCACGAATCTAATACGTTCCCTATAAAGCACGAATCTAATACGTTCCCTATAAAGCACGAATCTATACGTTCCATTTAAAGCAGCCAGTGTTCAGTTATATCATGTTTCCAATTTTGATTTTGTCTGGGGGGGGGGGGGGGGGGGTGTTCAGATATTTTATAATCATATTCCACTTTCGTCTGTCTGACACAGATTTAAATATTTCACAATCCATCAGCAGCTATTCAGATCATCAAACAATTGCAATACACGAGGTCACATTACCATTTACAGCAACCAACACAAATAAATCGGTTTTTTGTTCGGGTTTGTCTTTGTTGGTTTTTTTTTTAGTTTGTTTTTTTTTTTTGGGGGGGGGGGTGCTTTTTGTTTGTTTTTGTTTGTTTTTTGGTTTGTGTTTTTTTTTTGTTTTTTTTTTCTGGCCACCTTTTTAAATAAGTGTTTTTCCAGTTGCGGCAGTCAATTGGATCACAGAAGAATATGGTTAATGTTCATTTATATCAGAACTTTGCCAAATAGTGGCTAAAACATGTAACCCAAGGCAGAAAGAAAAACAGAAGAAAAAAAAATCCCAAAACCTCAGCCTGCCTGGCTGGGATTCGAACCTAAGACCTCCTGATTACAGGTCAGACGTGTTACCATTCTAGGCTATTTTTTGGCATTCCGTGTACCCAAAAAAAAAAAAAACATGTGAATTTTATAGAAAGCAATATCCACCAAAATGTGTCCCAAGCGGTTGTCTTCACAAGGGGGTCGAAAACCAACTAGATTTTACATATGAAGCAAGACACACTGCATGTGGCAAGTCATTGTAATTTTTTG
>NC_088364.1:15453016-15455516 GCF_034508935.2 Berghia stephanieae
TTTCATACGCAATGGGACCGAGGTCGATACCTTGAGGCAGTCGATATTTTTTCCTACCCCTTCCCCATCCAATCCCACCCCACCCCCGACCACTCAGCAGTGATTGAGTAGTTCGGTTTTTTAGATATTTGGAGGACTTTGCTAATGCATTATAGCAAAAGGATAGCAAGCAATTGCTATTGTCCGTAAGTGGTCAGGGCGTATTTAGGTGACATTGTACTATTATGTAAACTCATTATTTTTGTTGGCTAGCATGCCAGTAATTATTCTAATCATTCGTATAATTGCAGTCAGTAACGGTTTACCCCAGGATTGTTCCACACGAGTCATCTCTCTGTCACGGGAACCGTCCACAGTCGACAGGTCAGTCAGTCAGTTGTCAGGCAGGGCATATTTCCTGGATATTGCTCTATATGAAATAAAACTCATTTTGTTTGTTAGTTGGTATGTTTGTCTGCAATTCATCTAGTCATGACAATGATTACAGTCAGTATTTGTAAATCCGTATTGTTGTTTTTTTCCCCTACAAATCGCCCACTGGTCAAGGAAACCAAACACTGTTCTACAGACCAGTTGTCAGGGAATAGTTAGTCGATATTGCCCTATATAAAGACAACTCATTCAATATTTTGGTTGACAAGTCTAAAATACTAATCATTACTCTGATTGTAGTCAGTATTAGTTAACCCATTTTTATTTCCTGACGAATCGTTCTTCTGTCGTGTAACAGTCTACATGTCAGTTGTCATGAATATCTAGTAGACAGTGAATATCTAGGGGCAGCGTGGCTCAGTGGTACGGTCTTTGCTTCCTACCCGAAAGGTACCGAGTTCAATCACCCGCCGCTGCGTTTTGTGGCCTTGAGCAAGTCACCTCGCCCTAGCTCACTTTGCGGCGCTGCTCTGCGGCTGACGCCTGGGTTATTCCAGTCTTCCCTTGGAATAGACCCTAAAGACAAATTTCCCCTTGGGGATGAATAAAGGGATTTTTTTTTTTTAGTATTATTTATTTATATAACACAAATTCTTTTGTTGTTGTTGTTGACACAACTCCATAGTTCTAACCAGGACTACTATGATTGCAGTCAGTATTTGTTAAGCAAAGTTTAGTTTTTTTCCCCACGAACCGCCGCACTTTCACTGTAACTAAAAAATTAAGGAGCAGGCACCGGTGTAAGATAAAGATCTGAACAGTGTGTATGAAAGGTGCCAGACAAAGCAAGAACGAAAAATGCAAGAAAAAAATCATCCCAAAAAATAAGTCTATATCGACTGGGGATCGAACCTCAGACCTTCTGATTACCGGTCAGACATGCTACGATTATACCACAGAGGCTCTTGGTAGTTGGGACAATTCTAATATCTATATTCTTCACAAGGGTACGCGTTTTACGCTGTGAATCCTCGCTTGCATCAAACAACACATACATTGAACACGAGGACGAAGGCATTTTAGTTGCTCTTTTTTATTTTTTGAAAATATCAAACGAAGAAATTAAGGAGCAGGCACCGGTGTAAGATAAAGATCTGAACAAGTGTGTATGAAAGGTGCCAGACAAAACAAGAAAGAAAAATAACAACAACAAAAACATCCCAAAAAAAAACAGTCTACCTCGACTGGGGATCGAACCTCAGACCTTCTGATTACCGTCAGAAGTGCTACCATTATACTGATTGTTTGGGATGTTTTTTTTTCTTTCTTGCTCCGTATGTTAGCTTTCATACACACACATATTCAGATCTTTATCTTTCTCGATAACGAAGTATAGATAGTTCGAAGATGACGTCACTCAGGTCTTTGTTATTGGTTTTTTTTTTTTTTGCCATCCGCGTTTATGAGTAATGCTCACTGAACTGTATTAACCTGACTATAAACGTTCATGGATAAACACAGTTTTGTGTGTTGGTCCATTATACTTCCGGATGGCAATGTTATGAGCTTCTTAGCCAAGCGCATACTATCTATAGTTAACACAGGGTATGGTAAAATGGATATATTGCGCTATACAAAGACTCCCTTATAATTCGTCGGTTGGCATGTCTGTAGTAATTCTAATCATTAACTATGATTGCAGTCAGTTTTGGTAAACCTAATCTTTTTTTTTCCCACGAATTGTTCTTCTGTCACAGTAACCAAAGCACAGTCTACAGGTCAAAGGTCAGGGCATGCCTGTCAAACAAGGATAAGCTGATATGTCAATCCATCAAAAATACAAAAACTCTAGAAAGGTGGACAGTGTCTGTTGTGCTATGATAAAACACATTAATTGGTGACCAAATGTCCAAGAACGGCTATGATAATGTGGTCTTGTGGTATGACACTCGCTTTCGGATCGGAAGGTCCTGGGTTCGAGCCTCGCTCGGCGCATAGTTGAGTCCCTGGAATAGGCTCTTTACTCACATTCTCTCACCGTAGAAAATGAGTACCTGGCCGTTAACAGCGTTGTTTCTGTCCGAAAAAAATTGTAATATCGCCTAACAGGCATGTCTCGTCCTACATG
>NC_088364.1:15460516-15483016 GCF_034508935.2 Berghia stephanieae
TTCTTCTTCTTCTTTCTTTCTTCTTCTCTTCTTCTTTCTTCTTTTCTTTCTTCTTCTTCTTCTCTTCTTCTTCTTCTTCTTCTTTCTTCTTCTTCTTCTCTCTTCTTCTTTTCTTCTTTTTCTTCTTCTTCTTCTTCTTCTTCTTCTTTTCTTCTTCTTTTCTTTCTTTCTTTCTTCTTCTTCTTCTTCTTCTTTCTTCTCTCTTCTCTCTTTCTTCTTTCTTCTTTCTTCTTCTTCTTCTTCTTCTTCTTCTTCTTCTTCTTCTCTTCTCTTCTTCTTTCTTCTTCTTCTTTTCTTCTTCTTCTTCTTCTTCTCTTTCTTTCTTCTTCTTCTTCTTCTTCTTCTTTCTTCTTTCTTCTCTTCTTCTTCTTTCTTCTTCTTCTTTTCTTCTCTCTTCTTCTTTTCTTTCTCCTCTTCTTCTTCCTTCCTCTCTTCTTCTTCCTCCTCTTCTTCTTCCTCTTTTTCCTCTTCTTCCTCTTCTTCTTCTTCTTCTTCCTTCTTCTTCTTCTCTTTTCATTTTTAATGGAAATCTAAATAAAATAACGCATTATGTTGTCCATCACAACAATATCAAACTAGGCCTATAATGGGTTTAGATGACAGACCTTCATATTATGTGTACACTTCGGTACAGCCTATTTTGATTTTGTGCCAACGAACACAGAATTAATGGCAAATTTCAAAAAAGTTAAATAACTATTCGTTACAGATTGGTGTACGAGTAACTTGCAAGCCTTTCTTAAATTAAGGGTAATTCTATCACCAATTGACTCAAATGATTATTTATAAAATCTGCTAAGGCAAAATGGTCGGTCTTTAAGTGTTGGGAATCGCCATAGGGCCACCCTGTAACATAGCTCGAGAGGAATCTTTTGAGCCATCAACGATCAAAACAGGTCCGGTAATACATTACGTAGGTGCGTGCAAAAAGATTACTCACGAGCTATGTTAATTTCCAAAAAACAGTAGAATAATAATCAAAATAGACGAGTGCTTGTTCGTAATTACCTTTAGTTCCCGCAACTAATGCAGCTTTTCCACCAGTGGTAAATATACCATTACGAAAATCGCTATCATCCTTTTATATTAATCTTTTTTTAAAAGCGTAAGTTCAAGAAATATTCTTTTCCAGTATGAATCCGGTTTAACTAAAAATAGATTTGGACTTATAATGCTGTACTGACCTCAATGATAATGCTTAATGTCAAATCGTTTAATTCGAAATCCAATCATAGCATAATTTAATACACTTATTAATGATATAATATGTGAAATAATTTTTTCCTTTAAATTACGCCCTTCCGCCACAGTATCAACAGATACCGTCACCTAGGCATTCCATGAGGGAATATAGATAATCCATCAAACAAGATGTCTGATGTCAACAGGAATCACCCATGTTGTCCAAGTGAGCAAATTGGGGTTTAATAACTTTTCCCCAAGGAAAAAAAAAAGAAAGTACCTGAAGTGGGGCTCAAACCCGGGACCTTCCGGATCATACGGCCACTTCGCCCCCGTGTGAGGTAATTGGAGAGAGCATGATAAGATTCTTGAACTTCTAGCTTTGAAATTTTGATCTCATTGTCGATTCCTTATCCAAGGTCGTACAGCTCTGGCGGCATGAGGGGGGGGGGGGGGAGATAGAGAGAGAGAGAGGAGAGAGAGAGAGAGAGAGAGAGAGAGAGAGAGAGAGAGAGAGAGAGAGAGAGAGAGAGAGAGAGAGAGTTGCTTGAAATTCCAAACGTAAGAGTACACGAAACTTGTAATAATGTTGTGTGAAAAAATGCTCATTGATTACTTTTTAACCTGTCTGTAGTTACATCATCATCCCTGTTGGTGACCCACATCGAGGTAGAGAGCTATTTCGGTGTTTATAATGTCTGTAACTTGTCATATTGTGACATAGAATGTCACAACTCTCTCTCTCTCTCTCTCTCTCTCTCTCTCTCTCTCTCTCTCTCTCTCTCTTTCTCTCTTTCTCTCTCTCTCTCGCTCTCTCTCTCTCACACACTCTCTATTAATAATAATAATAATAATAATAATTATTATTATTATTATTATTATTATTATTATTATTATTATTATTATTATTATTATTATTATTATTATTATTATTATAATGATAAAAAAAAAATAATAATAATAATGATAATAATATAATAATAATAATAATAATTATATAATAATAATAATAATAATAATAATAATAATAATAATAATAATAATAATAATAATAATAATAATAATAATAATAATAATAATAATAATAATAATACATATTCAAGTGTTCTAATGCGCTGTTCACTTATGTTATGAAATTTTAACCAAAAATCAAGACGCAGATACAAGCACACACTCACACAAATGCTTGAACCAATGGGGTCATAATCAACAGGAAATACGGACGTGAATATATCGATAGCCTTATCTTAATTTTATGCTGATTGTTTTAAAAAATATTATCCTTTTATGTCTTTAAAAAATAACCAAAGGGTTTCATGTTTCCTAGTCTCTAAAGAGATAGAACTCCAGATGTTTTGGAAAAGGAGGAGGGAGGGGGCGAATGTTAAAAACCCGAGTTACAAATTTGTTATTAGTTTTAGTTAATTGATCTTTATCTTTGTTAGACAGCCATTTTGGTGATTAGTTCTCACTAAATTATATCAATAAAACGTTCAAGGTCGCACATATTTTTGTGTGTTGGTTTGTTAAATGTGGTTAGTGGATTTTGTGAGTATTTTACCTAATCGCATAGCATCAATATCATGCGGTTTTTTTATCTAGGTTATTATAGTGTGTTTATATCAGTCAAAATATTCGTGTGATATCCGTTTTGTGGCATCTGGATTACCTTGACATGACATTACCATCTTTGGGCAATGGGTAAAACAATTTACATCACAAAACAACATAAGGTCACAAAAGTAGAGAAGCAAAACTAAAACATGGAGTCCCACAAGGTGGAGTACTATCACCTACACTATTTCTTCTCTATGTAAATGATATAGGAGAAACACTATGTCGAGGAGTGCAAATGTCGATGTACGCAGATGACCTCGCTCTGATTAGCTCTGACCAAAACTTAATCAAGGCACAACACAGGATGCAAATCACACTGGATAATATCAAAGAATGGACTGACAACTGGGCGATGAAAATAAATGCAGTGAAGACAAAGTTCACAATATTTAGCCTCTCCCCAAAAGATGAAAAAGCAAAGCTGCATATTGAAGACCATGAATTGGAAAAAGACGACGCACCAAAATACCTAGGAGTCCATTTTGACCCAAGACTAACATGGAAAAATCAAATCAGCAACAGTCAGAAAGTTGGGGTAAAGCGAACACAACTCTTGAAAAAACTAGCTGGAACAACTTTGGGAGCTAGCTCCGATATACTGAAACAAACTTACACAGGATATGTGAGACCAGCGCTAGAATACGGGATATCTGCATGGGGAAACTGCTCCAAAACTCAAATGGAAAAACTGGACAAAGTGCAAAACAGCAACATGAGGATAATAAGTGGAGGAATGAAATCGACACCGATACATGCAATGGAAACCATAACAGGACTTACATCTCTATCAAAAAGAAGGGAATCAAAAATTTTGAAACAATACACAGACGTGAAAACAATGACAGATCAGCCTCTTCACGCCAGAGCGCAACAAAGAAAACTAGGCGGCTGAAAAGATCACACTTTATTGAAAGAGCCCAGCAAATTGAAAAAGATCACGAACTTGACGAAGTAATGACCCAAAAATGCAAAGCAAATATCAGAGTACCAATGTGGAAAAGGCAAAATCACTTGAAAATCAAGACTTCCGTTGGTGACATTTCAACAAAACAAAAACACGGCGAAGAAATCAAGAAGTCTGTACAGAAGTGCATAGATCAAAACTACCCTGAAAAAAAATGGACAAGAATCTATACAGATGGTTCATGCAATAAAGAACACACGTGCGGGGGCCTGGGAGTGCACATCGAGCACACAAATGGTCAACAAAAGGAGATCAGCAAACCGACTGGTACTCGCACTTCAATCTACAAGTCAGAGGCAGATGCAATCCATGAAGCTGTTAAGCAAATCCTCTCAGAAAATGAAAGACATAGTGAAACATAGTGACACATAGTGATTTTAACAGATGCTAAGAAAATTCTGGAGGATATAATGATGTCCTTTGCGGATGATACAGACGCCTTGGTGGAAGACCTCATGAAGCTAAGCAAGTTTACCAACATTGTACTGCAGTGGATTCCAGGACACTGTGGGATACTTGGAAATCAGATCGCTGACCAACTGGCAAAGGCAGGCAGTCGCATGCAGCAACCTCCCCAACGTACTCAACAGGAGAAATTAACAAAATGGCCAAACTTATCCAGTCTCAGAGATGGAGAGAGAAGCACCCAGAATACAACATGAATGACCCAATCAAGGTGCTCGACAGAAAGGAACAGGTCATCATCTTCAGACTGAGAACTGGACACAACCAGTTAAAGGAACATATGTGGAGGATGTCCAGAACAGGTGCCTCTGGACAATGTGACTGCGGACTTGAAAATGAAAATGGACATCATGTCCTAATGGAATGTCCAAGGTACAACCAGTTGAGAAGGAACTTCTGGCCTGACCCAACCCCATACACAAAGAAGCTGTACGGCAGTGAGGACGACCTCAGGACCACTGTGGGCTTCATTCAAGGGACCGGACTGAGCATGTGACGTGATGGGAACGAAGAAGAAGAAGAAGAAGAAGACAAAACAACATGAAAGAAATACATTTTGTTAGTGTAGTGGGTAGCTAGCATAATATGAGTTTTTACTATCTAGGTGTTCATAGAGGCGGCTATGTGGCCTTGTGGTATGACACTCGCTTTCGGATCGGAAGGTCCTGAGTTCGAGCCTCGCTCGGCTCGGCGCATAGTTGAGTCCTTGGAAAAGGCTCTTTACTCAAATTCTCTCACCGTACTCAGGTGTAAAATGAGTACCTGGCCGTTAGTAGCGTTGTATCTGTCCGAAAAAAAAAAATGAAACATCGCCTAACAGACGTCGTGTCTCGTTCTACGTGTTAAGTGTTGCTGTTGGCTTGGGACCCCCTGTAAATCGCTTTGAGCGCGTTTAGTGGATATTGTGCTGTATAAAAGCATCTGGTTGACCTCGACATAATAAAACCATCTTTAGGCAATAGGTCATATTCATGTTTAATTTTATACAAACGGTCATATAATTTTTTGATGGTTCACGCATGACTAGAGAGCACGATGGTCTGTGTGTTTCCTAGTTCGTTTCTTGGGAAATTTAAAATTCATAACTTCTCAAACGTAAAATGAAATATTCCATCATAAAGATTTATATTGCCATAACTTGCATTTTAATCAGCTAACTGGTGTATTATGGAAAAACTAGTATTTTAAAAATTTGGCCAGAAAACCCATCCTTCAAATATCGATCGATTTAAATGACCCTTTCCTTGGCAAGAACTCTCAAACCTGTGACTTCACAAAGTCTTCGAGAAAGTCCCAGAGTTTTGCCCAAGATGAGGGACATTTAAATGACTCGATATTTGAAGGATGAGTTTTCTGGCCAAATTTTTATATACGTGTTTTCCTCCAGAGTACGAGCAGTTGACTGGTGAAACAGTTTCTGCTCATCGTTGTATGAAAGAAAAATAGAGATGGATGGAGATATAGAGGTAGAAGGATAGAGGGAAGGTGGACGAGATCGAGAAACAAAAAAGGAGACAATACCAAAAGAGAGTCAAGTAGAATAAGAATAATTTGTGACCCCTCATATTGTCAAAACGGTAATAATATAATGTCGGGTTGACTTAGATGCCGATATTGACCGGTACAGCTAAACCAAGGACTGACATGTTGATTGATTGATTGATTGACTGATTGATTGATTGATTGATTGATTGATTGATTGATTGATTGATTGATTGATTGGTTGATTGATTGATTGATTGATTGATTGATTGATTGATTGATTGATTGATTGATTTAAGGTTAGATTAATTTCTTTTTTTTTAACTAGAGCATTTATATAGCGCAATATCCACTAAACGTGCTCAAAGCGCTTTACAATGGGTCCCTAGCCAACAGCAACACGTAACATAAAGAACGACACATGACGCCTGTTTGGCGATATTACATTTTTTCCGACAGAGACAACGCTGTTAACGGCCAGGTACTCATTTTACACCTGAGTACGGTTGAGAGAATGTTAATGAAAAGCTTTCTCAAAGGACTCAGTGAGGCTCGAATCCAGGACCTGCCGATCCGAAAGCGAGTGTCATACTACAAGACCACATAGCCGCATAGTTTTAAGACGGCTATGGACAAGTTTCTATTGTCTTATTATTGTAAATATTTTCAGGACCTGTCATAGTTGAAAGATTTTGAAATTGACCAATTGATAATGCTGATAATATTTAATGTCAGATTACCACAATTGCAACAAATTGAAAATGAAATGCATCTGTCTATGTTGTGCGCACGGATGAGAGAAAGAGAGGAAGAGAAATTAATAGAGAGAGAAAGAGTAGGTAGAAATATTAAATATTAATATTATAGTTATCATATAACGTTATAACACGTGTAGCTAAATGAAAAATTGTCATATCATTTATGGACAACACAGATCTATAGATAGAATGCGCTTGGCCAAGGAGTTCACAACATTGCCATCCGGAAGTATAACGGACCAACACACAAACTCTGTGTAACCATGAAGTTTTATAGTCTGGTTAATACAGTTTAGTGAGAACAACTCACAAACGCGGATGGCAAAAACAATAACAAAGGCCTGAGTGACGTCATCTGCATACTATCTATTGTTATTATTATGAAATGTTACATTTTATTTATTCATTTGTTGTTGTTTTTTTTTTGGTCACTTTGAGACATTCTATTGATTTTTGTCTAATACAAAATTGTTTAAGTTAACCCTCTCTTTACCATCGTCACATTTGTTACAATGCAGCCAATGTTTTGTCTCATTCAGATTTCTTTTGTACTTAACAAAATTTAAAGAATATCTTTTGTTATATCTAGATAGTGGTGGTGGTGGTGGTGGTGGTGGTGGTGGTGGTGGTGGTTGTGGTAGTTGTGATGATGGTGGTGGTAGGGTGTGATGTCTCAGGGAAAATCATGAAAATGGCCGGTAAAACAGTCCTTGGTCCCATGGAGCCGGAGTTTATCCCGGTTTCTATAACGCGTTTAAACGGACAATAGCAATTGCTTGCTACCCTTTGGATAGGACGCCAGTCTATCGCAAAGTATTTTTCGCAAGATCTAACAGACCCAGTTACACTGCTCGGTGGACGGAAGCGGGGGGGGGGGGGGCATTATTAGAAAATATCGACAGCACCCGGGATCGATCTTGGTCTCTTTGCTTGTGAAGCGAGTGCTCTTGGATTTGCAAAAAAAAATTGGGGGGGGGGGCGGGGGGGGGGCATTTTCTGAAAGAATATGCTCACCAGAGCATTTTAATCTGTATTTGAAGTAAATCGGGAGATTTTTCATGAAGTTATGGTCAGATGTATGGGAAATGTATCAAGCAACTTTTCTCAAATTTCATACTTTTCCAACTTGACTATCCGTAAAAAATATTTAAAAGTGAAATTAAGCTTTGATATTTATCAAAGAGGTACAAAAAGGGGTGATTTAATCATTTCTACAAGAACTCATTTTCGATAAAATTGACCTTCTAACTAAACTTGGCAATATCTTCCGTGTTTTTAAAGTCGCACGGATAGTAACATTTGATTGCTAGACTTCCAGAGCAGACCAGCTCACAAATTATTGCGCTGTGAGGTGGAAGGTTAAAAACAAATCATTCTTAAAAACTCGATATAACTTGGGATCAATAAGGGTCACGTTTTTTTGCTTTAATCATTCAATTATAGGGATCCCCTTAAAGCGGTCATTCTATCCAGAACACCGGTAAATCGGGAAATAGTATTTTCTTTTTTTCCCCCAAACTTTTCCCAGTTACAAAGTGTAGGTAGCTGTAAATCCCTATATTATAATAATATTTTAGACCAAATAACTTTCTAAACGGGCTATCACTAACAATAAAATAGATATTATCATAATAATAATAATAATAATAATACACATTTATATAGCGCTCATTCTCGTGTAAAACACAAGCTCTGGGCACTTTACAATATAAATATCAATTTTAAGTGAAAAAATAAAAAAATAAAATAATAACAACAATAACAATTCATAGCCAAATCAAGGATTCATATAGAGTCAAGAAAAACAAATACAGTAAAAATGTGTCTTGAGATTCTTTTTAAAAGTAGGTAAAGACTTGCACTCCCTCAGACCACGTGGTAGTTCATTCCAAATCTTGGGGCCGAAACAAGCAAACGATCTATCACCAAATTTTGTTCTTGATCTTTTTTCCGAAATTTTCGTTTGGTCATTACATGATCTTAAAGTGTAATTTTCAAATTTACACATGACCACGTGATCTGTGAGATATGCCGGTGCTATACCAGCCAAACACTTATAAACAAGACACGCTGCTTTGTAATATGTGCGCTTTTCAATGGGCAACCAGTGGAGAGAGGCCAACAAAGGGGTTGCATGATCAAATTTTTTTTTGCCAAAAACTAATCTTGCAGCACTGTTTTGCAGTAGTTGCAATTGTTTAATAGAAGCCTGAGGCAAGTTGACAAGCAGCGAGTTACAATAGTCTAGTTTCGAAAAAATGAGGGAAACAACCAATGTTTTACATGTTCCAATTGCAATATACTGACGGATCGAACTGATTTTCTTCAATTGAAAGTATAAAGATTTACAGAGAGCAGAAATGTGAGCTGACATTTTCATTTCTGAATCAAAATAGACACCCAAATTTTTCACAGTCTTTGAAACTTTGATCTTTTCACCCCAATCAACACCTCAAGACCATCATTCACCTTCAACTGCCCTCTATTTCCCACAATCATCACTTCTGTTTTTGACTCATTCATTTTCAACTTGTTTGCATCCATCCACTCTTTCACATCCGTCACACATTCTTCCACACGTTTCACAATATTTTCGAGATTTTTAGTTTTATCAGTAGCATAAAGTTGCGTATCATCTGCATAGAGATGATAGCGCAGCCCATGACCAGTGATGACATTAGATAATGGAGAAGTATACAAAACAAAAAGAATTGGACCCAAAACAGAGCCTTGAGGAACACCAAAAGACAATGTATGTTGACGAGAAAGTTTATCTAAAATCATAACCTGTTGCTTTCTGCCATCTAAATAAGATTCAAACCACTGCAAGACAGTCCCAGACAAGCCAAAGGTTATATTAAGTCGTTTAATGAGAATACCGTGATCAATAGTATCAAACGCCGCCGAAAGATCTAACAATGTCAGAAGAGAAACAGAACCTTTATCTAAAACATCAAGCAAATCACTCGCAACACAGCACAGAGCAGTTTCTGTGCTGTGGTAAGAACGATAACCTGACTGAAATTTTTCCCATAGATTGTTTTCATGGAGATGTTGTGAAAGACGTCTGAGTACAACTTTTTCAAGGATTTTAGAAAGAAATGGCAGATTTGAGACGGGACGGTAGTTACTAAGGTCATTTACATTGAGATTTTGCTTTTTTATGAGAGGCTTTACAATTGCATGTTTATAGATATCTGGGACTTGTCCTGAGATAAGTGACTGATTTATAATATAAGTTATGCAAGGTAACAATTCAGGAAGACATAATTTCAAAATATTAGTTGGTAAAGGATCTAAATCACATGACTTCGAGGAAGATGAAAAAATTATTTTAGAAATTTCTTCTTCAGTTGTTTCTTTAAAACAAGAGAATCCCTGTGAACCCGAAAAAGGGTGGAAATTTATATCTTCATTTTGCACGAGGTCCAAATTGTTCCGAATTTTCGATATTTTTCCCGAAAAGAAATCTAAAAATGCATCCGGCTGCTTTTCTACCGGGATATTAGTGGGTAGACACATGCCCTTTTCTTCCCCTAAAAGTTCCTTTGAAACAGAGAAAAATTCCTTAGTGTCCCTCACTGATGACAGTTTTGTGTTATAATAGTTTCTTTTTGCTCTTTTGCAGGTGGTTTTATACTTATGCTTTTTTGCTATATATATCAGCCGGTCAATCTCAAGGCCCGATTTTCTCCACGATGCCTCTGCATTCCTTTTTTCCCTTTTGGCAGTTTTTTCACTCTGGTTAAACCACGGAGACGGTTTCCTGGAATTTATTATTCTAGTTGTCCTTGGCGCATGCCTGTCGATGGCGTTGCGCAGTACCTCGTCTGTTTTCTGTGCTGATGGTATATCCATTCTTCCTAGTTCCTCTGACAGATTGTTTTTGAAGGAACTAATGTCTATTTTTTTGGTATCCCTAGACACTATCTTGACTTTCTTGGCTTTCTCTTTGATGCATTTGAGAGTTGCCAGAATCAGATTGTGGTCTGAAATTTCTTTTTTGATATTTTTAATTGATTCAACAAGCGAGGGTGTGTCAATGATGAACCAGTCCAAGATGTGCCCCAATCTTTGAGTTGGAGAGGTCACTAACTGAGTGAGGCCATGTTCATTCAGCATATTTTTTATAATTTTAACGAGACTATTCTGATCAACATCAAACTGAATATTAAAATCGCCGATATAAATTTTTCGCTTATTTGATGTGTCTTTTGATACAAAATCTGAAAATTCGTCAGCAAAATCATTCTGTCTCAGTTTGTTCTTTTTGCTTGGGGGTGGTCTGTAGATACAAGTGATTAAAAATGAAATTTGAGGGTAGGTCAATGTGGTTTGGACACACTCGAAACTTTTGAACGAAATTGGCCTGTTTTGTATTTTAGACGAAAGAGCGTGTTTGTATATGATGGCGATCCCCCCTCCTGATCGTCCATTTCTTGGGAACGATTCCATCTTGTAGCCGGGAGGTGTCATTTCTTTCATTATAGGTTCATCACCGAACTGACGCAACCATGATTCAGTTATATATAGAATATCGATATCGTGTTGATCTATGACATCGATTATATCGAATGTCTTGTTTCTCGATGACTGTGCGTTAATATGGCCAATACAAATGTTATGATTTCCATGACTTGGTCTTGTGTCATTTGTCAATATTTTTGTTAACGTCTGTGGTGGTCGAGTTGAACGATGACAGTTCACTGGACGTCGCGGGACTGTTGTTTCAATTACATGTTGTTTACGTCGACCACCACGTTTACAGACAATCTAAACTTGGCAATATCTTCCGTGTTTTTAAAGTCGCACGGATAGTAACATTTGATTGCTAGACTTCCAGAGCAGACAGCTCACAAATTATTGCGCTGTGAGGTGGAAGGTTAAAAACAAATCATTCTTAAAAACTCGATATAACTTGGGATCAATAAGGGTCACGTTTTTTTGCTTTAATCATTCAATTATAGGGATCCCCTTAAAGCGGTCATTCTATCCAGAACACCGGTAAATCGGGAAATAGTATTTTCTTTTTTTCCCCCAAACTTTTCCCAGTTACAAAGTGTAACTGTCGACACTGTCGATATTTTCTAATAATGCCCCCCCCCCCCCCCCCCCCCCCCCCCGCTTCCGTCCACCGAGCAGTGTAACAAAATGATAAAATCATAAGTCATAAAGTCAATGCATATAAAACATTCGACATTTTACAGTTACGGTCGTTTAAAATAGTACCTACGGGTTATTGTTTTTACGTTGGACTGTCATAAAGGATCTCATAACTTAAAAAAAAAACCTTCCTGGCAAAATCCTTCACCACTTTTATGGCCAATTGTACTCTGACAAAACGCCGTTTTAAAAAATATTTTGGCCAGTAAATATTTACATCATCTTTACATTTAGGCAAAGATGACAACACGCACCCCCCACCCCCACCCCACCCCCCTCTTTTTTTTTCAACCGAACTTATAAAAATAATGACTTCCATAGAACAGAATCTGTCAACGTCATATTGAAGTCTCAGCTATAAAAAAAATCTTTTTCGATGAGTTATTGGCCAATATGTCTATCGACTAAGGAAGTTGAAAAATTTCTGGCCAAATGGAAAGAGCGCTTTTTTTTCATTGTAGAGTCGGTAGCGTAAGGGTCTGCTTTATTCTGATCATGAATACGTTCCTTTCCCTTCTTTAACATTTCATTGAAGTTCAAAGGTCAAACTGTATTAGTTTAGCAAAAAGATCTTTCTACATTTCGTACCACCGGTCCACACGTCGGTGGGTATTTCAATTGTTTTATGTCGGTGTACTGAGTGTAAATCCATTTACTGTAATAGTTTGAAAGGAGAAAAGGTCCCCCCCCCCTCTCTCTCTCTCTCTCTCTCTCTCTCTCTCTCTCTCTCTTCTCTCTCTCTATCTATCTATCTATCTATCAATCTATCAATCTATCTATCTATCTCACTATGTGTGTGTGTGTCTATTCATCGCTCTATCTCTCTCTGTCTCTCTCTCTCTCTCTGTCTGTCTACCCCCCCCCTCTCTCTCTCTCTCTCACTCTCTCTCTCTCTCTCTCTCTCTATTCATCTCCCTGTCTATCCCTTTCTATCTATATCGGTCTCTCTCTCTCTCTCTCTCTCTCTCTCTCTCTCTCTCTCTCTCTCTCTCTCATTCTCTTTCTGCCTATTCATTTCTCTGTCTATCTCTCTCTTTTTGTCTCTGTCTCTCTCTCTCTCTCTCTATCTATGTCTCTCTCTCTCTCTCTCTCTCTCTCTCTCTCTCTCTCTCTCTCTCTCTCTTTCCCTCTTCCAAAAATAAACCGAAATACATTCACACACTCAAACACTCACACACAGACACACACACACACACACACACACACACACACACACACATAACACACTAATACTCCACCAAATCATAAATCATATGATATCTGATCACATTGTACATGGTGCATGTCTTAACACCGTAAAAGCCGACTATTTAATTAGCCCGACGTACAATTATTTGCAGGTCTGATAACCCAATTTCTTACACACACACACACATAACACACTAATACTCCACCAAATCATAAATCATATGATATCTGATCACATTGTACATGGTGCATGTCTTAACACCGTAAAAGCCGACTATTTAATTAGCCCGACGTACAATTATTTGCAGGTCTGATAACCCAATTTCTTATAGACTCGTTGTTAAAATGGAAATCTCAAAAAATGACGCAAAATGTTGTCCATTACAACAATACTAAACTAGGCCCATAAGTGGATCCGGATGTCTGACCTGCATATATGTATATATACGTCGAATTAGCCCTATGAGACCAACCGTATTATCCAGAAATCATATCGGAATAAACTATAGAGATGAAAATAGACCTACGATCGACAAAATCAAAATGATAAAAATTGGGATATTGAAGTGTTTGGTGAATTTTTTATTTCAAGCTCGCGGCGCGCTAAATATAACTGATTTAATAAACCCAAAACCGTGAAATATTCCTATAATATACAACTCGGGTGTAGTTACTGTACAAAAGTAACTTTACACTTGTTTTAAGTCAATTTATTTGTGTTTTAACAGACAACATGGGATCAAATTTCTATCACAGAAATGAGCAATATTTTTAATATAGGTGAGTTAATTGTCATCAACATACATGCATAATCCTGAAAGTAGCGACGGCCCAAAGAACACAAGTTGGGTTGCTCTTTAAAAATCAAATATCGCAACAGATCCCGTCGCCTAGGCATTCCATGAAGGAATAATATAGATAATCCATCAAACCGGATGTCTGATGCCAACAAGAATCATCCATGTTGTCGAAGGTGAGCAAACGGGGGGTTAATAATCTTGCCCAAGGAAAAAAAACGAAAGTGCTTGAAGCGGGGCTCGAACCCGGGACCTTCCGGATCATATTGCAATGCCTTAACCACTCGGTCACTTCACCCCCTGGGTTGCTCTACTTCGGAAAAGGAGGAAAAATTTGACGCAACAAAGTCAGTAGCTCCATCTCATATTATGGCAATCAAGATTTCGTAATAGATAGTTCGAAGATGACGTCACTCTGGTCTTTGTCATTGTTTTTTGCCATCCGCGTTTATGAGTAATTCTCACTAAACTGTATTGACCTGACTAAAAACGTTCATCGTTACACAGTTTTGTGTATTTGTCCGTTATACTTCCGGATGGCAATGTTATGAGCTTCTTAGCCAAGCGCATACTATCTATAGGGAATGAGATTAGCGGAAGAGTAGCGTCCCTTGATTGGACGTCACCCATAGTCTGTGACGTCACCGGCGGAAAAGTTATTAGAGAGAGAACGTCATGTTGGTTGTGTACATGCGTCTCTCGTCCTCGGACTATGGGTGACGTCCAATCAAGGGACGCTACTCTTCCGCTAATCTCATTCCATATACTGCTAGGAGAAATCCCTCCATAGAGTCCGTCAAGGGGGTTTTGTCATTTTCTGTGACGCATTCAACTCTGCTTCAACAATGTTCCAAAGCTCGTAAGCATTCATCGTTTGGCACTGTTGTTCCCTTGTAGGTGCTTTGAGGAGATCTCAGAGGTTCTCAATTAGATCGGGGTCTGGATTTTTAAACTGGCCACTCGAGCACCAAGGTCTTATTCTTAATTAGTTGAGATTGCAAAGACGGCCTCGCTCGGAGGCAAGTCTTCCTAACATCGTCCAACTTGAAATGGTGTTTTCCACAGCGATGTCAGAGGCATAAGTGAGGGGTTGGTTGTGTGTCAAGTAAATGTTCCATCATCATTGGACCTTATTACTCTGAGTTGACTAGTCCACCATTAATAATAATAATAATAAATGGCATTTATATAGCGCTTTACCCGTTGTCACAGGCTCTAAGCGCTTTACAGTGATATAAAACAAAACATATTACAGTGAGACAAGTGTGAAGGAAACGTGATACGAATTCAATTTAACAACAACAAAATATGAAAAATATATTGCAACATTATGACGTAAAAAGATAAAAACTTTAATTTAGCTAAAGACAAATTAGCAAACTTCAGGTTGCTCAAAATAACGCAGCTCATTGTACGCAATAACCATTGCCCCTCATATTCCCTTTCAGTTTTGATCTTTCTGATATAAGAACAGCAGGTAGCTCCAACTTTGAAAACCTTTATGTGCAACCTCAGCTATGGCCGTTTAGCATGGATATGGCTAGGTCGACAGGTTCTCTCTTTGACGCTCAGTTTTTGTAGGTATGTTTTCGTGAGTAAAAGAATTGAAATCAAAGTATTACAAAGTAATTCTCAAAGATGTTTTTTTTTTCTGTTTATAACAGCAGATAACTTGTAAACAGTAGCAGGCAACACGGCAATTTTCATTCGGGGCACGATGGTGCGAAATGATTCTGTTTCCAGAATTTAAGAACTAGCGTGTTCACAATTACTACTGTCACATTATCTATAATTCTTTCGTTATTTCCGAAATAGGAATATCAAGTTGTCTGGTCTTTGGAAAATGTTCACCCCCACGCTGTGATTGACAGATTGCAATATAACTCAGTATGAATGTGGTTTAATAAAATCTCTATTAGATGATATAAAATTCTTGACTCTAACACATAGTTAAACAATGGTAATTTAGCGTATAAAAATGCCAGGTTACTTATGTCCATTGTGCATATTACAATGAGCCCGAATACCAGTCCCGTGTGTATGGGTTATTGTAAACATTACTCAAGCCAAATGACAACAAAGGGATGCATTATTTATTGTCGGTAAAAACTCATATTATGCATATATCTTTTATACAAAGCAACAACAGGTAACAATGACAACAAAATATGAAAATAATAATTTGAAAAACTAACGATGTATATTTTCGTAATAAAATCTTATTTAAAATCAGTAGATCTAAGTTCTTTAAGGTTTTTCACCAACATAAGAATTTTTTTTAATACTTTGCACATAAACTAAATACTATACATAAACATTTACATGTCTCATTGTTTCATTAAATATGAATATCAAATATACTTACGGGAAAAGAAAACAGATCTGAACTAGTTTGAGAATCTGTCACCTTTTTTTCTTAAGAGACTCTCAAACCTATTCAAATCTGTCTTCGTTCCCATGTGCTCTGGCAGATTATTCCACGAGACTGCAGCGGCATAACCAAAGGACTGTTTACCTAAATGGGTTGTTTTTTATGTTTGGACATTTACAGTATAGGTGTGCCAAAAATCATATTTTCTTTCTTTGAAATTATTAAATTTTCTGGACATTTTGGGGATAATTTATGAAGAATTTTGAATGTTTCTGTTGAAATAATTTGCATTCGCTTGGTTTCAAGGGGGATAACTTTAGTCTTTGTTAATAACTCTTCGTAAGTGCCGGTATAGTCACTGCAGATGAACTGAGAGCACGTTCTTGATTTTTTTTTCCATTTTCTTAGTATTTGAAAATAAACGTATGGAAAATTGTCAGTTTGATAAGTTTGGAGAGATGTCTTCCTCTTCACTAATCAAGAAAATGAATCACAGATCAAACGCATTTTTTATATTGAGATCTTTCAGTTTCCGACTATCATTTTCCAACCCAATAACCCCGGGTTTGATTCAAGTCTAACTTGACATCCAATCATAGTGGTCTAGTGGTATAGCACTCGTCTTCGGACTTATAGATTCCTGGGTTCAGTCCCGATCTGGTGGCGCAAATTTAAGTCATTGGAAAAAGGTTCTTTAAAAAATTATCTCGCCGTACTGAGGTGTAAAATGAGTACCTTTGTGGTAACAGTGTTGTCCTTATTTAACGAAAAAAATTATAATAACGCTTGAACACGCCATGCCCCGTCCTACATGTAAGGTTTTGCTGTTGGCTTGGGACCCATCTGAAAACGCTTTAAGCACATTTAGTGGGTATGGGTATTGCCTCAAATAAAGAGCCTATTCCAAGGACTTAAATTTGCCCCTAGCCAGATTCGGACTCGACCCAGGGACCTACAGACCTGTTTTAAACTTCTAAACCACAAAGCTGTAGCATCGATTTTTAACCCAACGTCTCAAAACTGCATTATGTCAGTATAACCTAGGTGCTGAACATTGAATTTATAAACAAAAACATGACACTTGAGATGGCTTTCTATCTGTCATTGTGGTGAATAAATATATTTTCTTACTTTGCAAAGACTGGAGAAAAAAAACAGTATTTGCCATCATTTTAGTTCTAAAGTCACTTTTCGGGATTTCAATTCATCTGGACATAATACCGTTTTGGGGCACGTTTGAGCGGTGGATCACTGTAATTATAGTATGGTTTGGGGGGGGGGGGGGGGAGGAGGATTATTCTTGACGTTAAAAGGCCTCTAAAGAAAGCAGAACTTATGGCTCTTCATAGCACAAATAAATAAATAATCTTCATTTTATTGGCCTCAATATTAAGTCATTCATTTCAAAAGTGCCTTAACATAGTTGATTTGTTTACAACGTGTCATAAAATGCATATCATTGTTGTCCTAATATTATCATTCTGAGGAAAGGTAGCCCATGCAGAGCCAATGGACCCATGTTTTATATAGCGTGAAACGGATATTAGTAATTATTAGCCACTCTTTGATAGGACGCATCTATCGCAAAGTTTAAGAGACCCAGCTATCCAATCACTGCTATGGTGGAGCTAGGGGGGGGGGGTGAAGGGGTGTGAGGAGGTCAGAAAAAATTCTCGGCTACACCCGGGATCGATCCGGTCCCTTTACGTGGGAAGCGAGTGCTCTACAAATTGAGCTATCGGGACCCGGTCATTCTGATGAGGTGACTCTCAAACTTGCTAAGTCTCATGTTCGTCATTCAGAGAGAAAAACGATAAGTTATGAAATATAAGCTTCAATTTATTGAAATGAAGACAGATAATGCAGACGTTTTGGTTTCCCTTTATCACAAAACAAGATGAATGAAACACTAAGGACCAATTGCTTTTTGTTGATAAAGGGAAAATCCGAAACGTCCACATGATCTGTCTTTGTTCAATAAATTGAAGCTTATATTTCATTACTTATCGGGGTTTTTTTCTCTGAATGACGAAAACGCGAGTTAGCAAGTTTGAGAGTCATCTCATAAGAATGATGGGGGTCCTGAAAACTCAGTTGGTAGAGCACTCGCTTCCAACGTAAAGGGACTTCGCGAAGTCCCAGGTTTGAGAGTTTTTGCCAAGATGAGGGTGATTTAAATCGATCGATATTTGAAGGACGAGTATTCTGGCCAAATCATTTTAATCTGAGGTTTTCCAGAGTACGGCAGTGTGATGAGTGGAGAAATAAATGAAGAGGCGGTAGATTAGTAAAAACCCGTCTTGACGTTATTGATTTAAACGACAATGTCATTAGTGGGGGAAGGAGTTTCAGGAAGTTCAGTGGCAGAGTACTGATCTTACAAGATAAAGGACCTAAGATCAATCCCAGATTATGAAGCCAAGATAAGGTGGAAAGTACTTTTTGGAATAGAGTAGAGACATATTCAAAGGGTAGCAAGCAATCGTTACTGTCGTATATGGACTTATTTGCAGGTCCTCCTCCTCCTCCTCCCCCTCCCACCTCCTTCTCCATTCTCCTCCTCCTCCTCCTCCTTTTCCTCCTCCTCCTCCTCCTTTTCCTCCTCCTCCTCCTTTTCCTCCTCCTCCTCCTCCTTCTCCTCCTCCTCCTCCTCCTCATTCATGGTCTTGTTCTTTTTGGTCTTCTTTGTCATCATCAAACTGAAAAATTGAGGGCAATAAACTCGTAATGGAAGGAACATAACCACGCCCCTTAACCTTTAACCCAAAATGTTTCGGACTGTCCGATCAGTCAATATTAAGTAATCAATGACAGTGGTTGCTAAAGTAAGTAGACTACACATGTGTCACATGCTTTTAAGTAAAATAATTACCAGTTCTACCCACCAGATTAATCAAACCAACACACACGCCTATCTAACCTGACACGTTGATAGTCTGATTGAGAGAAGCGAGTAAGAACAAATCACCCAACTGGCGGTCTTAAATGTATAAAAAGCACAGTGTGGTTTCAACTTCATTTTGTACACTGTTAGTATAGAACCTCCTATGTTTGTCCGAGCGGATTTGAAGGTGTATCATAAATCCCGTATGTTGATTGGTCAAAAGTCTACCGGTTAATTAGGGGCTCGATTTAACATTTGATTTTTGAAATGGAAAAATATTTTGTGTTAGTTTGAAAACATTTCCTTACAACAAAATGAGGCCCTAACAATCTGGGTTATCGGACTTGCAAGTTAGTACACGTTGTTACCGTCCATTTAAAGTCATAGAAACCGGGATAAACTCCGATGTAATGGGCCTTATTACTCTAAAAAGACTATTTCTTCGGGGGGGGGGGGGGGGTTCTTGCAAAGAGCTATCATGAAAACAACGAGTGTTTTGTAGAAGTCAGTATCAGTCCAATGACCTTGACATAAATGAAAGAGAGGGGGAAAATGAACTACTTTCTTTTTATTAGGGCATTTTTTAATTGTGCAAATAAGAGCATCGTACGTTTTTGTTTGAATAATACGTAGAATGTTTTCAAAAATGCAGACACGATGTAAATATAAAACTGAGGGAAAGGTCATCGAGGCCGTAAAACCACGAAACGAAACTAGGTTTTGATGAAAGAGAACTGGCGAATCAACAAAAAAAAATGAAAACCGAAGACAGACGACCATTTGTTTATGGCTTGAGACCTGCTGCTGCTACTGCCCAATTAAACGATGTGAGGGCGCATGCGTTAAATGCTGAAATAGCAAAGTTCAAACGGTTGAAAAGGGCCGGTGTTTAATCGTTAAAATTCCATTTCGTCGTTTAAAACTGCAACAAGTGTCTGACAAAGTTGGCAAGTTTTGACTTATGTTGATCTCAGAGGGTCAGACGTGAGAAGTGGGAGACATGGTACAATAATCCACTTGTACATTTGGAAATCTTCCAAAATTATCTTTCGAATTCAAACATTTCTATATGAACACATCGAGTACACTTAGACTAGTCGTGAATTTTCAAGAGCTTAGATAATTAAATTAGATATGTTTGATAGTTTGATCAATTTAATTGACGTTGAATGGAAATTAAAATGGGAGACTTAGTACAGGGTGAGAAACTTGGGACAGTCACGACATGTACATATATGCAGGTCTGACATCCCAACCCACTTATGGGCCTAGTATAACATTGTTGTAATGGACACTATTTTGCCTCATTTTTTTTTTTTGTGGGGGGGGGGGGGGGTTCCACTACAGCAATAAGTCCATAATGAATTGGGTTATCAGACTTGCAAATAAGTACACGTTAGACGGTCACTTGATAATGTAACAACTATTCATTTAAAGTAAAGTAAACATACGGACGAAGAGAAAAGAAAAGAATACAATGCAAATATCAATTTTTTTCATTTCAAATGATTAATTTTAAACTTCGAGGTTTTTTAATCAAACCATTTTGTTAGGCTATCAGAACCAATAACATTTAGTATCTGATTCTTCTGTAACATGAACTTTCTGAAGTTCACTTTAGATATTCGGAAGTTTTCAATGTGACTTTTAGTGCCCTTGGGTTAGGAAATATGAACCAAGCATCCGTGATAGAAAAATGGATTTTTGACTGTGGTTTAAAAAACATGCTTTTATTACATGTCGATATAATTTTTTATCTTTAACTTTCTTTGAAAGTCATTTTCATCGTCCACATTATTTTTATTTTGAGCTTGAGCTTTTTTATATAGCGCAATATCCACTATACGTGCTCAAAGCGCTTTACAGGGGGTCTCTGGTCAACAGCAACACGTAACATTTAGAACGGGACATGACGCCTGTTAGGCGATATTACAATTTTTTGTTTGAACAAAGGCAACGCTGTTAACGGCCATGTTCTCGTTTTACATCTGAGTACGATGGGAGAATGTGAGTAAAGAGCCTTCTCCAAGGACTCAACTATGCGCCGAACGCGAGGCTCGAAACCACGACCTTCCGATCCGAAAGCGAGTGTCGTACCACTAGACCACATAGCCGTCTGGCCCGATGATTTATGAAACTTGCCAGTTCTTTGTATATTTACAGACACGTTGTTGTCGTCCTTTTTTTTTTTTTTTTTTTTTTTTTTTTGCCAACCCAGGTTTCATTGAGGCCTGAACATTACCTTTGTTCGGCAGATTAACTGTCCGACTTTTTTTTTTGTTTTTCTCCTTAAAGCAACAATGACTTAAATAGTTTTTAACAGTAAGACCCGACGTGCACTTATTTGCAGGTATGATAACCCAATTGATTATGGGCTCCTTATTGTAGTGGAAATCTATAAAAAAAGAGAAAATGACGTGTTCATTACAACACATTAAACTACGCCATTAATTGCGTTTGGGTGTCAAACCTGCATATATGTACACGTTGGTAAGACCCGTTTTGTTAAGATTGAAATATCCAGTGCCCGCTTACTTATTACGTCAGTGTCAAAACTTCTCACTCAAACCAAAAGACAAAAAAAAAAACCATTATATTTTTGTAGGATAATGAATGCAGAGAACGGAGATTTAAGCACCTTAAAAGACACTAATCCATGGATGTTTTTTGTTTTTGCTCCAGCTCAATATTTCTGTAGTTTTATTTATATGTGTTTGGGGTTTTTTTAAATAATATTGAAATCATCCAATTAAATTGCCAGACGTCTCTCAGTACACATCACGTGTCAAGTGCGCCTATGTGGTCTAGTGGTATGACACTCGCTTTCGGATCGGAAGGTCCTGGGTTCAAGCCTCGCTCGGCGCATAGTTGAGTCCTTGGAAAAGGCTCTTTACTCACATTCTCTCATCGTACTCAGGTGTAAAATGAGTATCTGGCCGTTGACAGCGTTGTCTCTGTCCGAAAAAATTGTAACATCATCTAACAGGCGTCATGTCGCGTCCCAAATATTAAATGTTGCTGTTGGCCAGGGACCCCTTGTATATATTTAGAGGATATTGTGCTATATAAAAGCTCTTTTATTTTAAGTGTACATATGACATATTATCTAAGACCTTCTAATGAATGCTCTTCTGCGACTGGATTATGTCACACGTAATACAGAATGCACGATATTCAAACCCGAAAGTGAAAAGAAATAAAATTCCAGTGTCTCCATCAACATTCAAACCGCGCCCTTCTAATTCGAAGGCTGTGGCATGCGACTACACATTCAAATCTCTTGTAAGGTGATCTATCGTCTCATGAGGGTACTATATCGAGGTGAACCCAATGCTAAGAATAGAATTTAAAGAAAATAAATAAGAAAAAAGAAAATAGATACTAACATTTATATAATAAGACTAGGGTTAGAAGCGACATTTTTTTGGGGGGTCGTGGATAGCTCATACGGTAGAGTCACGATCTCCCCGGCCAGGCGGAGTTGTCGTACCAGTAAAGTCACGGGTTCGAGCCCCCAACGCCGCCGCGATATGTTTATTCTCTGTTGTCTTCTGGCACTTTCCTACTCACTTCATTTCTTGTAATTAACATTTATATAGAGTATTTCGACGGATTAACCATGCTCAATG
>NC_088364.1:15485516-15518016 GCF_034508935.2 Berghia stephanieae
TGTGTTCTGTGCCATCATAAAGATATTCTTAAAATGTAAAGCGCTTAGAGCATAGTTATTAGCAAGTTAAATATTACGTTCCCCGCCTACCAACGATCGACAAACGACTTGTAGCCTAAGAAAACGAAGATCTGACATCACAGACGACTCCACCTCCACACGGCATCGAGTTAGTATGCGCTTGACTAATAAGTTCACAACATTGCCATCCGGAAGTATAACAGATCAACACACAATACTTTGTGTAACCATGATCGTTTATAGTCAGATTAATACAGTCTAGTGAGAATTACTCATAAACTTGGATGGCAAAAAACAACAACAAAGACCAGAGTGACGTCATCTTCATTCTATCTATACGTAACGTGTAGGCTCTCCAACAATATGCAGCATCGGCAACGCCGATCTTGGCACCGTGCTTGAGATAGCGTGTGGTAGTCAATGAAGCGTGTTAACCTTATTTTCTTAACATACCGTCATTCACTCGTTCGTTTCATGCGAGCTCAATTAAATATTATACAATTTATCATATTCATTCACCATTGTTATCTTTTTTATCTATCATCAAGCAAAACTGGGCAAAATACAGTACAACAATTTAAAATAAATTTGAATAAAACTCACGTAATGGGACAACGTGAAAGATGCTCCATTTGCGTTCTGCATCCATCGTAGCGAACGATAATTCAAATTCTGAGCACGTCAGTTCAATGAGTGCGTAGATTAGGTACCTAAATTTGATGTTGACGCATTCTCTGTCGACTTACCGAATTGTTAACTCTGTATTACAGTGAATCTGCTCTCTTACAGCACCCCCCCCCCTCCCCCCCACCCCCACCCCTCCCCTTTTTTTTCCACCCTTGATTCCATGTCTATATTTTCCTCTCTTTTTCAAATGAAATATTTCATATCCAAACATTAGCCTTGAGACGTCAAGGTAAAACTAAACATACCTAACAACCCTTATAACTGCACAGTCATTATTTCTGAATGTTTTTACATAAATTATTTATCACATTCTACAGTTTTAAAAACTCGAAACCGCTCCAATCTTTGCGTTTTCGGAGTCGTGTTTCTCTTCAAATTCATTGCGCATGTGTGTGTGTGTGTGTGTGTGTGTGTGTGTGTGTGTGTGTGTGCCTTTCAAATTCAAATTAAAGTGTGTGTTTGTGTGTATTTGTATATATATAAATGTACGTAGACTAGACATTAATTTGCCAACGATTCTTTCTCAAGGAGATGTAAGCATATTTATTACTAATCTTTATCCCTTGTTAAGGTATAATGTCATCTGCATGAGAAGAGAATAATATTAATTTACAAACGTGCAAAAACCCTCAAATTTGGGAAACCGCATAAATACAAAAGTAACTTTATAAAGTAATGCTAGGATCGACCGCTTTTCTATAATTCACGATAGTAATTTTCAGACGAACGGAAAGACCCGTATTCTAAAAATAAGTCCGTAGCTACGTCACGTGAGCTTTTAATGTGAGCTTTTATATAGCGCCATATCTACTACATGTGCTGAAAGCGCTTTATATGGATCCCTAGCCGACAGTAACCTTTAACATGATGGTCGAGGCATGACTCCTGATAGGCGATATTACACATTTTTTTTCGACAAGGACAACGTTTTACATCTGAGTACGGTGAGAGAATGTGAGTAAAGAGCCTTTTCCAAGGACTCAACTATGCGCCGAGCGAGGCTCGAACCTTGGACCTTCCGATCCGAAAGCAGGTGTCATACCACATATTATGCCCAATGCGCTTTAGAACGGGTCCCAAACCAACAGCAACACTTAACATGTAGTACGAGGGGATATTGAAGTCTTTGCGACAGCGCCAAGTCTGTTAGCCGCCAGGTACTCCATTTACATGTATTGAGTACAGTGATAGAATCTATGGATAGAGCCGATTTCCAATGACTCAAATCTCTACCCAGTATTACTGGCCGGGCATTACAGAAAACATCAAATGCTTCGTCAAATCATGTCCTTTTTGGCAACGGAAGTCTGCGCGGACTACACAGTTCCTGTAACTAAAGACGAGATGCCCGTCACTGCCGGCACGGTACTCCCTTTGAACGGACTGCTGCAGATATTGTGTGGCCATTCCCACTTACCAAAAAAAAAAAAAAAAAATAGAAAAAAAGAAAAGAAATATGTATATTCCGACGAGCAAATATTTGCCTGTTTGATAACCGAACGCAATTATGGGATTGTTTTTAAGCGGCCCATAGACGATCATTTAAATTGGGCAAGTTTGGTTGTACAATACAATTGCAAAACTTTTAGGTTGTCCATTCACAGCACAAAATAATTGACCTTTCAATTGCGCAAACCACGTTCATATTTGGGGATGTGTGATTTTGACGCAGTAATCGCTACGGCAGTTGCTCAGCTTGCCACATAAACAAAGCAAAATGGAAAATTTCGAAATGGTCAAAATAGTGGTTTTTGCAGCATTCAAAGTTTGGACACACAAAATTGCTACGTGAACTGAGAATAAATGGACAAAAGAATTTTCAAAATGGATGTCGGCTCCTACAATAAGTTTTTGCAAATGATAGGGCCTTTGATTGTGAAGCAAACTACCCAGTATTTTCTACCAGAATGATGTAGGCGACATCTTTTTCTTTTTCTGTTACTATATTCGTCGGATTTGGCATTCCAAATTACCAGCAAACTTCTGTAAACTTCTATACCTTCAAGTTGAAAGGCTCTCTCGTCTTCATTCTCCGACATGTTCACGATACGAAGTTCACATGCGAAATGATTTTTGCCCAATTTCATGCATTGGCGGTCGCCAAAACAGCATAATCAAGTGGACTTTTGTGCAATAAAATATCAAGACGATTTAGGGATTTCCTTCATTTAATGGCGAGAGTCCACAATATCGCCCATACACGGCTAATTGACTTGTCAATTGTGGGCTAAGACTATTAAATTGCGCAATTTAAATGATCTTGTAAGGGCCGCTTTAACATTGCTGTAATATACAATATTTTGTGGTGGTTTTAGAGTATTTCCTTTACAACAATGAGCCCATAACCTGCAAATAAGTATATGTTGCTACATTCAGACCCTTGTGGACACATGCACTAAGTGGGGCCCCCTCATCAATTGGTAATTTTAATTGCACAAAATTTGAACAGGACTTTAAAAATTGAAAACTGAGTAGCAAGCAAGTATGGGTGCAAGATAAAACAGTGAATGTGAATGCAGGCATATAATATGAAATGCTTTACTTCGAAATGACGGGGGACAGGGGGAGGGGGGGGAGGAAGAGGAGGGAGAACATTCTTTCAAGGTTACGTCAAAGCATCACGCAACAGAATAATTGCAGCCCACCGAATCGATCTGCTATTATGTCAGAATGAACGAGAAGAAGAAAATTGAGTTTAAAGTTGAAATTAACAAAATCAGACATTTCAACTCGTTATCTTTTTAAGTTTAAAAAACAAAAATCTTCTTACAAAAGTCCTTAATTTAGCCTCATATTCTTCAAGTTAAGTTTGAAATTCATTATCAAGCAATGGGTTTACTCCGACGTGCATTTATTTGCAGGTCTAATGGCCCAAATTGTTATGGGCTCAAATGGAAATAATCTCAAACTAATGGAAGATTTCGTTGAGGACAACGATATTAAATCAAGCCCATAATTGCGTTCGGCCACCAGACCTACGAGTAAGTGCACGTCGGTCCACTCCGATTTAATAATTGATCGATTAAATAGGATTGATGACGTAATCATAAAGTAGGTTGATACAAGATTCTATTTGGCTAGACGTTACATGCTGTCTTTTCTATAAAACCTTTGACCCAGTTCCTTTAGGTCATCGTGACATTACACTGTCTTTCTGTAGCTTAAAATTTCATTTTATCCAGGTTAAATCAATAAGGTTTTAGTGGAGGAAAATATCTTAATTGATAAAATATAATTCGATCCTGGGAGCAAGAGTTTTTATATGTTGCTGTTGTTTTTGTTTTGTTTTTTGTTTTTGTTTGGTTTTTGTTTGTATTTTGTATTCGGGGTGAGGAGGTGGGAGGTTGAGTTTGTTTTTTGTTTGTTTGTTTGTTTTTTTTGTTTAGGACCGGAGCCGGAGTTTATCCCGCGTTCTATTGCATGAAACAGACATTAGCAATTGCTTGTTACCCTTTAGAGAAGGGGTTTACTGCAAAGTGCTTTCCGCCACATCTAGTAGACCAAGCTACCCAATCACTGCTCTCGATTTCAACCGGGATCGGTCTCGGTCCCTTTGCGTGTGAAGCGAGTGCTCTACCAACTGAGCTATCATCATTGTTAGAACTAGTCCTTCATTGGGAACAAAAGTGTGATGTCAAAATACTGGTTCCAATCTCATTGGAAGTGTGAAACCATTCCACTGAAGGACGAGCAAGTAAAACCACCCATAACACATATCTCTCTCTCTCTCTCTCTCTCTCTCTCTCTCTATCTATCTATCTATCTATCTATCTATCTATCTCTATCTATCTCTCTCCTTCTCTCTCTCCTTCTCTCTCTCTCTCTTCTCTTTCTCTCCTTCTCTCTCTCCTTCTTTCTATCTCCTTCTCTCTCTCCTTCTCTCTCTCTCTCTCTCCTGCTGTCTCTCTCCTTCTCTCTCTATTTCTCTCTCTCCAACTCTCTCTCTTTCTCTCTCCCACTTTCTCTCCTTCTCTCACTCCCTCTCTCTCTCTCTCTCTCTCTCTCTCTCTCTCTCTCTCTTCTATCTCTTTCTCTCTCTCCCCCCTTCCTCTTTCTCTCTCTCTCTTTTTCTCTCTCTCCCACTCTGTCTATTCTCTCTCTCATGTTCCTTTTCTCTCTCTCTCACACACACACACACACACACGCACACACAACTCTCTCTCTCTCTCTCTCTCTCTCTCTCTGTGTGTGTGTGTGTGTGTGTCTCTCCCTCTCCCCCTTTTCCCACCCCACCACCTCTCCCACAACATCCCTAAATCCCTCGCAGTTTTTTAATAGTCTTTGTCCACGGATTGCCACAATTGCCTTCCTCCAATCTAAGCAACCGCCACCCTAACCCCCTCAAATCCACCATAATCCTTCTCTTTAACAACATTATTTTATTGTGGGATCTCCTTCATATCATTAGCAAGTTAACGACCACCTTCCCCGAACCTTAACGATCGATCAACGACGAGGAAGAAAACAAGTTTCAAGTATATAAATAAATTTACTCTTAGGCCTTTGCCAATAATATAGATAATTTGAGGTTGACGTCACTCAGGTCTTTGTTATTGTATTTTTTTTTTTTTTTGCCATCCGCGTTTATGAGTAATTCTCACTTAAAACTGTATTAACCAGACTACAAACCTTCAATGTTACACAGAATTTTGTGTGTTGGTCCGTTATATTTCAGGATGGCAATCTTATGAGCTTGATAGCCAAGTGCATTCAGCGATAACATGAAATTTGATGGCAACATACAAATACATGAAAGTGTGTATGTGTGTGGGGGGGGAGGGGGGTAAATGAAACCAAAAAAAAAAATAACATGATACCATAATTTTTTTTAATGTGTGCTTTTATATAGCGCAATATCCACTAAACGTGCTCAAAGCGCTTTACAAAGGATCCCTGGCCAACAGCAACACTTAACATGTAGGACGTGGCATGACTCCTGTTAGGCGATATTACACTTTTATTTCGGACAGAGACAACGCTGTTAACGGCTCGGTAATCATTTTACACATGAGTACGGTGAGAGAATGTGAGTAAAGAGTCTTTTCCAAGGACTCAACTATGCGCCGAGTTGTGTTGTTCATTCATGAGTCAGATTTACTCCCTTTATCTTTATCTCCATTTTATTGACTCATTTTAGGCACCTCTATTTATTAGCTCGAACCCAGGACCTTCCGATCCAAAAGCGAGTGTCATACCACAGGTATACACACAAGTGGCAATAACAGAACCATGACGTGACCTGTACTCAGACGTAGCCAAACGACGCCCTACACGTTTTCTCGAGTTTTCTTCCTCTTCGTTCGTCGATCGTTTTGTTTACGTAACCGTTAACTTGCTACTATCGTCATTCTGAGACAAGAAGACCTTTTGGCCACTTTCACAAAACACTGAAAAAAATAATTTTTAAAAACTTTTTTGGGGTCAGAAGAGTACAACTTTAAATGTCCCCATCGCATCAATTCGGGCTTGTGTCGGAATGAACTCGATGACGAAAACTAAGTCTAAAGTCAAAGTGATTAGAATAGGATTCAACAGTCTGATGTCACGTCCGCCCAGCAACCAGCAGCTTGGTTCTAAATAAAGAAATTCGGCACTTTTTATTCTTCATGCTGGCTAGAACTTTTTCACATGTCATGTGATCAGAATGTATAAAAGTCAAAACATGATCAGGTTAATCATGTTTTTCTGCTCTGGATACATTTTTATGCTCATCGGAGAAGTATTTCATAAGGGCGTCCGCCATTGTTCCGATAGTTTAGAACCAGTTTCTAAGTAACTATGCGAGGGAAGTGACGTCACGACTGTTTTTTATTTTATTATTTTTTACAGTTGAATGAACAAAATTCACTCCTCCAAACGGGAGTATTTGTTCTCACTCAAATTCTATACGTGAAGCTTAACATTTAATTCTAATTACCATGATAACCCCGACAAAATACCGTTTTTAACACGATTGATCGCAATAAACATCAATTGATTGCGATGAAGAGAGAGAGAGAGAGAGAGAGAGAGAGAGAGAGAGAGAGAGAGAAAGGTGTTATCGGTGGTTTTGCTTGCTCGTCCTTCAGAGGAATGATCTCACACACTTCCAATGAGATTGGAACCAGTATTTTGACATCACACTTTTGTTCTCAGTTAAGGGCTAGTTATAACAATGATGATAGCTCAGTTGGTAGAGCACTCGCTTCACAGCGAAAGGGTGAAGTCGAGATTTTTTTTCTAACCCCCCCCCCCTCTCTCTCTCTCTCTCTCTCTCTCTCTCTCTCGCACTCACTCTCTCTCACTCACTCTGACTCTCTCTCTCTCTCTCTCTCTCTCTCTCTCTCTCTCTCTCTCTCTCTCTCTCTCTCTCTCTCTCTCTCTCTCTGTCTTCAAAGCAATCTATTGGACTCCAAAGAATCACAGGTAGACAATTGGAAGTTTCGAAACACTCAGGGTCTTTTTCTATGAGTGTTAAGACCAAGTGTAGAAATCTTACAAGGTCTGTATTAATTAAACAGTGCTAAAAAAAAAAAAAAAAAAAAAAAAGCAGAAATAAAAATTTCAAACATCATCCCCCCCCCCAAAAAAAAAAAAACAAACTCATCCTACCTCCACTGGGGATCGAACTTCAGACCACCCGCTGATGACCAGTCAGACATGTCATCTTCACACCACCGAGTCGGACGAGGTGTAAGACATCAATAATTTTACAGGCTAAATCGAACACCCTACACGATGTGTTGTGATAATGTAAATTATGGCGTAGGTTGTACTCTGTCAGTAATGGTACTCTGGACAATGTTGATAATGACGTCATTATCACACCAACACACACCAACACACACACATACACACACACACACACACACACACACACACACACAAAACAACGACACAACAGCAGCAATGGCATCAATATTAAAACATTAATATTAAAAATCAATTTTAATTACTTGTCTTTATTGTTTTGTTTTGTTTTGTTTGTTTGTTTGGTTGGGGGTGTCTGTAATTTTGCTTTGTTTTGTTTTTGTTAATCCTGTTCCTTCTATTCTCTCTCTCTCTCTCTCTCTCTCTCTCTCTCTCTCTCTCTCTCTCTCTCTCTCTCTCTCTCACACACACACACACACACACACACACAAATCTACACACACACACACACATACACATACAGTCTCATATATTTATATATATATATATATATATATTATATATATATAGATACTATATACTACATACTACTACTAACTACTACTACTACTACTTCTACAAGTACTATCTACTACTACTACTACTACTACTACTACTACTACTACTACTATATTACTACTACTACTACTACTACTACTACTATACTACTACTACTACTACTACTATTATTATTATTATTATTATTATTACTACGACTACTACTATTATCACTACTACCTACACATTACTAATACTACTTTCACCACTTCTGGAGAACCCGCAATATTTACGGTGAAATAAAAGCTATTACGAACGGGCAACACCTACTATACGTCTAGTGTATTGTGGAAAACTAACATAGATTATAAATAAATTAATAAATAATGTTTAAAATTTAACATAGAAGTTATTTTTATTGATCATTTTATTTTAAATAATAAAATATTTTTTAAAACGTGATCTACTGATGATAATCATAAAGTATTATAAAATGTGATAACAATATTGGGTTTTTTTTTTAATTAAGCCACGTTGTTTTTATTTGTTAGGGTTTTTTTTTTAATCTATGTTTTTTTTTTAAATTCAAAGTACCAAAAAGTATAACTACACTAATAAAAATTATTTATTTTTCAATAAAATACACTTTAAAAAATAAAATACAAAATATTTTATAAATTATCTACAAGGGATTCAAACCCAATACCTTAAAGGCTGACAGCTTCGCCGCTACAATACGGAGCCTCCTAGATAATTAAGATATTTAATCATGTCTTTCTAAAATCTGTTTTATCTTAAATGCTAGATACTTCTATTTTGTGGTTTTAAATTTTGTACGTCATCAGCGCTTGTTTTATGATTATTTATTTTCTATTAACAAAGACGTGCAGATGTCATAATATAACTTTTCATGTGATCATATCTTTGCGATGGACTAATACAGAAACACAGCATCGATAATTAATAACGTGGACTATGCATGCGCAACAACGTTGAATAAAAACGACCCATTAAGATGCACTTCAACGGAGGTGCAGAAAAGGGTTTTAGAAAAAAACACTACGTGAATGTTAATTAATGGAGAAATTTCGAAGAAATAAAGGTTTTATGAACAGTCATCATCTGTTTTACTTATCATACTACCTACTGCATTGTGGAAATTAACATAGATCGAGACGAATCTTTTGAGCCATCAGCTGTGATCGGTCAGGTAGGACGGGCGGGTCTGAGGGGGGGGGGGTGTCACAAATCCCGAGTTTTGATTGGTCATAGTAAAAAGGCCGGAGCATTATGGTTCTGTTGATTTTCTTTAATATTCATTTGAATCAACGGCTAATCAAATCACCCTTACTTCAAGAAAGGTTTGCAAGTTGTTCGTATATCAATCTGTGAAAAATAGTTTTATCATTTTTAGATTTGCCAATAATGCTGTGCTCGATTATATATGTATAATATATAAAAAGGAATTTTTTTTTTTGGGGGGGGGGTTCTATTTATTTTTTTTTTTATGGGGGGAGGGGGTTGTTTAGTTTTAATGTTGGTTTGTTGTTTGTTTGTTTGTTGTGTGTGTGTGTGTTTTTTGTTTGTTTGTATTTTGTCTTTTGTTTGTTTTTTTTGCTTTTGGTTTTGCTTTTTTTAAAAGTTTTTTTTTTTTGTTTGGGGGGGGGGGGGTTGTGGTTGTTTGTTTGTTTGTTGTTGTTGTTGTGTGTGTGTGTGTGTGTGTGTGTGTGTGTGTGTGAGTGTGTGTGTGTGTTTAGGGTTGGGGGGGGGGGGGTTGGTTTCGTCTTTTTGTATAAATGCTGGTATAGAATCGACGGGTAAAATAAGGGGGCCCCAGTCTCATTGACCTGATTGTCGATACCCCCCCCCCCCCCCCCCTCCCCCTGTTGATTTGATTGGCTAGGAATTAGGAGAGGATGTAGTGGTGCATTGGTGGGGGAGGGGTGGGGGGGGGGGGGGGGGTAAGGAGTAGGGAGGTGTGGATATGTGTGTTGTTGAAGGGTATGAATGTCATTTCGGTGTTGTTGAATGGGGCCATATTGGACGTGATAATTTCGAGACACCTTGTATCTACCACACTCGGGCGACATTGACTATCGAACTATTTGTGTGTCAAGATTGTCAATAGTTTACACCTCTCCTCACATAAGACATGACCTGGAAGGTCCCGATAGCTCAGTGGGTAAAGCACTCGCTCACCGTGCAAAGAGAGATATCGATCCACTGTGAGGCTGACAATGCCAAACGCGAGAGGTGCGTGCCTAAATGAGCCAATAAATGGAAATATAAATAAGCTGAGCAATGACTGGATAGCTGGGTCTTAAGATTTTGAGGATGGTGATTTGCGAAATAGACAAGCTGATTAAAGGGTAGCAAGCAATTATTACTGTCTGTTCGAAGGTTCGTGGTTTTGAGGCACTACTGCATAATGTGATATAATATCGCTTTGATTTCGTATTATGTCGAGGCATGAATGAAATGCTAGAAATTAAATTTTAAAAAGTCTAGATTGCGACTTCGAGGTGGAAATTTTGTATCATATTGAGGAGAATATTAGTTTTCTGAGACTGCTAAAGTCAATATTGCTTTAAAAGCTATCAACAATTTTTTGGAACTCTCTCCATCACCCGTGAGGTGCTCGGATTTGTTGACAACTTTCAAATCTCGCTTAAAGTTTTATCTTTTTACGTCATAATGTTGCAATACTATTATCATATCTTGTTGTTAAATTGAATTCGTATCACATGTCCATCAAACTTGTCTTATTGTAATTGTTTTGTTTTATATCACTGTAAAGCGCTTAGAGCCTGTGACAACGAGGTAAAACGCCATATAAATGCCATATATTATTATTATTATTATTATTATTATTATTATTATTATTATTATTATTATTATTATTATTATTATTATTATTATTATTATTATTATTATGAGATAGTATTAGTATTATTAGTATTAGTATTATTATTTACTCTCTCCTTACCCGCCATTTTCAGGATTTTCCCCAAAACCTCACACCCAACACAAAAATAAATTTTTATCACTCAAACACAAAAGCAGTAAAGTTCTTGCCATATCTAATTTCTTTAGCTAAACATACTCTACAACACTGTTCATTTTCTTAAAATTTTATGATGTACAAAAGAAATTTGAATAAGAAAAATGTTGGTTGTATCGTAACGAATGTGACGATTTTCCTATAGTTGGTAAGGAGAGGGTTAATCTATCTCTACGCTTGTCGTCCATTTTTAAAGCTTTCAACTATGTAGCTCCACACGTGTGGAACTCTCTTTTAAAAGCTTAAAAGTATGTAGCTCCACGTATGTTGAACTATCTTAGTTTTTGGAACAAAATCTTCTCCTATTGTAGTGATATTCAAGAAAAAAGAGCGATTTATGATTAAAATAATTTTGATTTGTTTTTTTGTTTTTTTTTCTCAAATGTATTTGTGTTAATGTGAGAAGCCTTCGTTAATACCTTATAGTCTGGCACTTCCTAAAAGTTACGTCACGTTTGTCGTTAGTAGTGCTCAATGAAATATAATAATATATGATTCGATTAGTTGAATTATTGAATACAACTCACCTTTCACTTTCTTTTGGTTCTCGTATTGAAAAGTCAGCTTGTTTTGTTTTGTTTTTGTTTTTTTGGTCAGTGTCAGGCCTGTGTGTTTCTCTGTGTGCGTGTGTGTGTTTGTGTGTGTGTGCGCGCGCGCGTGTGTTTGCGTTATGAATTAATTTTAAGCGTTATGGACTATTTCTTTTGTGGATGCGTGGGTTTCTGGAAGTAACGTGTTCATATTATTATCATTATAATTGTTTTTATAACATGTTATTATAACAACTCAGCGTGAACAAAACGTTCCTGAATGAATCTTGAGTTGCCACACAGACAACGACAGTTCGGGACGTGATATCTCCCCACGTTGAATCACAAAGCCAAACACGACCAAAGCGTCGATAACCTGGAGTTTCAACGCGACTCACATCATGAAAACAGCACTCCACGCTAATAATTCATATTTAATTTAGTGAAAAAAGATTAAATAAGATTATAGTTGACAGCAATCACTGTGTGTAGAATATTCCAAGTCTATTTATAACTTCAGAACACCCACAATGTTAAATCTTAACACATGTCTACATTACAAGGTCATACAATAACCAACAAAAAAAAGAAGGAAAAAAAGAAGACTTTATATATCACTTTGGTAAAAAAATAAAAAATAAAAACAACATTTTTTAAATATCCAAGCAGCCGAATCGATCCCCCTCGTGGATCTTTACCTTGCAGTTGGTGAGGGGGCTTGAGGCACACGGGAGGGCAAAGGTGTAAATCCCGGTCGACCGTCACGAGACCATCCCGGGTATCGAGCCAACGAGCCACATGAGCTGCTCGCCCCGGTGTGTGACTAAATTTGATCCAAACCCGGTGCCCGAATAGCAGCCCTATCCCGGGCGCCACACTATTGTCCTTATGTCGAGTCCCAACCATTCCCGTCAATGGCGAAGCGGTCTGCCGCCTAGCCAAATAATACCGCGTTCGTGTCGCCGGGTCGTCGGCACGTCCGAGAAAAAAGCAAACGTCCCATGCATCAATCGAATCGCGGCCTGCCGATTGGAAAATGCGACGGCGGGGATGGCGAACTGACGCGTATATTGTCCCTGAACGTCGAGAGCCAGAGTATGGCAAAAAATGAGCTTTTATCAAAGCTACTGGCCGTTCATTGCGTTGATATCCTCCTTTTACAGGAGACCCACCTTTATTCAGGCGCGCAATCTTCCCGATTCCAGATCCCAGGCTATACGGTGGTCCAACGCGAGGACACTTCGAGGCTCAAAGGAGGGGTTAGCGTTTACGCTAAAGAGCCATCGAAGGTAAGGGTCATTGAGAGCGTAACGGACAGCAATGGGGTGAACCGAATTTCCGTGGAAGTAGGTGGACTGTGTTTGCATAATATTTACAAACCACCTAGAGCGACTTGGACTACACCACCGGTACCGGTGGTCAGCCATCCTTCCATCTGTCTGGGAGACTTTAATAGCCACCATCACGAATGGGGCTACCGAGACTGCAACGAGGCAGGAAGACAACTCCGCTCATGGATGGACTGTAATGATCTACACCTAGTGTACGATCCTACAGCCAAGGGTACCTTCCGGGGTACCCGCCATAAGAAGGAGTATACTCCAGACCTCACCCTCGTAACGAAAGGCGCGAACGGTGAACCGTTGCAGGTGAAGCGGACAGTCCTCGGGGACTTCCCGCATAGCCAGCACAGGCCGGTCCTTGTCACAGCTGGGGTGACAATACCGAGGGTGCAGTCTCTCCCACTTTGCAGATGGAATTTCAGGAAGGCTGACTGGGAGGAATTCAGTTCCTATATCGAGCAGGTCTGCCCTGCCATTCCTCCCAAGTCCAAGAATATAACCAGATTTAGTAGGCTACTGGTTAAGAGCGCTCAACGCTCTATTCCACGGGGCAAACGGAAATTCTACACCCCTTGCTGGACAGCAGAGTCGGAAGAGCTGTACCGAGAGTACCAGCAGACCCAGTCCCAGGACACAGCCGATAGACTACTCCAGTCTCTGGCAGAGGGAAGGAAGCAACGGTGGCAGGAGACCGTGGAAAGTCTCGACTTTACACACTCCAGCCGCCACGCTTGGCGTTTGATAAAGAAATTGGACCCAGATCGGAATTTCGCGAAGGCTGCACCGGAATGCGAGGCAGACACAATTGCCAAGAATATTAAGAACCGTAGCAAGCGGGTCCCTAATCAGGCTTTTGAGCGCGGTGTCCGCAAGGAGTACCGTACGATTTTGGACTCGCTACCTGCGGAGGAGTCGGACTGGACGGCCCCGTTCAGTCCCCGAGAAGTGGGTGCAGCCATTAGCGAAGTGAAGAACGGCAAAGCAGCTGGGATAGATGGTGTATATCCCGATATGGTGACGCATCTGGGCCCCAGGGCACGGGCCTGGCTAGCAGAGGCAATGTCTGACATCCTTGCAAACGGAAAGCTTCCACAAGTGTGGAAGCATGCGAAGATAGTTGCCATCCTGAAGCCAGGGAAGCCGGCGAAGGAGGCAGACAGTTACAGACCCATATCGCTGCTGAGCTGTCTTTACAAACTGTTGGAGCGTGTTCTATTAAACCGATGGGGGCCGGTCCTAGACGCTGCCCTGCCACCTGAGCAGGCAGGCTTCAGGAAGGGAGGTGCACCACGGAGCAGGTCATTGCCCTTACAGAGCATATTGAGCACGGGTTCGAGAGAAAACAGCAAACAGGTGCTGTGTTTATAGACCTATCAGCGGCGTACGATACGGTCTGGTGCGATGGGTTAATGCTCAAACTTGCAAAAATCATAAGGTGCAAAAAGACCTTGAAGTTGTTCTCTTCGATCTTAGGGGAAAGGCAATTCCACGTCGCGCTGGGAGACGCCACGAGCAAAGTTAGGAAATTGAAGAATGGGGTCCCTCAGGGGTCGGTACTTGCGCCAATGTTGTTTAACGTTTACATTAGCGATATGCCGAACACTTCCTCCCTGAGGCTGGGATACGCAGACGACTGGGCACTCGTTACTCAGAGTAAAGTGTGGACCCGTCTCGAGAGCGTACTCAGCGAGGACGTCACCAGACTCAAATCCTACTTTGACAAGTGGTACCTGAAGATGAACACTTCAAAAAACCGTGGCCACTGCATTTCACTTATGCAGTGGTTGGCACACCGTAAACTGAATGTCCTAGTCGGGGACCAGCCACTCCCATATGAGCCGCGTCCAAAATACCTAGGGGTGACGCTGGATCGCAGCCTTACCTATCGGGTTCATCTCGAAGGGGTTGCCCGGAAGATAGAGAAGCGGAACAGTCTTCTGAGGAAGCTGGCGGGATCGACTTGGGGCGCTAGCCAAGCGCTCCTGAGAACATCCGCCCTGGCACTATGCTATTCCACCGCGGAGTATTGCGCTCCAGTGTGGGGTAGAAGCAGAAACGTTGAGAAGGTGGATGTAAAACTTCGCAAGTCGATGCACATAGTGTCGGGAACGCTAGCAACAACCCCTAGAGAATGGGGCCCGGTGATGGCAGCGATCCAGCCCCCCGATGTCCGGAGGGAGACCATTACGGGAAACTGGCTGAGTAAGATCAAAGAGAGAGGGAATGGGGATACCCCTCTCATGCGCATAATGAACGGTGCCCCCGTTTCGAGCCGAAATAAGTCCCGGCAACCCTTGTACGCAGAATCCCTGACTACGGACAGAGCTGCACATACGAGATGGAAGTCGGTTTGGACGAATTCAATCCCTCGTGGGGGCGGGGACCTACACTCCTCTAAGCTTGGTGAGAAGTTGCCAGGCTTTGATACCAGTAAGAGGAGACACTGGGTAGCTGCGAATCGGCTTCGGTCGAGGAGCTGCCTAACGGCCGGTGCGTTACATCAGTGGGGTCTAACTTCCTGTCCTTTATGTCCACGCTGTGGGCAAGAACCCGAAACGGCAGAGCATCTAGTCGAAAGGTGTGTTGTGACGATGCTACCGGGCGGGTTCGCGACGGTGCACGAATGCGGACCGGACTTTGCTGATTGGGTCGATCGTCATAACATAATAGTGTGAACCATAAGAAGCTGCTGCCGAATCGATCAGCCCCATAGTATGTGAGTATTTATCACAATAATATTTTGACATACTGATAAGGGAATTGCATGACGACACCTGGCAACACAGAGTATATTTTTTTCCAATCGCCTGTGTTAAAATTGTGAATGATACTCAGAGTCTATAGATAGAATGCGGTTGGCCAGGGAGTTCACAACATTGCCATCCGGAAGTATAACGGACCAACACACAAACTCTGTGTAACCATGAACTTTTATAGTCTGGTTAATACAGTTTAGTGAGAACAACTCACAAACGCGGATGGCAAAAACAATAACAAAGGCCTGAGTGACGTCATCTGCATACTATCTATAGTCTTCGTAGTTGACAGCAATCACTGTTGTGGAATATAACTTCAGAACACACACTGTGTTAAATCTTAGCACGCGTCCACACTACAAGGTCATACAATAACCAAAAAAAAAAAGAAGAAAAAAAAGAGACCTCACAACTCACTTTTATGCGACTTTGAATAAGAGAAAACAAAACAATAGATCCGGACCATTTTGGAGTACATCTGCCAAGCAAGCCGGATGACATACAGCCCCTTCTATAGCGTGTGAGTATTTATCACAACATTTTGACACTCTGATAAGGGAATTGTATTGCGACACCTGGCAACACTAAGTATATTTTTTTTCTAATCGCCTGTGTTAAAATTGTGAATGATACTCAGGGTCTATGGGGATGGTTGTTTCGGGTCGCTTGCCGAAGTACCTATGATGGGGGTTTTTTTCTATTTTTATTCCCTCATTTTTTTTTCCCCATTTCTGAAGAAATATCCAATCTTTGGACGGCAACAAATCATGTGAGATGACTCGGTTGGACAAAAACCTGAATACAGATCGCTCGCCCCTATCATTTGATTTAATATTTTTGAAATTTAATATTTTATAGATAGTTCGAAGATGACGTCACTCAGGTCTTTGTTATTGTTTTTTGCCATCCGCGTTTATGAGTAATTCTCACCAAACTGTATTGACCAGACTATAAACGATCATGGTTACACACAGTTTTGTGTCTTAGTCCTTTATACTTCCGGATGGCAATATTGTGAACTTCTTAGCCAAGTGCATACTATCTATAAAGACACACAGATGGAGATGGCTGAAACATGATGCCAGAATGGAGGCAACCGCTTTGCCACACACAAAATAAAAATGTCCTCCGCTAGATCGCTGATGAAAAAGACGGAAAGGAAAGGCAAACCCAAAGGAACAGGGAGAGGTTGCATACAGGTTTGTGTTTTGCAATGGGTTTGTTTTTTTTCGGCTGGCGGATGTTGTTGGTGATGATGTTTTGAGGATTTTAACTAAACGCATATCATCAATAGGTTATAGATAGTATGCAGATGACGTCACTCAGGCCTTTGTTATTGTTTTTGCCATCCGCGTTTGTGAGTTGTTCTCACTAAACTGTATTAACCAGACTATAAAAGTTCATGGTTACACAGAGTTTGTGTGTTGGTCCGTTGTACTTCCGGATGGAAATGTGGTGAACTCCTTGGCCAAGCGCATTCTATCTATAGATAGTATGCGCTTGGCTAAGAAGCTCATAACATTGCCATCCGGAAGTATAACGGACCAACACACAAAACTGTGTGTATCCATGAATGTTTATAGTCAGGTTAATACAGTTCAGTGAGCATTACTCATAAACGCGGATGGCAAAAAACGATAACAAAGACCTGAGTGACGTCATCTTCGAACTATCTATTGCTGTTTTGTCTTGCTTATTGTTTGTCTGTTTTGTTTTGTTGTGTTTTTGTTTTTCGTTGTTTTGTTTGTGTGTGGGAAAAGTGGGGGGGGGGGGTGAAGGGGGATATTAAGGTTGAAACTTACCTGGTTAAAGATTGCATTGTATTTCAATATTTGATGAATGTTGATAATGGTTTACAGTGGCGTGGGGCCATTGCGTCGAATGGTGCCAGGCACCGCACCAATCTTTTAAAAAATCATTAACAGCATAATTTAATTAAAAATAAAACAGAGATTTTAACTCCACTGTCTTTCGCCAACTCGCCAACAACATACTGCCTTTTTAGTCTCCACTCTATTCAAGATTCCGAGTCACGCACTGCGCCGACTCGTGTGTTGGTGACATCACTGCGCGAAGTAGTGAGAGAGTCAACACCGTGGGCAAACCAATCCGAGCTCCATTTAATGCTATATCCATTAGTATCGCGACAGCTGATTGAGCGAGAAACTAGGTTGAATTATACTATCTTCAAATAGCGGAAAACCCCTCGACTTGTGCCAGGATCTGAGAGCTCCACCGTTGACTGGGGGGATGCGCCAAGGGTAACTTCGGCCATCCAAAATATTACATTAACTGTCAAAAACACTGATCATTGTCAAGTTTATTTGTAAGCAGCAAAGAAAAACATCATAAAACTTTAAAATATGACATATCAAACCCCCCACCTCTTTTTCACGATTATTGAATAAAGTAATTCTTTGCAACGAAGCATTGTGGACGAATTTACCAACATTTTTCTTGCTTGTAGTGCCGAGTTGATGGTTACGTGTGTATGAGTGTTTATTTGTGTGTGTGTGTGGGGGTGTGTGTTGTGTGCGTTGTGGTATTTGTGTCAGTCAGAGAAAGAAAGCGAAGACTGTCAACAGTTATACTTTTGGTGTGTTTTTTAGAATTTTAAGTACTTAAGTGGAGTGATTTTTTCTTTGTGATGCTTCAAGATCTGATTCTACCTTTTATTTGTGCAATCATTAATCGTATTCCACTGATTTCCATTATTTGAGATATACTTTGAAGTTTTGTTTTGTTAAACAATGAATTGCAAGATCAAGTTGACTCTTTACTTCACCGACCGTTTGGGAGATTGACACTAGATGACAAATTAGAAATAAAAAGACTAGTTCCTCACCAACCAACTGATTTTGAATTAACACAGGTGTGGAAATCTCGAAAACGCTCTTTTTCAGTGACATGGTATGACAGGCATGAATGGCTCACAGTTAGTTTAGTCTTTTGTTTTTATTGTCTACTTTTTACAGATACAACAAACACTGACAAATCATGGACATCTATAGGCTATAGTGACCTTAACCACTTCCATCGTATTTCTTAACCTCCTGAACGTTGTTTTAGCACCCTTAAAAGAGTGAATTTTTTGTTGCGAAATTCAATGAAACAGGAGCGGTTAAATTCATTAATGATTCTGTCAATTCACAAAGCTGAAATAGATGCCATTCCAGATTTCAATAAACACATTATAAAAAGATTTGCAGAGATGAAACATCGCCGTGCAGATTTTTTTACAAGTACTAAAAGTAAGTAATTTCTGTCATAGGTTTTTTTTTTCTATTTTGATTTACATTTATAACATATTGATTGCATTATCTACCAAATCCAATCCTTTAAATGGTGGACAAAGAATAATTACAAAGACCTTTTCATACGGGACTTGTATCTCAGTGTTGTGGCTTGTTGTTTTCATGAATTATTTGTTTTTGTGAGTTTTGTCCACTCGTAGAAACCATCGACCCTCCCCCACCCTTCCATAAAAGAGAGTTTTTAATATGTCGTGCTCTCTCCTCTTAACCGTGTTCACTGTATTAGAATTTTTTTTCTAATCATGGCACCACCATATGCCGTCAATACGCCACGCCGCTGATGGTTTAACTTGAAATGTCGTCCTTGCCTCACATGCTGCATGCACCAACCTTTCTTTTTTATTAATATATATAAACATGTTGAACGTATCTAGATAAAATGTTCTCGTGTTGTTATTTTCTCATCCATCTCGTCGCCAATGAAGCGTGTTATTATGTTTGATGATTGTGGGATCCGCACACTTACGTCATATTACACAGTGACAAACTAGCGGTGTATATTTGTGTATGTTGTTGTATCTGTGTGAGTGTGTAAGTCTATGTCAAATGTCACAAGGTTCTGCAGAGACTTGTTCCGGAAGTGAAGCAAAGCGAGACAAGAAAAAAAAATAAAAAGTTTGCTTTGCTTGTGCTTTGTTTTGCACAAGCGTTCATTAGCCGGTCAACCGCCGTGGAGCTTGTTCGCCTGCGGGATCGAGCACAACAATAGAAGGAACGAAATTGACCTCATTGAACTCTTTTTTGTTAATTATTGTTTTTAGACAGTTATTTGAATGAGTAGTTCTCAGTAAAATCTATCAATCAAAAATCTAAATGTTTCAAAGCAACAATGGTGGACAGGCGAGAGAACGCTTGTGCAATATAAAGCGTCAGATAAGCCAACCTTTTTGTCGCGTTTTGCCTCAATTACGGAACACGCCTCGCGACGCATTCCGCAATACCATGTGTACAATAAGCCTGGATTAGCCGTTAGATGAACGTGATGTTTCTTCTCTCTAACATGATCGACCTTGTGTTGTGTCACCTTTATATCTGACGCATCAGCTCAAAACGGTGTTATATTGGGATGGACCAGATGACCAAATATGATATTAAAGTTAAAATTACGAGAAATTTTGCAAACTTTAAGGAATTATATAATATTCATTCTCCGAGAAAACACGAGACTTTGGTTAGATTACTTTCAGATTTAATAGGGCAGAGAAGTCGTGACGTCACACCTTCCTCACTTCCGGTTCAAAAACCATTGGAAGTGTGTAACCAATCAGTCCTTCGAAGGCCTAACAATGAATAAGTTACATATTATTGTATCATAAGGTGGCATTACTATTCAGCATAGGGGTGCATAAAATATGCAGATTCTTATGATTAGGTACGGGGCGTAAAAGTGCGACCAGTATTGATTTAGGCTAGAAAACAAGATAGCATCACTAAGAAACCAGAAGATCAGTTGCTTAAGGTGTGTATCCTGTCATCTGGAGGACTGGTCTCACATTTCCAATGAGATTGGAACCAGTATATTTCGACGTCACAAAACGGTTCCCTATTGAGGAGAATCTGGGTACAGCTGGGGCGACCATCCCCAACCCAGCGCGTCCACAGGTGGCGGATCGTGGAACGGCCTACAGATCCTGATCTATAGGTTAGCTGTAAAGCCGCGGACCAACTGGCGATTGTCGTGGAGAGTGAGGTTGGGTAGTCTGGCAGCACAGCTACACATACAAAATGCCTCATATACTCTATGAAGGGACTATCAAGGTGAATGGGAGGCGCCTTAAAACCTGCCAAATGCTCCCACTGCCTTGTGGGTTATGACCGGGAGGTCAAAAGGCTATGGAGTAAACCAGATAAAAATCCGTCAGAAGGCAACGGGAAACCACTGACGTATCATCCCAAGATCGTCATGATGTCCGTCCAAGCGAATCTAGTCAACGACGTCAATGGATGTTTTTCGAGCAACTCGATTACAGCCTCGTCCGGTAGAGATAGTCATGCAGGTGAACAGGTGACTCTCGACCGTCATCCAGCTACTGTGCACCACCAAACATTACGAACAGCAACATGGAATGTAAGAAGTCTGTACCAGAAAGGAAAATTAGCAAATGTAGTTATGGAAATGAAGAGATTGAATATTAATGTTTTAGGATTATCAGAAGTTAGATGGAAAGGAGCAGGAGAACTTAATTATGATGACTGTAAAATTATATACTCAGGAGGAGGAGAACACCAAAGGGGAGTTGGAATTATACAAGATAATAAAACGGCGCGAGCAGTCAAAGGATTCTGGCCCATATCAGACAGAGTAATGGCAATCAAACTACAAGCAAAACCTTTTGATTTTGATATTTTACAAATATACGCCCCAACCACCAGTCACGATGATGAAGAAGTGGAAAATTTCTATCAACAAATAGATAAAGCAATGCATCAGTTTAAGTCTTCAGACATAAAACTCATCATGGGCGATTTTAATGCCAAGGTGGGCCGAGAAAGAATAGAAGATATTGTGGGCCCACATGGTCTGGGAGACAAAAATGACAGAGGTGATCGTCTTATTCAATGGTGCCGTCAACATGATCTGACAATCACAAATACTTGGACAACAAACCACAATAGAAGGAAGTGGACATGGAAAAGTCCTGGAGATGGAGTGAGAAACCAAATAGATTACATACTCATCAGCAAACGTTTCCGAAACTCGGTTTTGTATGCCAAATCTATGCCGGGGGCTGACTGTAACAGCGATCATATACCTGTGCTATGCCCCATACGAGTTAAATTGAAAATCTGCAAAAGAGCAAAGGCTAAACCTAAATACCAACTAGACATTCTCCGGGAGGAACAGAAAATACAAGAAAAATTTGAACTATCAGTAAGAAACAAGTTTGAAGTGCTTGGAGAACTAACAGATATAGAAGAGAAATATGAGCAGTTTAAAGACAGTGTTGCTGCATCATTAGAAGAAAATGTTCCAACCACACTTAAGTTGCAGAAGAAGAAATGGATTACTCCAGAGATATTAGAACTAATGAATGAGAGAAGAAAGGCCAAAAATCAGGAAGAAAAATACAAGACTCTGAACAGGCAGATAAAAAGAAAATGCAACGAAGCTAAAGAAGACTGGATAAATGAACAATGTCACTATATAATGTCCTGCAAAGAAAAAAATGGCAAATTCTTCCATCAGAAAATCAAAGAAGTGACAAACAAAACTAAATCAGGTGCTAAAAGTGTATGCATCAAAGACAAGCGTGGAAACACCATCATGGACAAAGACTGCATTCTAAACAGATGGTCAGAATATATTGAAGAACTTTTTTTTGATAATCGAGGAGAAATGCCTATGATAAAAGAACTGGAAGGGCCTTCTATAATGAAAGATGAAGTTAGGAACGTCATGAAAAGCATGAAAAATGGAAAAGCTGCAGGACCTGATGCCATAACAATTGAAGCCTTGACTGGCCTGGGTGAATGGGGGATTGAATTCATCACAAACCTTCTAAATCAAGTGTATGACACAGGAAAAATGCCAACTGATATGAAACGATCCATTTTTATAGCACTACCAAAAAAGCCAGGGGCAGTTGATTGTGAACAACACAGAACTATTAGCCTAATGAGCCACCTCACAAAAATTCTTTTGAAGATAATTTTACTAAGAATAAGAAATAAAATACGACCTGAAATTGGGGAGATGCAATTTGGTTTTGTTGAGGACAAGGGTACCAGAAATGGAATATTCACATTATCAATGCTGATGGAAAGATGTATTGAAGTAAATAAAGATCTGTATATGTGTTTCATCGACTATTCAAAAGCCTTTGATAAAGTACAACACGAAAAACTATTCAAAATTCTATCATCCTTGGACATTGATGGTAAAGATTTAAGAATATTACGGAATTTGTACTGGGAACAAGAAGCAGCAATGCGTGTTGACAACGAACTAAGCAGTTTTACACCTATTAGAAGAGGAGTTAGGCAGGGTGTGGTTTTGTCTCCAGATTTATTCAACCTCTATAGTGAAATGATATTAAGAGATATCGAACATAAGAAGGGGGTGTGTATTGGAGGAAAGAATGTAACAAATCTGAGGTATGCAGATGATACGGTTCTACTGGCAGAATCTGAACATGAACTACAAGAATTACTGGATGTTGTAGTCAGGAGTAGTGAAAATATGGGACTGGAACTGAATATATCTAAAACAGAATGTATGACGGTATCTAAAAATAATAACCCTCCAGCCTGTGTAATAACAAGCAGAGGACAAACAATACAACAAGTTGAATGTTTCAAATATTTAGGCTTCAATGTAACATCCAATGGAAAATCAGATTGTGAAATAAAGAAAAGAATAGGTATGGCGAAGAATGCATTCAACCAGCTGCATACAATTATGAAAAACAGGAATATTAGCATGAAAACAAAAATCAAAGTCCTGGATTGCTATGTACTGTCTGTGCTGCTATATGGTTGTGAGAGCTGGACCATAAACAAGACCATGGTTAAAAGACTGGAGGCAGTGGAAATGTGGTTTTACAGAAGAATGATGAGGGTGTCATGGATGGAAAGGAAAAGAAATGAAGAAATTTTAGAAATGGCAAACAGAAAAAGATCACTGATAACAAAAATCATCAAACGCCAAATGGAATTTTTAGGACACATTATCCGCCACCCTGGTTTGGAAATACTCGCCTTGACTGGAAAGATGAATGGAAAAAGAATAAGAGGAAGACAAAGAATAACGTATTTGAAAGGGATAAGAACTTGGACAGATGAAGCTGAGAAAGGTGGCGCTGCTTTAATAGAATTGGCAAGAGATAGATCAGCTTGGCGGAAGATGACCTCCGACGTCTGCTTCAGATATGGAACTACATGAGACATGATATTGAGGAGAATAAATAGGATTTCTTAACAAGGTAAAAATGCAGATTCTTATGATTAGATACAAGTTGAGCTTTTTGAGCTTTATATTGCGCAATATTCACTAAATGTGCTCAAAGCGCTTTACAAGGGGTCCCTGGTCAACAGCAACATTTAACTGTTAGGCGATATTACAATTTTTCGGACAAAGACAACGCTGTTAACGGCCAGGTACTCATTTTACACCTGAGTACACATGAGTACGGTGAGAGAATGTGAGTAAAGACCCTTTTCCAAGGACTCAACTATGCGCCGAGCGCGAGGCTCGAACCCAGGACCTTCCGACCCGAAAGCGAGTGTCATACCACGAGACCACATAGCCGCACAAGGATTTCTTAACATGGCAAAACCTCATATTTTCCATTTCTGGTGATTTTAAAGTTCGAAATCACATTTTGACATTTAGTTCCACGCGTCATAACACAGTTTTGAGACGATAGGTCAAGTTTATGATGAAAACTTTTTCAACAAAAATAAATGTTGCCCACTTCGTCAATCTGTTATTATGATGAGATAGACAAAGTCATGAGGTATATAGCGGGTAATGTCAGGGTGGTCATAAAGTACGAAGTCAAAGGCTTCAGGAACCGTAAAAAACGACACTTTCTGTTTTATTTTGTAGCTCTGAAGTATTACAGTTATTTTGATTATTATGATGACTATTATCTTCATCATCATCATCATCATCATCATCATCATCATCATCATCATCATCATCATCATCATCATTATTATTATTATTATTATTATTATTATTATTATTTATTATTATATTTTATCATCATTATCATTATCATCATCATTTATTATTATTATTATTATTATTATTATTATATTATTATTATTATCATCATTATTATTATCATTATCATTATCATCATTATTATTATTATTATTATTATTATTATCATCATCATCATCATTATCTATTTATATTATTATTATTATATTATTATTATATTATTATTATTATTTTATTATTATTATTATTATTATTATTATTATTATTATTATTATTATTATTATTATTATTATCATTATTATTATTTCATTGTTATAATATTATTATTGTTATTATTATTATTATTATTATTATTATTATTAATATTATTATTATTATTATTATTATATTAATGCAATAACCATCTGTACCATCATTATCAATAGTACCATCATCATAGTCATCATCACCACCATCATCATCATTATCATCACGCACGTTCCCTACGACTTTCGTATTTATTTCTCATTGATTGTCTAAGACGTTCCCACCAGAACATCAATGAATGGTCATCATTATTGCAACTGACCACTACGAAATGTCTGAGGTGTGAGGAGTGACCAAGGACCATCAGTTCATATTTATATAGACTCTATGAAAATACTCTTACGTCAAATGATACGTGTCCAGCTGTCTCAATGAAAGGGAGATTACCTATTTTCATCTACCTCATGTTAGAACACACAGCATAGCATAACCCTTTAAAGGCGAGACTAGTTTGTATCTAAATTTAACCCATCCAGCACATTCTGACTGCGGTTACACATAGTTTTGTCTTTTGGTCCGTTATACTTCCGGATGGCAATGTTGTGAGCTTCTTAGCAAAGCGCATACTATCTATAGATAGTGTGCGCTTGGCTAAAAAGCTCACAGCATTGCCATCCGGAAATATAACGGATCAACACACAAAACTATGTGTAACCTTGAACGTCAAGATGAGGGTTATTTTAATCGATCGATATTTGTAGAATATGAAGAGTTTTTGGCCAAAGTTTGAAATATTTTATGCGTTTGTTTATGTTGTTTTGTTTTGTTTTGTTTTTCCAAAGTCCAGCAGTATTACTCCCCAATGAGACATCGATGGTCGGCGGATCAAACCTCTGAGGTCTCGATCATCAGAGGTCTTGAGCTTGAGCTTTTATATAGCGCAATATCCACTAAATGTGCTCAAAGGGCTTTACAAGGGGTCCATGATCATCAGCAAGACGTAACATGGAGAACGTGACATAACGCCTGTTATGCGATATTGCATTTTTATCCGACAGAGACAACAATGTTAACGACCAGGTACTCACTTGACACCAGGAGTACGGTGAGAGAATGTGAGAAAAGAGCCTTTTCAAAGGACTCAACTATGCGCCGAGCGAGGCTCGAACCCAGGATCGTCCGATCCGAAAGCGAGTGTCATACCACAAGACCACATAGCCTTACTAAACGTCTGTCCTTCAAACATCGATCGATTTAAATGACACTCGTCTTGACAAAAACTCTCAAACCTGTGGTTTCCTTGAAGACCTCGCGAGGTCCCAGGTTTGAGAGATTTTGCTCAGATGAGGGTCAGTAATATATCGATTATTTGAAAGGCGGGTTTTTTTGGCCAAATTTTTGAATAGTGTCTTTCCAGAGTTTGGTAGTAAACTCGTTAAAGTAGAAATTAGGTTTCATCAATATCAGAGTAAAGCAGGCAGTCGAGTTGTTAAGGCATTGCACGGTGACTCAGAAGGACCCGGGTTTGACCGTAGCCTTCATCTCATTGATCGTATACGTTTAATTTTTAAAAACTCACCAATCTATACCCCGGTTTTCATTAAGAGAGCAGTCAGTAACAGCAATGCGACTAGGGCTTCATTGATGTCGGGGCTTCACGCTTTTCGCTAATGGTTATGAGGAACTGGAGGACTGAAGAAGGCCAAATGCCGAAACGTCGTTTGTTTTGTGTTGTACCCTTATATGTGAGTCACATTCACTCACTTTATCTTTCTCTCCAACTGGAAGACTACTAACTGTAAAAAAACACACACACAACTTTAGAATTGTTGCTCCCAGGAAGTCCCAATTTGGCAGTTTTGGACAAGATGATGGTCTACGTAATCCAAAGATATCTGGCCAACATTTCTTTAATGTGTTTTGTTTCGGTTTTGTTTTGTTTGTTTTTTTTTCGTTCTGTTTTGTTTTTGTTTTGTTTTTTTGTTAATTTTTTTTGTTTTTGTTTTTTTTTTTTGTTTTTTTTGTGTGTGTTTTTTTTTTGTTATCATTTTTTTTTGTTTTGTTTTGTTTTTTTTGTTTTTTTGTTTTTGTTCTTTCTTTTTCTTTTTTTGTTTGTATTTTTGTTTGTTTCTTTGTTTGTTTGGGGTTTTTTTTTTTAGTTTTTGTTATTTGTTGTTTTGTTTTGTTTGTTGTTTTTTTTTTTTTGTTTTTTTTTGTTTTTTTTCAGAGTACTGCAATACTACTGATGTCGGGTTTAGGTTAGATTAAAATCAAACTCAAGTTGTAAAGGGTTAACATACAACTCGTGTGAGGGTTTTGACGCCTTGATGAATCACATGACGAATGCCCTCGAGGCCTTCCTCACCCATCGATCACGGGCTTAACTATGCCAACCTCTGACCTACATTTCGTCAATGACACCGGCTACTGGTTACGTGCTCTTTTTTTCCGCGGTACGCCGTGGCCTTCGTAAAGTAAAGGCCTGATACTGACCAAAATATTACGTCACAAAAGAATATACTATGCTCACCGAACGAAAGTAAAAAGTGAGTTGCTGGAAAAACTCAAGAAATCAAATTAATGATTCCTCTATAGATAGTATGCGCGTGGCTAAGAAGCTCACAACATTGCCATCCGGAGGAATAACGGGCCAACACACAAAACTCGGTGTAACCTTGGACGTTTATAGTCTGATTAATACATTTTAGTGAGAATTACTCATAAACGCGGATGGCAAAAAAAAGTAACAAAGACCGGAGTGACGTCAACTTCATTCTAGCTATTGATTACAACTCACAAATAACTTTTGTTCCAGTGATCTTTGTCTTGCTTGCTTTATGACGATTTTGTTTCTCTGTTGTTTTTTGTTGTTTTTTGTTTGTTTGTTTGTTTTGTTTTTTTTTTTTGGTTGTTATTTTTATTTATTGTTTATTTGCTTTTTGGGTTGTTTTTTTTTTTGGTTTTGTTTGGTTTTGTTTTTTGTTTGGGTTGGGTTGGTTTTTTATTTTTTGGGGTTTTTTTTGTTTTGTTAGTATAAATAGAACGAAGTTGACGTCACTCAGGTCTTTGTTATTGATTGTTTTGTTGGGTTTTTGATTTTTTTTTTGGAGGCGGGGGGGGGGGGTTTGTTTGTTTGTTTTTTACCATTCAATTTTATGAATAATTCTCACTAAACTTTATTAACCAAACTATAACTGTTCAAGGTTACCCATAGTTTTATGTGTTGGTCCGTTATACTTCCGGTTGGCAATGTTGTGAGTTTCTAAGCGACAAAGACTGGAGTGACGTCAACTTCATTCTATCTTAAGCACAATATAGTCATCAAACATGTTCAAGGCTCTTCACAAGTTGTCCATAGTCAATAGCAACATTTAAAAGAAAGAATGAGACATAAATAAATAAATAAATAAAATTCCCTTTATTCATCCCATAGGGGAAATGTTTCTCTAGGGTCTATTCCAAGGTAAGACTGGAATAACCCAGGCGTCAGCCGCAGTGCAGCGCCGCAAATTGAGCGAGGGCGAGGTGACTTGCTCAAGGCCACACAGCGCAGCGGCGGGTGGTCGAACTCGGAACCTTCGGGTACGAAACAAAGACCGAACCGCTGGGCCACGCTGCCCCCACATCCCATCTTTAAGGGAGTATTATACGAATTTTGACCGTTGTCCAGAATTGACCAGGGAGCCGAACGAAAAGACCGACTCGAGGAAGTCAATAAGTTACCGATTTCGGCATTTACCTATAATAAAGAACATTATTCACTTAACGGTATTCCCCGAAGCGCTTTACAAGAGTTCGCAAACCAGCAGCAACACTTAATATGTAGATGACGCCTGTTAGGCGATATTACATTTTTTCCCGGCAGAGACAATAGTCTTAACTCCAAGGTACTTATTTTAGACCTGAGTTGGGTTTTTTTTTTTACTTGCGCGTATATATAGCGCAATATCCACTAAACGTGCTCAGGGCGCATTACAAGGAGTCCCTAACCAACATAAATTCAATTCAAACGGGGTTTTTTAGGCAAGTGCCGATATGAATCATGGATTTATAAATAAATGCAAATCAATACAGGTAAAAGGAAATTACCAAAATAATTAAATAGATGAATAAATAAATATGAATATAATCAATGAATAGACAGAAAAAATAAATCGATAAATAAGTGAATAAATAAATAAATAGATCGATAAATAAATAAATAAATAAATAAATAAATAAATAAATAAATAAATAAATAACCATAACTTGACCATAATAATATATAATCACATGCAAATCATTTTTCAGGAAACAAAATAAATAAGATATATTATATAAACTCATTAACACGGATGGCAAAAAGCAATAACAAAGACATCAGTGACGTCATCTTCATTCTATCAATACAAAGCGCTCTTGACTGACGTACGTACTCTGGAAAAACACGTTTTAAAAATTTTGGCCAGAAAACTCGTCCTTCAAATATCGATCGACTCAAATGAATCCCATCTCTATTTTTAAGCGCATAGAATATGACATGGTCATTACTCTACGCTATACAATGCTATTAAAATTTATTATTATTGTTATCTTGTCAAAAACTAACACTAACAAACCCGGATTGGTATACGTAATACGCTTCAACAGTCGTGACGTCACTTCCCTCGTAATGACGCATGGTAACTTAGTAACAGGCTCTAAACTATCGGAACAATGGCGGACGCCCTTATGAAATATTTCTCCGACGAGCATAAAAGCGTATCCAAAGGAGAAAAAAAAACATTATAAATCTGATCATGTTGTGACGTTTACACATTCTGATCACAAGACATATGAAAAGTTCTAGCCAGCATGGAGAATAAAAAGTACAGATTTTCTTTGTTTAGAACCACGATGGCCGCCGTTGCTGGGCGACGTGACATCAGACTATTGAATCCAATTGGTAGGACGAGTTTTTTGGCCAAACTTTTTAAAATGTGTTGTTATCGTGTACAGCTGAATAGAAATACGATTTGGCATTTTTAGCTATAACCAGACTCTATGGTTATAACAGTCTTGGTTATACACGTATGAAGATTGGGTTTTAACCGGTTAACTGCCGTACTCTGGAAAAACTCGCATTTAAAAATTTGGCCGGAAAACTCGTCCTTCAAATATCGATCGAGTTTATTGACCCTCATCTTGGTAAAAACTCTCAAACCTGGGACTTCAAGAAGTCTTCCTTAAAGTCCCAGGTTTGAGAGTTTTTGCCTAGACGAGGGTCATTGAAATCGATCGATATTTTAAGGACGAGTTTTCTGGCCAAATTTTTAAATACGGTTTTTTTTTTTTTTCCAGAGGAAAGCTGTTAACTGGGAAAGAAAAACACTCTAAAATAACTTGGAACGATAAGAAATTAACGCTGACCCAATTTAAAATGCGACTATAGCAACAAGCAAGACTTACTAAATTGGCTAAATGCAAATAATACTGATATGTGACCCATCCGTCAAACCGGTGTTAATCATGTCGAAGAGTGAAGAGGGTGTCTAAAAAGTGAATGGAGACAAAATGTCAAATATTGGGTGGGAGAAAAAAAGCTGTATCTAGAAAAGTTTAGGGGGCTGTAGACTAGTAAAGATACAAGACTGAGATTTTAAATTAAATAGAGCTTTTATATAGCGAAATATCCAATAAACGTGCTCAAAGTTCTTTTAAGGGGTCCCTGGCCAACAGTAGGAGGGGACATGACGCCTGTTAGGCGATATTACAATTTTTTTCGGACACAGGCAACGCTGTTGGCGACCAGGTACTCATTTTACACCTGAGTACGGTGAGAGAATGTGAATTTAAGAGCCTTCTCCAAGGACTCAACTCTGCGCCGAGCGAGGTTCGAACCCAGGACCATTCGATCCGAAAGCGAGTGTCCTACCACTAGACCACATAGCCGCACAAGATTTTACCATTGTCAAAGCCAGTTACTGAAATATTATGTGTGGGCCTACACAATCTTTCAGGATAATATTCTGAAAATTGCCGATTTTACATTTATTTTAATAAACGCATCTCCTCTTTGCCATATCGAAGATTTAGATCTGAACAAGTGTGTATGAAAGGTGCCAGACAAAGCAAGAAAGTAGAATAGAAGAAGAAAAAAAAACATCCCAAAAAATCAGTCTACCTCGACTGGGGATCGAACCTCAGACCTTCTGATTACCGGTCAGACCGGGGGGGGGGGGGGACACGGAACGTTTCAAATATCGATCGATTAGAATGACTCCCATCTCTCATTTTAGCGTATAAAACATGACCTGGTCATGGTTATACGCTATACAAATGCAATCTATAATTGTTATTATTTTGCCAAAAACTAACAAACCCGGGACGTCCGAAAGTCTCATTTCCCTATAGGGAATGAGATTAGTGGAAGAGTAGCGTCCTCTCATTTTAGCATATAAAAACATGACCTGGTCATGGTTATACGCTATACAAATGCAATCTATAATTGTTATTATTTTGCCAAAAACTAACAAACCCGGGACGTCCGAAAGTCTCATTTCCCTATAGGAATGAGATTAGTGGAAGAGTAGCGTCCTCTCATTTTAGCATATAAAAACATGACCTGGTCATGGTTATACGCTATACAAATGCAATCTATAATTGTTATTATTTTGCCAAAAACTAACAAACCGGGACGTCCCGAAAGTCTCATTTCCCTATAGGGAATGAGATTAGTGGAAGAGTAGCGTCCCTCTCATTTTAGCATAAAACATGACCTGGTCATGGTATACGCTAACATGCATCTATATGTATTAATTGCCAAAAACTAACAAACCAGCGCTCAAACTCATCCAAGAATGAATTATGAAATACGTCTCATCATTTCTAGTAAAAAACATGACTGACATGTATTATCGTATACAATGCATCTATATTGTTATTATTTTGCCAAAAACTAACAAACCCGGGACGTCCGAAAGTCTCATTTCCCTATAGGGAATGAGATTAGTGGAAGAATAGCGTCCTCTCATTTTAGCATATAAAAACATGACCTGGTCATGGTTATACGCTATACAAATGCAATCTATAATTGTTATTATTTTGCCAAAAACTAACAAACCCGGGACGTCCGAAAGTCTCATTTCCCTATAGGGAATGAGATTAGTGGAAGAGTAGCGTCCCTTGATTGGACGTCACCGGTGGATAAGTTATTTATAAACAAACCAACTACAAGCCAAGCGCTACAAATACAAAATTTATTATTCATATTTCTGTACAAAAATGCATAACATTGATTATGATATGCATTTTTGTACAGTTTGTTACAAATAACTTCTCCGCCGGTGACGTCCAATCAAGGGACGCTACTCTTCCGCTAATCTCATTCTCTATAAATGTTTTTTTTTTTTTTTTTTTTGGTCAGAAAACGTTTGCTTTAAATACCGATCTTAACACGACGTTTAAGTATTTCTATGCCGTCTCTCTGAAGTGATGTCTTGGGTAATGTGCGGCTATGTGGTATAGTGGTATGACACTCGCTTTCGAATCGGAAGGTCCTGGGTTCGAGCTTCGCGCTCGGCGCATAGTTGAGTCCTTGGAAAGGGCTCTTTACTCACATTCTCTCACCGTACTCAGGTGTAAAATGAGTACCTGGCCGTTAACAGCGTTGTCTTCGTCCGAAAAATTGTTATAAAGCCTAACAGGCGTCATGTCCCGTCCGACATGTTAAATTTTGCTGTTGGCCAG
>NC_088364.1:15520516-15543016 GCF_034508935.2 Berghia stephanieae
TCTAAATGTCATAGGATTTACTACAAGTTCATCTACTGTCCCAAAAAAAAAAAAAAAAAACCTAATACAACAGATCTTTAAATCTAAATTTCATTTATTTTTTTTTTTTGGCCATAAAAGTTTTACTTCAAATATCAATCGATTAAGATTACCCCCCCCCCCCCCCCCCACCACCACCACCACCACCCCCACCTCTAATGTATCAAAAATTATCAAACCGAGACAGACTTCTTCAATCTATAAATTCCGGGTATAAGAGTTTCTGACTTAGTTAGGAAGGGGGGGGGGGGCGGATAATCGATTGAAGTTGATATGGAGAAATATATTTCTGGCCAAAAATTTAAAATATGTTATATATCTGATTTTTATTTTTTTTATCTTTCTTACCGCTTGTGGCCATGTGTCAAAGTTTGTCTTTATTCCGTATCTGTGTTTGTTTTGTTGTGTTTTGTGTCTACAAGTTTTATACATAAGTAAATAGTCCTCGAGGTAACTGGGGCTAGAAAGTCAACCGGTTTATTCTCCAGGTGGCGGAATTCACTCCTCGGGAGGACTCGGAGAAAAAAAAATCAACAAAGAATTTTTAAAAAGCAACACATTTTTATAATTGTTTTTATTTGTTTGTTTTCGTTTTTGTTTTTTGTTGTTGTTTTTTTTTTTTTTTTTGGTTGTTTTTTTTTTTTTTTTTTGGGGGGGGGGGTTTGTTTTGTTTTTTTTTTTTTTTTGTTTTTTTTTCTTTGGGGGGGGGGGGGTTGCTTTGTTTTTATAACATATTTTGTTGTGTTTTGTTTTGTTTCTTTTGTTGTTTGTTTTTTTATTGTTTGTTGTGGTTTGGGTTTTTTTCGTGTTTTTTTTTTTTTTTTTTAGAGTAGGACAGAACTGTTGTTTTCATTTATTCTATCGTGAATGAATGACAAAACCCATAATTTTTAAAAAGTCATTTTGACCAGAAACTGTTTGACTTCATATTTCGCCATCCCGATGACTATCCAAAAAGTCGTAAACATGAAGTCATAGGTTCGAAATTTGACCGTTTAGACCCGCGCAATCTCAATCCAGAACAAAGACAGAGAGCGACATGGAAAGGAAAAAACAGATATTTGGGATAGACGATACAACAAGTGACCTCCTGCCCACCATGGGAGGTCAGAAGACCCTATAGGTTTGTTGGTTTTGAGGGTATTATGGTGCTTGCAACACTTTTAGGTCATATCAGCGCCAGTAAAAAGGATGAAAATTGGATAGCAAAAACATTCTAGATGCATAATTAAAAGGACTTGAGGCAAAAGTAAGACAAAGGGGAAATGGTTCAAATAGGGAACAGATGTAGATTCCAAGAGCACACTATCAGTGTACTTAGTTTGAGATTACCTAAAAGTCTCGCCCAGACACCTGCACAAGATCCCACTAAGAGGAATACACTCAAATGTTAACATTTCATGTTAAAAATAAAATAACATTACATAACAGATATAATTTACAAGGAAAAAATATCCTCTCCCAATTCTATAACTATACATTAACCTGTTTCCCTCCCAGTTAAGGACTCCGGCCAGGGTCAGGACAAAACTTAGTAATCTCATTGCCAGACAAAGACAGAAAGCAATTGGAAAACAGAAACAGTGGGAAAGAAGACATAACAAATACCTTCCTATCTCACTAATGGGAGGTCGGGAACCCCACACAGCTACCCAGTTAAGACTTTAAAAGCTAAGGATTACAAATAGTTCTGAGTGATCTCACAGGCCCAACTATTTTACTTAAACGCATATCATCGAAAGAGATACTTGAGCATTTACATAGCCCAATATCCACTAAAAGTGATCAAAGCGCTTTACATTGGATCCCTAGCCAACAGCAACCCTTAACATGCGAGATAAGGCATGACGCCTGTTGCGCGTTAGTACATTTTTTTCCGATAGAGATATCGCTGTTATAACCAGGTACTCATTTCACACCTGAGTACGGTGAGAGAATGTGAGTAAAGAGCCTATTCCAATGACTCTACTATGCGCCGTTCAGTGAGGGACTCGAACCCTGGACCTCCCATACGAAGGCGATTGTCATAACACACGACCACATAGACGCACAGATCAATGAGTGCACTGGGGAGATAACGTTGAACCAAAAGTGAATCTGTTCAACGTTTACATTTAGCCTACCTTTAACCGCCATTCTGATGACAAAGGGAGTTAACTGGATTAATTTCGCCCGGAGAATAACATCTTTACTGTTGTCTTCCTTGTTAACTCCGACCGTTTTGATCAGTAGAATAATAATAGTGACCTGTTCTAGTAGTAGTATTAGTAGTAGTATTAGTAGTGCTAGTAGTAGTAGTATGTAGTAGTAGCAGCAGCAGCAGCAGCAGTAGTAGTAGTAGTAGTAGTAGTATAGTAGTAGTAGTAGTAGTAGTAGTAGTAGTAGTAGTAGTAGTAGTAGTAGTAGTAGTAGTAGTAGTAGTAGTAGTAGTATCATTGTTATTAGTATAGTCCACTCCGGATAATCGTAACACCTTTGGATCAGCGAAAATGTTCCGAGTAACCGAAGTTGCAGTTATTGCAACATTATACACATATATGGTGAACTCAAACCAGTTATTGTAAATATTGTTCTTATGCCACCACAGACTGAGCAATTTGATTGAAACAATAATCATAATATGGAAGCCCTGTATAAATTTTGACAAGCAAAAGCAGCTCTGGTGCAAACTGACATCTTATTCAGATTGGATTAACTTTCACTCTTTGTTTCTCAGCATTTGTAATAGTCAAAGAGGTTAGCGTGATGAGAGACAACAAGCTCTAACCAAATCCATTGTCACAATGCACAGTTGTCAATCCCAAAACAAAGGATATTGCTCAGTCTCTCCTTACAACTGTCATTGTCTACCTGTTGTATGAACTATGTCCAGCCACCTCGCCTCCTATCTAATGGTCACAAATGACCTCACAAACTCATACTGAAAAGCCCCACCCTCTTTTGTCTCAAATAGTGTGGTAAAACACTACTGTAGCATTAAACCCCGCCCATTCTCGATTCTTCAACCTGTCATGATATCACTCATGATTACATTTAATCATGAGATTTCTTGAATTTGTCACTTTTGGAAGTTGACAATTTGTTGCGATTAGCCAGTGGCTTTTATATAGAATTAATTCCATAACTTCTGAAATGTTGCGATTAACCGAGTTGTGATTTTCCGGATTAGTCTTTGTTATTATCATCATCATCATTAATATTGCTATTATTATTATCATTATCATCATCACTATTATTATATCATTATTATTATTACTGTTATTATTATTATTAATTGCGAGTGCCCAACTTTGAGAGTTTTTACCAGGATGAGGGTTGTTTAAATCGATCGATATTTGAAGGACGAGTTATCTGGCCAAATTTGTTAAGTGCACGTCTTTCCAGAGTACGACGGGTAACTGGTTAAATAGGAGGGAAGACATCACACAGCTTGGATTGACTCCTGTCTTTACTTGGAAGTTCAAGTGTCTATACCCTCAATGCAATCAGGTTTCATAAAATCTTTGGAGGAGTTGCACTACTTTATCTGGCATATATCATCTTATAGTCTTCATATAAAAAACAATAGACACATAGATAACCACGCCTCTTGGACAGTCGTCATAATGTAAATAATGGTAATGGTAGCGATTGGTAAACATAGGAAACTACACAGGTTTTACTATCAATGGTATGTATCTAAGTAAAATACCCACTGTTCTACCACTTGATCAATAGAACCAACACAGAAAACTATATGTATACTTAAACATTTATAGTTTGATCGAGAATCGTGTGATAATTAGCCACCCATTTGGCAGTATAAAAACATCAATGATCAGAGAGAGGTCAATTTCATTCACATTATTATTTATAAACAACCATGTATGTTTGTCCGAGCATGTGTGAAGGTGTGTCACTGTCACAAAGTCCCTGTTTTGATTGGTCAAAAATCTACTGGTCGATTGTCATTACATGAAATCTTTTTGTTGCAATAAATACTACAACCATCACGGCAGCAATTCAACCGCCAAAGAATATCAAACAAAACAAAAAATACTGGTCAAGGCAAATTCAAATTCAGATGCAAGGGTTACCCTCTCAGTGAAGCACAGATAGGACAACAGTAGCTATTCATTGGTAAATCACCTCCTTACTCTGTGGGACCCACCTCCTCTTCTTCTTCATTAATGACATGACGAATCCTTAAAATATAGGCCTCCATACAAACCCAATTAACATAAATAACCTTGTAGTTGTAGCTTCATAGCTACCTTTGGGGTCCCATTAGCTCACAGTTGATGGAGCACTCACTTTACATGCAAGGTCAGGATACACTCCGGATGAAGTTGAGATCCAACAGTGATTGGGTAGCTGGGTCTGTTAAATCTTGTGAAAAGTACTTTGTGGTAAACTAGCATCCTGTCCAAAGCATAGCAAGCAATTGCTATTGTCTGTTGAATAATAATGAAACCAGGATAAACTGCCGAACGGTGTTCAAGAAATTATAAGCAAAGCAGTCCCATAAAAGCAAAATCATAAATTTATTAAAATTTCTATGTACATATCAACAATATTATATAGAACAATGCGTAATATAAATATATTTAACCATTGGATAAATTCAATATTTATACGTTTGTCTGTTTTTTACCTTTTTTTTTTGGGGGGGGGGGGGGGGGGTGGTATTTTGGGGGGGTTTTTGGTCTGTTTGGGTTTCTTGGGGGAGGGGAGATTTTTTTGGGGAGGTGACAAGTCTGATGGCAAAAAAAATAGACCAACAAAATGCTTACTGAATATGCAATTGAAGGATTAGAGGGAGAAGAGGAAGAAGAAGAAGAAGAAGAAGAAGAAGAAGAAGAAGAAGAAGAAGAAGAAGAAGAAGAAGAAGAAGAAGAAGAAGAAGAAGAAGAAGAAGAAGAAGAAGAAGAAGAAGAAGAAGAAGAAGAAAAAGAATGAATGAATGAATAATAAGAAAATGAGGAGTCCATCAAGGCACAAGCAAACGATCACTCTGTGAAGGAAGTTCTCAAATGATTAGAAAGTTCTAAACTTGTATAATCTAAACAATACTTAACAAAGAGACGATTTACAATTTACAATGAATAAAATATCATCTCTCAAAAAAAAAAAGAAACTGTAAATGTGACTGCTTCCTTCTTAGCTCAGGATCCCTGCCAGAAGTAGAAAAGAAAAACGGAGTAATATCACTCCAAAACAACGACAGAGATCAAGCTGGAAAGGGTAATCTGATCACTGATATTTGGTAGAGGATGGATGTTTAACTTTATCAACCCTAACACCGACTATATCGATAGTTTACTTGGATTACTTTTACCCCATGCCTATTTATTTCATTTTTATGAGACAAATTACAGGCGTAGAATCAAAGCTAATGTTTTTAGTTTTTGCGTGTTAATGATAGTTGAATAAAACTATCTATATACATGCTCATTTTTAATAGTTTTTTTTTTCCAATTTTGAAAAGTAGCAAAAATCTCTAGGATTGAGTGAGTTAAGCAAGAGTGACCTCCCTGGCTCACCATGGGAGATCAAAGACCCAGGGATGTCGCTTGCTAACATAAATTTTTAAAAAGGCATGATAATCTTTCTCTTACTAAACATAATATGAAAACATTTCATACAAAGTTCATCAGATGGCAACACCCTTAAATCAGAGAAGATTTTTTTGGATGTTTTTTTTTCATTTTTCTTTCTTGCTTTTTTCATACACACTTGTTCAGAAAAATCAGTCTACCTCGACCGGGGATCGAACCTCAGACCTGCTGATGACCGGTCAGGCGTGCTACCATGGTTTATTTATGGGTCAAAAAATGAAAAGAAAAAAAAAAACAAAAGAAAAACTGACGATCTAGCATCTAAATCATTGCAGTTACAGCTTTAAAGATGGGTTTTTTTGTTTGTTTGTTGCTTTAGGTCTCTTCCAACACAATTGAGGTTATATGAGAGACCGCTGAAACAAAAAAACAAGCAATCTAACAATCTAACAAAAATAGTACAAATGTAAATCAAAATCATAACCTAAAGATATCATAAGCTAAATTATAAATAACCAAGGACAAACAGGCAGAAGATTTAAAGAAAAAAAAATATCCCCTGTCAAAAATACAATCACAAACCAAAGAAGCAGGATAGGCTAGTAGTAAAGAGAAGAAGAAACGACATCACTATCGGATCGTACACCCATGCGAACATCATAGGTATATGATTCAAGGGTGATGCTCCCATCCAACCACCCGCAAAGATGGGTCGAAAAAGTGAGGACAAAGTCGATTGTCTGTCCACACCTGTTTGAACATTTGAGAAACTATGTCTGCTATTCTATTGGAGCAAGATCGCCAGCTTTTGGTTAACCCTCTCCTTACCAACTGTAGGAAAATCAGTCACATTCGTTCCGATAGAAATGGTATTTTTTTTATACAGATTTAGTTTTATAAATCACAAAATATTAAGAACAATCTTCATAATATTTACAAGATTTTAGTGTAGTTTTGTAAAGATTGTTTTCCTGAACAAGATGAAATGTATGTACTTATTACTTTTAAATGTGAGTCTAAAAATTCAATTTGTGTATTGGGTCGATATTACATTTCAGTAAAAATCCTGAAAACAGTCGGTAAGGAGAGATTTAACTCTACAGTATTCAAATAACAAAAAAGGTGAAAACAAACTTTTCTTAGTTCTTACCGAATAACTTATTACTGGAATATTTTTGTGGGAACATCACGAAATCGACCTTTTCGAACAGCCTCAGATCTGAAGTTAACAGCACCAAAGAGAAAGCAAGACTGTAAAAAATTGAAAAGAATGAGCTTTGAATTTAAATCTTCAAAAACATGATCGTTCTGAATTTTTAAATTTTTTTTTTCGGCGCCAGAAAAAAGGAAGAAAATAGGATGTTCAACAAATTCTAGATTTGCAATTGAAAGCAAAGGAGAAAAAGTAAGACAAAGAGGAACTATTTCAAATAGAAAGTAGATGTGGATTCCAAGAACTTACTATCAGTGCACTTCGATTGAGATCACCTAAAAGTTTCATCCAAAGTCAAGCACAGGATCTCACTAAGAAGAATACACTCAAATGTTCAAAAACCATAATGTATTTTTAAAAAGAACAACGCGTAACAGTGAAATGATTTACAGGGAAAACATTATCACCTCCCAAACCAACATTATACATTTTACTGTTTCCCCCTCAGCCAAGGACTTCGGAAAGGCCCATACAAAACAAAGCAATCACATTCCAAAACAAAGACATATGGGTATAGAAGTGACCTCCTGCCCACCGAGGGAGGTCAAAAGACCCCACACAAGATCATTCTGACTCTAAACTTAATTTTCTTCATCTAATTCATTCCAACCTAATACCAGATTGGCATTGTGGGGCACATTTATATCCTGCCTTTCCTTGGAGTTAGCAAGGCCAAGGAGTTAGCAATTCATAATGGTTCGTTTACTGCCCAAATCTGGTCCACAAGGAGTCAAATTTCCATTTCATTCTGTACACTTTGCCTGTAAAGAATTTAATTTCTTACCAGTAGTAGTATAGTATCCATCAATATTTATAGTCAATTACTCATCAACACCTCACTTGACTGGAGTAATGTTTGTAAAGTATGACTGACACCACTAAGATTAGCATTGTTCTTTAGAGCCATAAGGCTCATGGAGACAAGAGTTTATCCCCGATAATTGCTTGCCATCCTTTGGTTAGGATGCTAGTCAATTGATAAGCACCTTCTGCCAGATGAAACATATCCAGCTCCCCAACCACCACTAGCTAAGACGACACTCGACCTACATTTAGGTGAAAGATCATTTTCAATTACATTATCTATCACATTCAGCAGTTAAAAATCATATTTGGTGCAACTGTCTGATTAAAGGTACTAAGAGAGTTGAAGCCCTCAGTTCAAGACAAAAATCTGTTTTTTTACAACATGACCCTGCTAAAGAGAATTAACAAATTAGTCTCTTTTCATCCTCTGTTCAGAATTTGCGTGTCGTGTCAACATAGTCTCCATCGGGGGCATCATAGTATTTGATGGGTGGTGTCTCTTTAGGCCCTTCAAACGTCAACGGAATCAAACTCTCATCTTTCTGTAGGAACAAGGGACAAAATTAATTTAAGGATTTAGGGCAGTCTAGGTGCTAACCAATTGAAGAGTGGTTTTCCCAAACTCCATAACTCTGTTTTTCCCATTTTGAGAAATTGATGATTATTTCCCCTAAAATTTCTCATTTGATCTATTATTTTATCATATTCAAATTCATACTAATGTTTGGGAAATTCTTGTGTCAATTTATGCTTAAAATAAAGTTTACATTTAAATTTATCTCAAAGATGGAAAATCTCAAAAATTAGAAAAATCGACAACAAGTTTTGGAAAACCAGCCTTCAATTGAATTAATGGACAAAATAGGAGAGAAATTGATTAGACTGAAAATAATTTATTAAAGAGACAAAACAAACATTTCACAATTCTGGCCATTTCAATTTCAACAATGAATTTTTGAAACCTGGTCACCCCGACAAAAATATTGTACTGAGGCAATGGGCCAAAATTAGACCCCAAAAAAATTATAAAAGAAGAGAAGATTGTTGCAAATTGCACAAGGAGTTTTGTCACTGGTTGTTTCCAAACTGTATTGATACTACACTTTTAAGGGAAATATCCAATTGTTCTGCCAGCCAGATCAATCATTCCAATACACAGAACTTTGCATGACCTTTTAATGTTTATAGTTTGTTTGACTGACTTGAATGAGAACTAATCACCCAAATGGCAATCTAAAACCAAGAACAAAGAGCCCAGTGACATCAACTTCATTCTTTTTCGGAGTTTTATCATTTTTTTAAATTCCTTAATCTTACTTCATTAAGGACAACTTTGTCAGCAGCAGCCGGTCAATGATAAGTGAACTATTAACTGTGAAAGCAAAAAACTCATAAGTTCGTATTTCTTTACATTTAAATTCCTCACTCTCTTTCAGGTGTCCAAGATCCATTCCGACATAATACCATTTTGAGACGGCAGTTCACATAAAATATGACCTATCATCTCAAAACAGGATTACGCCAAAGTGACTCAGATGCTTCAAAGTCAATTTTAAGATAATCTACAAAATACAAGTTTAAATAAATACCATTATTGAAGCGAGTGAGTTTTGTTTCCTAATTCTGATCCCTTAGACTTCAAAATCAATTGTCTTCATCTATTCCATTCAAACATAATGCCAGATTGACATGGTGAGTCAAACATTGACCTATTTTTGACAAATTTATCTAATCAAGTAACAGATATGTCCTAATAAATACAAACTGCCAGAAAATCTGGGGAGGGTGGGGGATGCGTTTATTAGACACTCATGCATGTACATTTTTATAAAATGCAAACATTATGCATTGTTTCCTATATATCTTTTATTCTTGAGTTTTATCAATATGGCATTAATTCTTTCCAAAACATTGGCCCAAAATGTTAAATTTTAAAAATTACTTTTGAGAAAGCTGATTTTAAAAAACACAAAACAAAAAAACAAAAACAAGGCCATTGGGAATCTGAAGGGGTGTGCGTTTTATTAGGACACATAAGGTACAACAACAATGTCAAACTGGGCTTAGCAAGCCTGCAATTCAAACAAAGCTGACTGACTAAATAAAATGAGACAAAGACACACCTGGATAGCAGCCTGGTACAATTCTTCTGACTCAGCTCTTAACTCCTCGAGGGCCTCCTGCTGTGCTGCAGACACTTTGGAGAACACTTGGACCATATCATGGTGACGATTGGTGCGGTAGCACGTCCAGGCCTTTTGAAGTAAAGCCCTCGACTCGGATTCCTCAAATGTTAATACTGTGGGCTCTCTTTTTCTTTCACTATTGATTACAAAATAAATAAATAAATAAATAAATAAATAAATAAATAAGAAAGAATAAGATAATATAAGCCGAAATAAGGGAAAAAATTGCAGAGCCAATACGAGGAGAATGGCATTAGTTCTTCTTCTTTCAATAATAATAATTATTATTATTATTATTATTATTATTATTATTATTATTATTATTATTATTATTATTATTATTATTATTATTATTATTATTACTATTATTATTATTATTATTATTATTATTATTATTATTATTATTATTATTATTATTATTACTATTATTATCATCATAATTATCATTCATTTAGAGATTACAATTATTAATTAATAATAATAATAATAATAATAATAATAATAATAATAATAATAAATAATAATAATAATAATAGATCTTTATTGTCCATAAATATGGCAATTTGTCATTTAGTTACACTTGTCATAACGTTATATGATAACTATAACATAGAACAGACACCTCACTCCTACCCATTCTCTTTCTCTCTCTCTCTCTCTCTCTCTCTCTCTCTCTCTCTCTCTCTCTCTCTCTCTCTCTCTCCCTCTCTCTCTTCCTCTCTTTCTTTCACGCATGCGACATACACAACATTAACATTTTCATTTCATTTTCAATTCGTTACATTCTTGGCAATTCAACACCAAATATTATCATCATTATCAATTGGTCACTTCATCTAGCCTAACATTAAACAAATTAATCAGTCAATCAGTCAACGCATCAATCCTTGGTTTTGCTGTACCATATGAAATATTCAACATTTTTATTGCTGATGAAACGAACGTTGATTTATACTTGTTAGTTCCACATTTAATCTGACAAAAACTTCTCCCAGATGGCAAAAGATCAAATTAATGGTATAAAATATGTTTTTTTATTGTTGGTAATTGAGAATGCTTTCCTTTCTATTGCTTTTCCATGAATTCTTTCTACTTCATCAACAGGATGGTTTATTATTTTTGATGCCTCTTTGTAATTCTAAATCATCATACAACGCTTTATATAATATTAAGCGAAGGATAGTTCATAACATCATACCAATTATAGACACAACAACAGCTGTCACAACTGGGTTGCCAAGCCTCCCTTAGATATATTAACAATGCCTTATTAATAAGCCCATAGAGTGTATCCCAGTTTCTATTAAACTGACAACAGAGGTTGCTTGCTACCCTTTGGAATGGGCACTCACTTATAACAACTTACTTTCCATCAGATCTGACAGAGCCAGCTACTCAACCACTGCTGAGTCGAGAGGGGTCAGAAATAAAATCGTGACTGCCCCCAGGACTAATACCAGCCCATCAGGGATCAGAATTAGGAAACAAAAACTTGCTCACTTCAATAATGGTATTTATTTCAACTCGTATTTTGTAGATTATCTTAAAATTGAATTTTAAGTATCTGATTCACTTTGGCATACTACTGTTTTGAGATGTTGTGTGTGAAGAAAATGATTTATCAACTCAACTATCAGGATTAAAATAAACTAAGAGCTTTCTGAGGAGTTTTTTTTTTTTTTCTCTCACTACTTAACTTTTCAGCAAAGCTCTCTCATACCTGAGCTTTAATAACAAAAGAAATAGTCCTTACACTGCAGCCATTAGTCTTCTCCTGTCTCCTTCAATCTCATCCACTGGCTTCAAAATCTTACTAAACCTTGACAGTCTCTTGATCTCTTTATCTATCCTTTTTAGCTTTTTCTGTGTACGGGCTGCAGCCACTTGGGGGTCCATAGATTTACGCTTTTTCATTGGCTGACCACTACAGAAAAATAAGAAAAAAATATGGCAAACAATTAAAATTAAGCTCATGAAAAAAAGAGTTTATATTTATAGAGATAAATGAACCAATGCAACTTCATTTAACATGGATTTACTCTCTACTTTTTCTTGTCTTCTTTTTCAGAATTGACAGTCTTCTTGACCTCATAGAAAATGACATTATAATTTGAACAAATAATCTGTTTCTCTTTCTTACCTCATTGAACCTGTCTCTGACAGCTACAAAACAAAGAATGGAGCAAAACTGCTGTGTGTCAAAATTAGCCTCATAAATAGACTTTTGTGAAATATTGACAACTGCTAAGTTCCAAGGTAGGCGTAACATGGTGCAAACGGTTCACTCAACATTCTGCTGTGGCTGCTAACATGCTATTAAGTCAGATCACATGATATTCTGTGTCTAGTAACATACGCAGGACATCTAATTATTATTTTTTGACAGTTCGAATTCTATTTACGCTTTGAAATTACTTATGAATAAATAGAAAAATTAATCCCACTACTATTAATCACTTTCTTCTATTTAAAATAGAAAGAAATATGAAACGACCATAATCAAAAAAAAATTAATTAATAAAAAAATAAATGTCAAAGCTGCTTTAGCGGAACAACCCCTTAAATGAAAGATCTCTCTGTAACAGAATTTTTTTTCTAAATAGTTCATACTATTTAATCAGAATGTATGCCAGTTAAATAAAATGACTTCAAAGCATTAGCAAACATTTCAAGAATTTTTCTTTACAAGAAATCAAAAACAAGAGTATTCTAATTGAAAGGAACAAGAACGGAGTCATCCCGTGCCTTCAAATGAATAAAACAGATGTTTTCCTAGTAATGGCATTGAGTCTATCACCATCCATTCCCTTTGCTATAGTAAGATTTATATTTTAGCCATTTGCCAGTGTTGGAGAGCTACAGATCATTAATGAGAGAACAGGTAATGATGCAACAGTTGATTTGCTTCTGACAAGGCACGCAGAGATGATTAAAATTGTATGCGTTGTGGATTATTGTGGAAGAGTATTCATGTGTTCATCATTCATTTGGCCTCTTTTTTGAAATATGGTTGTAGTGACAGTTCTGTATGAAAATATAGTTAAGTATAAGATAGGCTGATATATTCTCTTTAGTCTACTAACATCACGACTACATATATGTAATGTTAGGGGTAACTCGGCTCAGCAGTACGGTCTTTGCTTCGTACCCGAAAGGTACCGAGTTCGAATACCTGCTGCGCTGTGTGGCCTAGAGCAAGTCACCTCACCCTAGATCAGTTTATGGCACTGCACTGCAGCTCCCCTTGGAATAGACCCTAAATACAATTTTCCCCTAAGGGATGAATAAAGGGAATTTTATTCTATTAATTTATTTATTTATCATTTTTAATGTAGTGAGGAATGGAAGGTAATATTTTAGACAAACAAATAAAAGGATGTTCTGTCATATGTTATGATATCCACTTGTGTGGTCTTTATAGGTTATTCCAATTGATTCCAGCTGAATCAGTTAATTTGAACGCCACTTAATTGGAATGATTTCTGCATAACGATTCTGTTGCAAGTTAGTGGCTTGCACTAAAAGAAAAAATACATAAAATCAAAACAATCTTGATAAAGAGCAAGATGGATATTTCCTCATTTCTATTGTCTACAATATAGTCAATGAAAAACACAAAATCATTTCACAATATTTTCTTTGACCAACCAACACTCAATTCTCGTTAGTCATGCTCCTCTCTCTGAGTGGTGGAAATAAAAAAAATTCACTAATATGAATTTGAGATTGAAATCAGGCCCTTCAAGATGAAATACTTGTGTCCATTCACTAACCTTATCATATAAACCGTTATTTGTTAAATGAATATCTTACCAGAGTTTTTCAGAGGCATGAAACAGCAATGGTGAAGCTTGTGTGTGAATGTGGGATGATGAATCCACAAGGGATCCACTGCTTTGCCTGTCAAATGATTCAAAATGGAAGAAAGATAAGATGTCAGCAATATTTCATCGATAAAAAATAAATTATAGTTCAGAAACCGGGGATTTATATTTCTGGATTATGGTTGCATCTGTTTAATCATTGCTAGTCATGCTGCCTTTAAGTTTGAGCCTGATGACCTCATTTGATGAGTTCTAACCAATGTGTACTTGTTTGTGGGTCTGATAACCCAAAATTTTATGGGGTGAAATGGAAATACTCTCAAACTGAAACAAAATATTGTCCATTTCTACATTGTCATCACAGTAATTTGCAGCTGCAAATTTCACAACTATCTGTAAACTACCACAAATTTTTCCCCAAAAAAATATTTTTCAGGAATATTTTATTTCTTTTGAGTCTGAGCCATTCTCTAACGCGAATTTCCCTTCGGGCTCTTGGAAGTCTGCCAAATTTGTATCCCTTCAATCTGAAATTTTATTCACAATTTATAAATCTAGATCTAATGGGGTCTATTCTTGTCTAATTCTATTACGCTACTATTTTGTACCATGTGATATTGCTACATTGTTGCCACATGAAATATTCGACTGTAGCGTCTTTCCTCTTTCCAATGGGGTGTTTTTTTCTACTTTCTGACATGATCGCTAAAGCGTGACTACAATTACTACAATAACAATGAAAAAATTTCTAAAGATCAAATCAGGTTGCCATGTAACAGCTCCAACGACAGGCCAACTTCAGGAAGTGAATGCATGTTAGTGAGAGCAAGCAGTTTTGTACCCATTGCAAAGCTTCTCAACCAAACAAGAAATCCACATTATAAATTATAAAAGCTTCATTCTTGTGAATCTTGGGTGTAAATTTGACTGTTATTGTATTTTAATTTTCAGATTTATTTTTCAAATGCATGACTTTGACTAGTACGTGTGATAACCTGAGCTGGGAGTTTTATGCAGCAGCATTGGCATAAAATGCATTCCGCATAATTTGCGATTTTCCACATATATCAGAAAATGTTGCCATGATTTCATAAACAAGGGTTTATTGGGGTAAAACACTTCCCTACCCATTCAACTTCGTTTATTGATCACTTTCACAAACTTAGCTCAAGTAGGTTCAAACGTTAAAAGTTCGGGTTATAGGTACAGTACATGTAAAAAAATATCTGAGATTTTCAGAAAAATATTATCTTCTGCATCAATAAAAGAAAGAGCAAGTCTGTCTATCTGTCTATAGTGTGTGTCGACTACAGGGGAAAACCAGACTTCTATCTGCTATGAAAATTAACCAATTCGTCAACATTTTAAACTTTCTATAAAAGGATGCCGGGATGTTGGTGATTATGGTCGATTTTAAAATAGCATATAAAAAATATTAAATTAATTTTATTTGATCCCCCTATGATTTGAGACGCCATTTTAAACAGAAAGTGAAAGCTCGGCATTATGTTTTGACACATTGAAATTTAAGAGTGATTACACACACTTATCCAAGAACTCTACTCACTCCATTGTATTGATGCATTACAATTATTTTTAAAAACTCACAACATCCACCCACCGGATATAACGTTATAACACTAACACATAAAACTATATGTAATCTTAAATGTTTATATTAATACATTTTAGTGAGAACTACTCATAAAAATGGCTGGCTAAAAACAATAACATAAAGCTGAGTGACGTCAACTCTGTTCCTTCATAGAAGGAATGAAGTTGCCAACCAAATTAAACATACCAACATACAAACACAGTTTTCCGTGTTTTAACCTTTAACTTTTATTGTCTGACTGATATCATTTAGTAATAAATAACAAATAACGAACAGGCTGTCAAAATAATAACAAAGAGCTGAGTGACGTCAATTTCATTCCTTCTTTAAATCAGATATATACGTTTAAGGTCACAGTTCTGTGTGTTGGTAGGATTCATCTGGGGGGGGGGGGGGGGGGGGGGGGGGGGGGGGGGGGGGAATATTGTGAGTATTTTACCTAAACCACAATATTTATATGGACCGTATTCATTTAATATTTACCTAACAACTATATAGGCGTTCTCTTCCTACATCATGTATGCATCTTTGCCCCCCCCCCCCCCCCTTCCCTCCTCTTTCTTTCTCTTTTGCACACACACACACCTACAACCACATACGCCAGAGAGAGGGTGAGGGAGAAGAGAGAGAGAGAGAGATGGAGAGAGAGAGAGAGAGAGAGAGAGAGAGAGAGAGAGAGAGAGAGAGAGAGAGAGAGAGAGAGAGAGACAGAATTTCAAAAACAAATGGAATCAAAAATGCCAAGTGGGCATCCATGATGCAATCTTTCCAAAACTAGCCTGTTTTTCGTAGTTCTATCAGTATGGTATAAAATATAAAATCTTCTATCTTTTAGCCATTTGAAATTGGGCCACCACGGAACCTGCAGATTTATGGCCATGTGCCACTTCTTGGGGTAGATACTTTACCAACACCAGTTGGGAATATGAAACTTATACTAACACTAACACCGGTTGGGAATAGGCAAATTTTACTTTCCTCAACACCGGTGTTGTCTGAAAGCGAGTGTCATACCACAAGACCATAACCGCACAATATATAATGTATAACAAGTGTAACTAGATGACAAATTGACATATTTATGGACAATAAAGATCTATTTTTTATTATTATTATTATTATTATTATTATTATTATTATTATTATTATTATTATTATTATTATTATTATTATTACTACTAGTATTATTGTGATGGAAATGCTCTCAAACCAGTGCAAAGCGTTCTCTATTTGGGAACCTTTCCATGCCACTGCCCCTATCTAAAATCTCTAGATTTCGTCTTTTCTCATCTTGAAATAAAATTGTTTTGGTTCTACAATTCAATGGTAGCAGTAGTAGGTCTATTTTAAATCACATTCTGTTATCAGTATCAGAGCTGCGAATATAGGCACGTTGGTTTTAGTTCAAGAGGCCTTCTGTAAGGTCCTCGAGATAAAGAAACTGCCTGAAAACAAACCAAAAAAAACCTCCCTGATTTACCGGTAATACTAACTACTAGTCTTATTATTACCGACGGTATAATTATTGAATACTATCTGTTACTATGAACCTTATTGTAATCATTGGAAAAGAAGTTGAATAGACACGGTGGAATTTTCACTTTCATGACATTTTGTGTGCGAAAATAAAGATTTTGTTGCTAATCACAATTCATGATGGGCGAATAAATTCATAAGTTGTGACTGAGTTGACTTGGCTTTTGGAAAACTTATATTTATCTGTAATGGCAGTTTTTTGCATCGCTTGCAGCCGCAAAAAATGGCAAAAAATCGCTTATTTGGATTGCGGCCACAAAATTTGCAATTTTTTGCACAATTTTGCAAATTTTCGAGATTTTGCCACAAAAAAAAAGAAAAATTGTTTTAAAAATTTAGTGGGGGCCAGTGGATTTTTTCATAAATGTTCCGTTGTTTTGTCATGTCAAACATTTTCTGCTAAGTGGTAGTTCATGGAAAGAAAATATGCCTTCTATCATTTTTTGACAACTCTGCTCAGTTGCATGAATTTTGGTGACACTCCATTATTTATGACGTTAGTCTAGACACACTGGTGCCAAATGTCAAAAGTAGCACACGACACATGGTGGCCATGGATGAGAAGATGATCGAAAGGGAAGGGGATGGGGCAAATGGGTGTAAATATTTATGTACCTTTTAGCTGTAGCATGATAGTACATTTGGCGATTTTATTAGTTTTATAAGCCTGACTTTTTTTTTCTTCCTTTTTGATTTTTTTTGTTTTGTTCTTGTTTGATTGTTCTGAATTTGTTAATAGTATTCAATATAACTTGTGTCTAATTATAAAACAACTTTTTAAAAATAAATTCATCAATTCTCTCTCTCTCTCTCTCTCTCTCTCTCTCTCTCTCTCTCTCTCTCTCTCTCTCTCTCTCTCTCTCTCTCTCTCTCATATCCATATTTCTTTCTCAACCACCCTTCTATCTTCATATTATGTTAATAGAGAGAGATAATAAGTTAGGCTGATCGATTTAAGAAATGACTGTTTAAAGGCTAATTTAAATTTGATTGTTGCTGGAACATGTTTTGCAATTAATTAAAGATTCTTATTTATGAGCTGCATCATTGCAAGGTTGCAATAATACAGACACTAACCGGGTTTGTTCATTGTTATGTAAAAACAAATACCTCCTGGTCTTTTGGCCAAAAGTTTATCATAATCTCTTGATTCATTGATATAGTGGGCGACATTATAGGCCTCTAAAATGTTTAATTGGAAATGACAATTCATTAAATTATATTTGCAAAAGGTCAGGATGTGTCTAATGATCAGAAGTGCTTTTCTAATAATATATCTAATAACTATGAATAGCTATGTTATATTTGCATTAGATTTGGGTTTGACTGATGGGCCGGTAGATTTTCCTCCTTTTTGACAAATTTTCATTATCATGATAGGGCTTGGGGGACCTGTGCTTGTGTCAGGATGAAAGTTATATAATCTCAAAATAAGTAAACTGATAGCGTATTCTTCCTTTTTCTTGGGTACTTTAATTGTAATTCTAGAACTTTTTACTAGATCCCATTTTCTTCCTTTTTACTGGCGCTGATATGACTATGACCTTACATTTGTTGCATTGCGTGAAACTTAAAAACAAACAAATACCTTTCTCTTTCATGAACGAATTATGGGTTTTTAGGAAAATTAATCGCAACTTTTTGCAAATTTTGATGTTTTTAGCTTGCAAAATTTGGGTTTGTTTTTTGTTTTTTTGCAAAAAGCCGCCATGTCAGATTTATATAATGTGGGGAATAGTGGGACTGGGCACTGACACTGACTGCACTGCGGCACTGGGACAAGAATAAAAGATGAATAAGATTTAAAACACTCCAAAAAGAGGCATTGCGGTATTGCTGTAGTAAATTTAGATTTAACGATATTGTTTTTAAAAACAATAATTTAATTTTGAACAAAGCGGATGTTTTCTTCAAAATATGTAGGAAAAAAAGGATTACACAAGCAAGCGTGAGAACCTTCCGACCAAGGACGCAGCCATGTTGTTGTTGTTAGTCGTTAGTCCGTGAGTGGGGTTATGACCTTTACTTTTTAAAGGGAAGTAAAGCCCAAAATATTTTACTCAACCGAGGAGAATAAAAATTCAAGGGAAACAACTGTGACTAAAATCATATGTTGTCGAAATAACATTGTCACCTCCCTTATATGCCATGGTTGAAGAGCATGGCCTGCTTGAGTACTAAAGTTACGTCTTCTCAGAAAAGCCAAGCAAATTCATGTGCGGTCAGTTGCTCGATGAGTAAAGTGATCGTGAAAAATTCTGGCCCCGAAGTTGTGTCCTTGAGTAAGACCAATTTTTTTTTTTTACATTACTCCTCAACTCAGGTGTGAATGAGTACTTGGTCATAGCCAGTGACGAATATTGTTAAAGTGTTAACACAAACAGCACGCCTGTACTGTTTGAAATGGAAATATGGTTCCAAATAAATGAAGCATTGTGAAGAGCATTGAGCTCGTAAATCTTTTTCTTCCTTTTTGATTTTTTTGTTTTGTTCTTGTTTGATTGTTCGTAAATCTGAAGGTCCTTGGTTCGAGTCCCGAGGCGCATAGTTGAGTCCTTGGAAAAGGCTCTTTACTCACGTTCTCCCGCTGTACTCAGGTGTAAAATGAGTACCTGGCCGTTCACAGAATTGTAATATCGCCTAACAGGAGTCACATCTCGTCCTTCATGGTAAGTGTTGCTTTTGGCTAGGGACCCCTTATTCACGTTTTATGGTTATTGTGTTATATAATAAAAGCTGAAGTTTTTTGTTTGTTTGATTGGTTTTGTTTTGTTTTTTGTTTATTTTTTGTGTTTTTTTTTTTTTGTTTTGGGGTTGTTGTTTTTTGTTATTTTTTTTGTTTGTTTTTTTTTTGGGGGGGGGGGGGGGGTTTTATTTGTTTTTTTTTTTTTTTTTTTTGTTTTTTTTTTTGTTTTGTTTTTTTTGCTGTTGTTGTTTCTGTTTTGTTTTGTTCATTTTTTTGTTTGTTTTTGTTTTTGTTTTTTTTTTTGTTTTTTTTCTGTTTGTTTTTGTTGGGGGTTTTTTGGTGTTTTTTTTTTTTTGTTTTTTTTTTTTTTTTTTTTTTGCTGTTTTTTATTTCTTTTGTTCATCCTTTTGTTTTGTTAGTTTTTTGTTATTTTATTTGTTTGTTTGTTTGTTTTTGTTATTATTTTTTAAGGGGGGGGTCGGCACGGGAGAAAATCTTGACCATATGCGAGGTAAAGACAAAATGAATGGACGTACCTAAGCCTTCATTTTGATTTGATCGATTTCACACAAAAGTATATTATGTCTATCAGACTATAAATGATTAAGATTACACGCAGTTTGATACGGATGTTATGAGTATTTTAGCTAAACGCGTAGCATAATTAGTCCAAAATATGCAATTTCGGTTAAGTGTATTTGCGTTATTAAAGAGAATAAACATAATTTCATCGACAACAAAACTTCAACATTTCAGATATGTCTGATCAATTTGATTTATTTTTTTATATACATTTGATATCTAATCCATCCTTACGTAAAACCGTTTTGTGGCGGTGGGTCACATATAGGTCACATATGGGTTTTCGGCGATATCTTCAACAGTATTAAGGCATTTTATTTATATAAAAAGTGAATAAACAGACAAATGAATAAATAAATTATAAAATAAGTTAGAATTTTCTTTAATTATTCAAAATAACGAAGGACAAGATATAATCATTGTTACTTGAATTCAGTATATTTAACAAAACAAAATTCTCTCTCTCTCTCTCTCTCTCTCTCTCTCTCTCTCTCTCTCTCTCTCTCTCTCTCTCGCTCCCTTCACTCTGCCTCATGTTTACTTATTTAAACCTCCTCTCCGCTCCCCCCCCCCCCTTCCCACCCTCCAACCCCTTCCCGATCGCCACACCTATTAATTAATAAATTATAAAAATCATTAAAATGATTACTACTCTCGATAGCAAAAGCTTATGCACGGAATTTTAAGTGAAATCTTCCAACTTCCGTATCTAGATTTTTTGCAAAAATTTGTTTTGACACGTCCAATATCACCACGGTCCTTATTTTGTGGACAGGCTATACATCATTTTTTAAATAAGAATTTCCTCTCCGAACTGGAAATGTTTCGTGATGTGTCGAGTCTAAATAACTCAACAAGTCTAATTTTCAATAAGGCTTATGTTCTACAGACTGAAAGGAGTAGAGCAGGTAAATTGAATGAATAATGGCTCTTGATTTTAAGAAGTTTGCCTTGAAAGAAAAGAAATGCCTGAGTGGGAATTAATTTTCATCTTGGCCCACGTTCAAAATTAGAATATTTTCACCATGAAATTTTAAATGGAATCGTATTTGTGTATGTAGGTATATATATATATATATATATATATATATATATATATATATATATATATATATATATATATATATATATATATGTGTGTGTGTGTGTGTGTGTGTGTGTGCGCGCGCGCGCGCGTGTTTATGTATGTATGTGTGTGAACGTGTGTGTGTGTGTGTGTGTGTGTGTGCGTAGTGTATGGATGTTAATTAATAACATTAATATCATTATTACCTCTAGGACATTCTGTGACAGAGTTTGAACTTTCAATGTTCAAATTGATACTCCAGTTTTGTTTGAGTGCGTCAGAAATGTGATATCTAAATTAAACTCTTTGGATTATTTATATTAATTTATTGATTGATTCGTTTGTTTATGTCTCCATTTATTTATTTATTTATTTTATTTATTTATATATGCATTTATTTATTCATTTATCTGTTTATTTATTTCAGTCATTATCCATTGATCTATTCAATCATTCATTAATTCATTTATTCATTTATTTTCCATCACAAAATCAGAACAAGATATTTTCGCCATCGCTAGCAATGGACTGACGTCGGTTTCAGCGCTTAATTAAAATTAACTATCAGAACAATAATATCATGCAACGCACGATCTCTGAGTTTAGCGCGAATCAGAGTGGAAGGTTTCCCTCCGAAAGCTTCGTCAGTTTCACTTCCGCGTTTTCAAAGGACACTGCTCCGACAATCAAGAATGAGAACTGGAGGATTAGGGATGAGGAAATGCGGGCGCATGACGGGTTCGATTCCTGGGTGGCTTGTGTGGTTGCGTTCTTCGACACGCTCTTGCTGTTCGGGTTCCTGTGCATCTACCCGCTGTTCCTAGTGACGTTCCAGGAAGACATGGGCACCTCCTTGTCAAACGCAGGTAGACACTGGAATAGGATTCAATAGTCTGATGTCACGTCCGCCCAGCAACCAGCAGCTTGGTTCTAAGCGAAGAAAATCGCTACTTTTTATTCTTCACGCTGGCTAGAACTTTTTCACATGTCATGTGATCAGAATGTGCAAAGGTCAAAACATGATCAGATTTATAATGCTTTTCTCCTCTGGATACACTTTTAGGCTCGTCGGAGAAAGTATTCCATGCCATTTTCCCGATAGTTTAGAACCAGTTACTTAGTAACTATGCGTCATTACGAGGGAAGTGACGCCACGACTGTTGAAGCCTATTGTATTTGCAAAAACTCATAATCCCAATACCGTATATGTCAGAGGTGTAAAAAATGCCTAAAGAGTGAACTTGAAGTAAAATGACCATAGATCATATGAAATTTTGATTTTTTGATACTTTTTTTTTTAACTTAAAGAGTACCTATATATTTACCACCACTCCGACCCCTCCCACGATAAAATACATGATTGTTGCCCTAGTCTCATTTTCTAAAACTGAAAATTCCATTTTCAGAAA
>NC_088364.1:15548016-15553016 GCF_034508935.2 Berghia stephanieae
AACGGTGGACCCCCACCTCAATCATTACCCAATACAGCTAGACACAGATATAAAAGCACGTGGTGTGTATGTAAATGCACAAACACACACGTATGTAACACACGCATGCTGACGTCATGAAGCATCGCCCGAGCATTATGGCCTACAGCCACAGCGCATGTGATGAGCGTTGACAATCAGAATCATTCATTTGTAAGGTTGTCAGGGAAAAACCTAGACTTGTTTACAGTTTTTAAAGTTCATTATTGGTTGAACCATGAAATTGTGGAAACAGTCATCCTTTCTCTGAGATAGATAAAGACACGCCCTTTGCTGTGATATCTTACATCTTATTGGTGGAGAAAAAGACTCGGTATTACTAAGCTTTGGAAAGGGTGGCCTCTCTGAGAGAAAGTCAACTCTCGTTTTGAATGTCTCACTAATAGTTGCATTTTTAAACTTGAAATTTATATAACTTATCGTCAATGTTTATGTTGAATTATTATGTTTTCATGTAGAAAAATTATTGTAGTTTCTGAAACAACCAAAAACTGAAATTTGATAATTTTGACCATTTCCACTTTAAAACCGGTTTTCTTCGTTTTCCAAATCCCGACTTAATACCGGTTCGAGGCGGAGGGTCACATATTCCATTCAAAATGAAAAAACAAACAAACGTGTTTTATCAATATCAGTAAGCGGTTCGAATTCTAAAATAAAATTTTGGTCTAACTTAGGATGCCTTTAATCAATTAATGTTTGAAAAGAAAATTGTATGGCCTCAGTGAGAATAGAGTGGTGAGCTGATAATGACAACTGAAACCCGAGGCCAAGTCTGTATAAATTTATTCTTTTTTTTTTCTTCTTTTCTTAATTACAAGAAGTTATCTAGATTTGGATTATGAAGATGTAAACACCCGCTCTTTTATCATATTAAAGTGAAAATTAACTGACACAGACATGGGGTGAGAAAATCGAAGTAAAATATTCACCAACTCTGCTCGCCAATTCAATTGTAACAACAAATAAAAGTATGTGTAACCTTACGCGTTTAAAGGATTTAATAGGTAGCTAATCGCCCAAAAATGGCGGTCTCAAAACAAGAGCAAAGAGCTCGAGACGTCAAATTCATTCATTCTTTATGTTTTGCATCCACAGGCAATTCTTGAAAAGGTCGGATGGAGAACCGCCTTCCGTGGACTGTCTATATCTTTTTTCGTCTTGGTCCTCGCTAATGCGCAGGTGCGACCGCTTGATAAATTACTTCCGAAAACGAGCAATTACGAGCAGACTAGCAGCAATAGATCAACACTGTGTGAAGACTTCAAGCTCTGGAGCAATCGGGTGTTTGTCTTATGGGTGTCTGTGATAGCCATTGTCTACTTCGGATACAACATTCCGGTCATGTTTTTGGTAAAACTAAAAGCTAGTGTTATCTTTAAAAAGTCGGTCAACCCATTCACCCATCCGTCCATCCACCCATCCATCCATCCATCCATCCATCCATCCATCCATCCATCCATCCATCCAATCCAATCCAAAATACTTGCAGCTTCATCCATCCGTCCTCCCGTCCTTTCATTTGGTTATCTATCAAACGTCAACTGGGATAACATTGCCTAAAGGCGAAGCTTTGCCTCTTGAATTTTGGACCAATAAGAGATTGTTAAGTTCTGTGGCAATTATTTCCTGTTATAGATAGTTTTAATAAAATGAGTCTAACTTTTAAAAAACACACAATATCTCAATAACAACAAAACATAGGGTTTTGAAGACCTATGTATGGTCAGTATTATTATATGGCTGCGAAAGCTGGACAAGTACATAAGACATTAGAAAGAAACTGGAGGCAGTAGAAATGTGGTTTCTTAGAAGGATGTTAAGAATCTCATGGGCAGAGAAGAAAACTAATGAAGAAGTATTAGAGCAAGCTGAAACTAAAAGGTTATTAATTCGTACAATAAGAAAAAGACAAATGCATTTTTTAGCGCACCTAAATCGACATAAATGTATTGAACATCTTGCTCTCACAGGAATGATAGAAGGTAAAAAGAGTAAAGGTAGACCAAGAAAAACATATTTGAATAGTTTGAACAGATGTGTGACAAAGAAAGAAGAATATTAGTTTTCTGAGGTTATCTGATCAGAGAGATGAATGGCGTACCATGATCACCGATGTCTGGCACAGACTTGGTACTTGAAGAAGAAAAAGAAGATAAAGAAGGAGAAGAACAACAAGAAGAAGAACAAGAAGAATAATAATTACATGTCTTTTAACGGGTACAATAACTGCAAGAAAGCTAAAATTATTCAAAATGCTCCAAATTCACAGATGCAAAGTTTTTCCTTGATGTAATGTTCCCCCCAATTGACGGTGCCTTGAACTCTCGTCTCAATCGGATACTATGTCACCCAGGAGCCGAAAATTGGATGCAAATTTGAAATGATTAGAAATTATGGCGTTTTAGGTGTTCGCACTTTTTGAATTCATTAATCTTAACAAAGCATGTAGAAGCTGTCCGTTCATTGAACGCAAAGATAAGTTGATCAAATTAAAATGTATGATTCAAGAGTTGAATAAAATTTGAACTCAATTTCTATTGTCTTAGCAGACAATACATTTTTCGACGGCGTGAAAGAATACACGGAGCTTTTCGTTTGGACACGGAGATGTATTTTCTGCATTTAATATCTTATATATTTCGCTCACTTATCGTAGAATTATTTCCCAATGTTAAGAGCGGAAAATGATTTATATAAATTTTAAGAAATGGATTGTTTCAAAACAATAAGAACCACTAACTGTTATCGATTCAATGCAAATACTCTCACTTCATTGTCATACTCGCTAACCACGTGCTAAAAATGACGGCGTCTGTTTTCGATGGTATTTGACGAAACAAATTTGATTTTTCGATGAAATCATCACGATGTCTCTTATCAATCTCATAATACATGCAAACCATCTTCAAGTTCATTATAAATACCATGCAAAATTTTGTGACGATATGTATATATATATATATATATATATATATATATATATATATATATATATATATATATATATATATATATATATATATATAGAATGCAAATTTTCAATCACATTTTTGTGGCCGAGACGACTCGTTTCTGTGTTTTTTACACTTCTTCAGTCGGCGTAATCCATTGTAATGTCCGTAGAAAAGTTCTTACTCCAAACTAAAGTTGTTTCGTTGTGTAGTGGTGATTCGTGTTGATGTGTATTGTGATGTGCTCTCATGCTTATATTATGAGTGTGTGTGTGTGTGTGTATGTGTGTGTATGCGTGTAGGTGTGTTGTGTGTGGTGTGTACATGTGTGTGTGATAGTGTTGTGGAATGTGGATGTGGCGGGGGGGGGGGAGGGGGAGGAGGGGTATAATGGGGTCGGGAGGGTTATTTGGCTTTTTGCGTTTTGAGCTTGAATTTGTTAGAGTGTCTGCACATTGTCATCAGTTCAGATCTTTTGTTTAAGGTGCTATTGTTTCAGTAGTTGTGTAATAAAATCTCCAGTTTCTCTGTCAGGCATAAATTGCATTTTCTAGCACCGCATCTGTAGGGGCTGCTTTGCCTGACGACCTCCCAGGTTATTGTTGGTGTTTTTTTTGTGTGTTTATTTGTTCCCAATAGTGCATTGCTAATTTGGTGCTTTTTGCTTTGCTTTCATGTGTTATGGAGGCTTTGTGATTGTTGTATCGTGTTTTGAATGGGGGTTCTGTGCTGCCGATGTATTGTGCTGCGGTGTTATCAGTGGTTATGGTGGCTTTGTAGACTATGGCGCTTTTTTGGCAGTTTCCTTTAAGAGGGCAATTGTCTTTCTTTCTGCAGTTACAGTTGTCTTTATTTGTATTGATGTTGTTGGGTTCGGATATGATTTGTCTATATTTATGATAACACCGCAACACAATGCATCGGCAGCACAGAACCCCCATTCAAAACACGATACAACAACAATTATTATTATTATTATTATTATTATTATTATTATTATTATTATTATTATTATTATTATTATTATTATTATTATTATTATTATTATTATTATTATTATTATTATTATTATTATTATTATTATTATTTTTATTATTATTATTATTATTATTATTATTATTATTAATAGTAGTAGTAGTAGTAGTAGTAGTAGTAGTAGTAGTAGTAGTAGTAGTAGTAGTAGTAGTAGTAGTAGTAGTAGTAGTAGTAGCGAAGCAGCAGTAATCATTAATACCATTATTATTATTACCATAATCATCATCATCATCATCCTCATCAGCAGCATCATTTTAATAATTTAATAACGACATGGCTTATTTTATTTGTCCTGGTGAGGCCAGCTACTCAGTGTTCATCGGCGGCACGCCTAGGGATGCGTCCTTCCTTCTCATGGTAATGGGAGCTGCCACCACCGTCTCACGACTCGCCACCGGAGGTCTCATGAATTGTGACCTCCTCAAACGTCTGCATGCCAAGCAGATTATTTTCGTCCTCATGGGAACCGTTCATCTGCTGCTTGCACACATCAATACTGTTGCGGTAAGTTTGAAGTAAACTAATTTTTTTAAATGGTCACCATGACATGAAAGCACAATCCTAGAAGCCGAATTCCTTAAAGACACGTGAGAGACTGACAACGATTCCAATTCTGCCGTCTGAAGGAAAAAGACCTTATGTGGCCTCTGATTACAAGTAAATATACGGTCTCTTTCCCTTAGACGGCAGAATTGAAGGCCTTATTCCGAACGAAAGAATACTACACTCTCACCAGTCACGACTTAATGATCATTTCAATTCATATTTCCCCAAGTAGTAATGGAATGTGACCGAAAAACTGAGGAGATAATGATGAAGGCTTTTAGGCACATCCATAATTTGTCCCCACACTTACAGTCACGTTTATCTTTGGCTACACAGAGTTGCGCTTTGCATGATTAAATTTAAGTTGAAATACTAATAAAAATGTTTCCCTTGTTGTAATGGACAATGTGCATTTTTTTTTTTTTT
>NC_088364.1:15558016-15650516 GCF_034508935.2 Berghia stephanieae
GACCTTGGAATGCCCCGGAAACAGTCCAAATCCTAGTCCGATAGAGAATCTGTGGCACTACACGAAAAAAAGATTGCAGACAAACACACAGTAAAATCCTTGTTAAAGCAATCAACGATGTTTGGAGTCAAGAGCTTTCTCCAGAATACTGCCAAAACCTGATTCCCAGCATGCCTCGACGGATCAAAGCTGTCCTCAAAGCAAAAGGTGGACATACAAAATACTGAAATATGGTTCAAAGATTCAGTAAAGGTATTAAATAAAATGTTTAATCATTTGAAGTGAGTTTGTTTATTTTTCCTTGTTTCACAAGGTTTAGATTTAATGTTTATTAATTCATTTCTTTTGGTCTTAAACTTTTGGCAACGAACAGCCTAATAGTGTAATGTGTGTAAAATGCCTTACTCAAGGAAAGAGCGTCGGCACAAAAATTTTATGCGGTAACTGTCACCCATTCGGTCACTGACAAACCCACTTGACATTATTTGAGTTTTGTGACAAGACGAGACACCGCCGAGCCTCAAATGTTGTTTTGTTGGTTGGTTGATTGTTGTTGTTGTTGTTGTTTTTTATTGGGTTTTTTTTTTGGGGGGGGGGGGGGGTTAGAGGGGGAGTGTTTTGATTTGTTTTGGGGTTGGGGGGGGGGTGTATTTTATTTGTTTTTGTTTCGTTTTGTTTTTTTTGTTGTTATTGTTTTTGGTTTGGTTTGATTTGTTTTGTTTTTTTGTTTTTTTTTTTGTTTTTGTTGTTGTCTTGTTTTGTTTGTTTGTTGTTTTATTTCTGTTTTTGTTTTTCACAATCTATTGTTGATGATCTGTGATCCAAACAGCAGTCCCAAGATCCCCTTGATCCCAGACCCGTTTGACCTGGATGACATGGACCCCTTGGAGTCCATAGAGGAATACATTACCCATCAGGCACATCTCGCGGAAACGGCTGAGCAGTTAGCAAGGTGAGGCCTGTCGTCTGATGAGAAAATATTTTTAAAGAAAGCTTTGTCCTGAAAACTTTTTCTTCATTTTTTTAAAAGTCATTAAAAAAAAGAAAATTTGTTCTCGCGTCAGATCAACAGTGGCAACTGCTTCCTACACTTTATTTATGCAAGGCTAGTCTAATACAAAATACTTTCCGCCGTGTCTGATTGCCCCTGATACCCATTTACTCAGGAAAAATCAGAAATATTCGACATTTTTTTAAGCAACAAGATTAATACTTTAAGTTGACACTTGTCAAGTTTAATATTTAAAAATCCTCCATTGGTTAAGAGGCCATGCCATTTTATGCCCATTTCACCAAAATCGTATAAAAATCACGATATTGAAAGTTTCCAAACTGGTGTCTTGTTTTTAGCACTATTGTGTGACTATTGTAAGAAGTTACTTGTCGTGTTGAAAAACAGATGACCAATCAGGATAAAGTCTGGACCATTTGTTTTCCTAACAATATTATATAATTTTCAAAACAAAGCAGAATTCACACTTGAATCATTTCTCAAGATAAACGACTTAAAACGGGTCCTGACGTGTATCTAATGGACTACAAAATTTGATCAATGATGTCAACTATGGGCTATAGGAGTCGCACAACGTCTTACACAAAAGCAGAGTCAATTCAAAATATGTACATAGGATTGAATTACTGTTTAAGACATTAGAAAATCAATCGGACACGGAGGAAAAGGTTGCGCATAGTCATAGAAGAAAATGGGAGATCTTGAGATGTCAGACTTGCATCGGGTATGGTCTGGCGGTTTCAGGATTCTAAACTTTTCCAGTTTTTTTCTAATAGTTTTTGTTGTTTTGTTTTGTGTTTTTTTTGTTTAGTTGTTTTTTTTTTCTTTTTATATATTAAAAACAATTTTTAAAATTTCTTTTTGGTTGTTTTTTTTTTTTTTTTTTTTTTTTGGGGGGGGGGGGGGGTCTTTTTGACGCCTGGTATATATACTTAATAAAGTCCAAGGTTTGAAAGTTTTTGATGAGATGATGGTCATGTGTTTTCTGGTATGGTCTGGCGGTTTCAGGATTCTAAACTTTTCCAGTTTTTTTCTAATAGTTTTTGTTGTTTTGTTTTGTGTTTTTTTTTGTTTAGTTGTTTTTTTTTCTTTTTATATATTAAAAACAATTTTTAAAATTTCTTTTTGGTTGTTTTTTTTTTTTTTTTTTTTTTTTTTTTGGGGGGGGGGGGGGTCTTTTTGACGCCTGGTATATATACTTAATAAAGTCCAAGGTTTGAAAGTTTTTGATGAGATGATGGTCATGTGTTTTCTGGCCAAATTTTTAAAATGTAAGTACGGCAGTATAATCATATTTTTTCTTCTTACTGAATCATTTCAGATCGATGTCCGCGTAAGTGTCCGTTGTTTACATTTATATCAATTTAAATTTGCTTCGTTGTTTCTTTGCCTTGGTTCGATTCTTACAAAGTGTTTATTTCCCAAGATTTCATATTTATAGCCCATCGTATCAAAGCGGTATTATGTCATGGTGGGCCTGATGCTGAATTTTGAAGTCAAAATGACAAGAATTATAACTTGTTTTACACTATAATAAGTCACGTAATGAGAAATTCTTCTTCAGAAAGTCTTCAGAGAAGAAACCAACCCGGAGCCAATGCCTCGAAGTCCCAGGTTTGAGAGTTTTTTACAAAGATGAGGGTATTTTAAATCGATAGATATAAGAAGAACGGGTTTCTGGCCAAATTTTGAATACTTATTTTTCCAGAGTACCGCAGTTAACAGGTTAATAAAACAGACTATTTATTTCTATTGTAAATCCAATCTGTAGCATTTGAATCACCTCGACATGATAGCTTATGCAACGGTAGGTCTTTTAGTATGCGTTTTGATTTTCTTCTCTGTCTTTGCTTCTAGCAATGGTGATATTAACTAATTTAAAAAATTGGGAATATGGTGACAATTACTAATAGTGCTATAACAGTTGTAGTAGTAGTAGTAGTAGTAGTAGTAGTAGTAGTAGTAGTAGTAGTAGTAGTAGTAGTAGTAGTAGTAGTAGTAGTAGTAGTAGTAGTAGTAGTGGTGGTGGTGGTAGTAGTCATGGTTGTAGTAGTAGTAGTAGTAGAAGTAGTAGTAGTAGTAGTAGTAGTAGTAGTAGTAGTAGTAGTAGTGGTAGTAGTAGTAGTAGTAGTAGTAGTAGTAGTAGTAGTAGTAGTAGTAGTAGTAGTAGTAGTAGTAATAGTAGTAGTAGTAGTAGTTGTTGTTGTTTTGTTTGTTTTTGTTTTTAAGGTTTTACGGCGCTTGTAACACATTTAGGTCATATCAGCGCCAGTAAAAAGGCAGAGAATTGGATATTAAAAATATTCTGGATGTACAATAAAAAGGACTTGAGGAAAAAGTAAGTCAAGGGGAAATGGTTCAAATAGAGAATAGATGTAGATTCCAAGAGCACACTATCAGTGTACTTAGTTTGAGATCACCTAAAAGTCTCACCCACTCACCAGCAAAAGTCCCCACTAAGAGGAATACATTCAAATGTTTACATTACAAATATTATGTTAAGAATTTAAAAAATAACAGTACATAACAAACAAACACAAAAAGATTTACAAGGGAAATAATTAATCGCATCTCCCAAAACGATAAATATATGTTTCCCTACCAGACAAGGACTCCTTAGTGGAAACTAAGACCGCTGCAATTGGTCATTATTGCATTTTACAAAGTAACTAATGAGTATAAATATTGGTGGTGTATAAATGCATGAACAATTTTTACGAGATATTAGCAAAATATATCGATTAATTTTGAATCGAAAATGTATGTAACAAAGAGCCTCGTTTGTTTGTTCCGGGCGACACAGTTTTATAAGACCCCTACGAAATTTTGGGCTTGTTGACTATCTAGTGATATAATATAATATTATATGATTTACCCCCACAATACCCCCCCCCCTCCCTCCCCCGTCCCCAATCCTCAATGCCCTCCCACAACCTATCATTCTTTTAATTTAATAGGTGGCTTTCCAAACCTGTCAAGTGACACTTAGAAAATGGGTTGATCTATTATCTTAACCAATTAGATACATAATACGAATCACCAAGAAAACGCTTAACTTCCAAAACAATCACGGTATTGTTATATAAGGCAAAGAAGACAACCGTATTTCCTTCTTTGACTCACTAAAGTTATAACAAAAAATTGCGATTTTCTAAGAATGACGATATATAATAATAGACTTGGTATGTTTTGGTAGTCAATTGCTCTTCATTTTTCCTTCTTTTTTTTTTTCCTTTTCACCACGTCATCAGAAGCACGCGCTTTTCGGCATTCTATCCCCGAACTGAGGGAACTCCTAGGCCTATAATAACTTACTCGGCTCTCGTCACCAATAGGAAGACAGATCAGCGTCTATCGGAGACAGTCAGCGATCCAAACTTACTATCCAAACCTGTTAAAGATAAACTTCCGGTAAGTGGTATTGATGGTGCTAAATGGACGATTGATTATGTGACGCACAGTCTTATCTTAAATCTCTATTATGTATGCGCTTAGCTAACAAACTCATAACATTGCCATCCGGAAGTATAACGGACCAACACACATAACTATGTGTAACCTTGAACGTTTATAGACTGGATAATACAGTTAAGTGAGAATTACTTATAAACGTGGATGGCAAAAAAAAAAAAAAAAACAAGAACAAAAACCTGAATGCCGGCATCTTCATTTTATCTACATCGGGATGACTTAGATGCTGAAAATTGAACTTTATGTGTGTGTGTGTGTGTGTGTGTGTGTGTGTGTGTGTGTGTGTTGCTACATATGGCAATGAAGTAACGTTTGGAAAACCGTTTTTCGGCTTTGCGGTTTTGTGGTATGAATCTTGCCTTCGGACATGTAGGTACCTGGTTCGATTGCCGCTTTGGGCGGCGAAAAGTTGAGTCCTTGAGGAAAAAAAAAGCTCTTTATTCAAGATCTCTTAATCCACTCGTGCAAAATGAATATTTCTGCGGCAACAGCGTTGTCTATGACCAAAAAAATTGTAATCGCTCCTCACAACTGTTACTGTTATGCCTCGTCCAACACACGAGTCGCTGTTGACTTGGGATCCCTTGTAAAGCGCTTGAATACATTAACTGGATATTGCGCTATGTAGGAGCTCAAATAGGTTTTTGTTTCGTTTTTGTTGTTCTATTTTTTAAGTCTTGACAGTTAACACTTTTGAACCAGTAGGAAAATGAAAAATAATTAAATTAGAGATCAAATAGAACCGTAAAAATAGCATTCAAATAACTTATTAAGTTGAAAAACTTTTGTTGGACTTTGTAGTCTTGTGGTTTGACTCTCGTTATCGCACCGGTAGGTCCCTTGCTCGAGTCCCGCTCTGGGCGGCGCAAAGATCGAGTCCTTGGAAAAGACTCTTTACTAACATTCCCTCACCGTGCTCAAGTGTAAAATGAGTACCTGGACGGTAACAGCGTTGTTTCTGCCGTAAAAAAAAAAAAATTACAAATAGCGTTCCACAGGCGCCATGTTTCGTTCTACATATTGAGTGTTGCGTTTGGCTTGGGACCCTTTGTAGAGCGCTTTAGCACATTTAGTAGATATTGTTTTAAAATAAAGCCTCACATTTTTCATTGTAGTTATATTTTATTTTGATTGTGAGTTTTTAAAGTTTTCGCCGAACTCCAGCACGCTCTGCAGTACGACACGCTGGAGCTGGGTGACGGATATCGGCACGCTCCGACTTCTACTTCTCTCTTATCACTGTGATCCTAGAGCAGCGGCAACGCTGGATTCGTGGGTAATACTAATAAATATAACTAATATAACTTTATATTATTATCCATTATCATTATAATTTATTACTACGCCAAAGGTCAGCGTTCAATAGTGAAAATAATACTCAATGTGCATCTTCAAATGTATTTATATTCTTAATCAACAGGTACCAACGCCTAGAAAGATTCGCTCTGACACCGTGCTAGTTCATTTCAGGGCTCATTCATTGAAGTCGAGATTGTAGGTCTGCGAAGAAGAATAGAAACCAGACCCAAGATCAGAATCAAATCGTGGTGTGTGTGTGTGTGTGTGTGTGTGTGTGTGTGAGTGTGTGTGTGTGTGTGTTAGAAAGACGGAGATGGAAGTAAGCCAGAAAGAGAATATGCGAGTATGTTTTGTAGCTGCTGGTGCATGACAGATAGATAGATAGATAGATGAATGGATAGAGAGGATGAGAGATTCAGACAGACAGAAAGACGACACGCAGCGAGAGAGAGAGAGAGAGAGAGAGAGAGTTGTAGATGTGTGTGTGTGTGTGTGTGTGTGTGTGTGTATTTAGGTAAGGGGACACCTTTGTACAGGTCCCTTAAAACTTGTTTTTTTTCACCTAAAATAAAGTTTTCGGACACAGAAACATTGGTGTCATCTTAACTACCCACAAGTTTGCTTTCAGTCTAGCCTACTTTTTGATACAATAATTAGTAGAAAGTTTTGTGTTGTCAAGGATAAACATAACGTTTTTGAAATCGCCTTGTTCATCCAAGATTTTGTAGATTGTTGGGGGTTGTTTTGTTTCTTTATAGCTAGTGCCACTTATGGGTAATTACAGGGCCAGTAAAAAGGAAGATGATTGGGGATGATCCACTATAGCAACGGATCCCGTTATGGAGGCTGCATGTTTACAAAGTACAAAATTCAAAATAAAACAAAATTAAATTAAACTGCCTTATTGCAACTTGTGGACCTGAAGTCTAACAGGATGTTTCTCTGTCTGATGAATTCCTCACAATCCTGACACAGTCTTCTAAGACGGAGTATCTGGCTAAATGGAATGGAGTCCTTGCATCTTTTCAGGGATCACCATTACCCTGACCGAGTATTACAAGAGGCTATTAGGAAAACTCTTGACATTACAAGAGAGGCCGCCCGCAAAGATAAACAGCCACAACAAACCACGCGCCCACCTTGGTCCTTACACACATCCCTCATGCTAACCTAGTCAAGAAGATTTTGATGAACAATTATCGCCTTCTCCAAGCTGATGAGGACACCCAGAAGGCTTTCATTCAACTGCCGTTGGTAGCATATAGAAGAGACCGGAACTTAAAAGGATTTACTTGTAAACAGCCGCCTCGGGCCGTCACACGACAATGGATACAGGAGGTCTAAATGTAGGACGTATGAGCAGTTTAATGGAAAGAAGACCATTGCAATTCTGGGGAAAGTTTGGACCACCACAAGACCTTTTACTTGCACAGATTGCAACGTTGTGTATGCCATTAGATGCGCACATTGGACCTAATCTGGAGCTTGCGACAAAATGGGCCTATGACAAAACTGTGTCTGTGCCAAACTGGATCTGTGGCATTGGGTCTGTGACAAGCTGGGTAGTCTCCAGGCTAAGCACTTGATTCAAATGGTGCCGCTTGGGCCTAAAAAAAAAAGTGAAGTTTAAGGCGGGTGTGGCAGACACAACATTTGATCCGGGTTATGCTTTTGGTGATGCTTTTAAGGCAGATATAGAGGATGTTTGTTTGTGTTTTTTGGGGGTTTTTTTCTTTGTGTGTGTGTGTCTGGATGTGTCTGTGTGTGTGTGTGTTTTTTTTTTTTTTTGGTTTATTTGTTAGTTGATTGTTTTTAAAAAGGTTTTACGGCGCTTGCGATAGATTTAGGTTATTTTAGCGTCAGTAAAAAGGAAGAAAATGGGATAGTAAAAGTAAGACAACGGGGAATAGTACAAATAGGTAGATATTTGTGTTTTTGTGTTTTTAAGGGTTTTACGGCGGTTGCAACACATTTACGTCATATCCAGCGCCAGTAAAAAGGAAGAAAACGGGAAAGTAAAAAGTTCTAGAATTACAATTAAAGCACCCAAGAAAAAGTAAGACATAGAGGAACTGGGAACAAATAGGGATCAGATGTAAATTCCAAGAGCATAATAATAATAATAATAATAGATCTTTATTGTCCATAAATATGGCAATTTGTCATTTACTTACACTTGTTATAACGTTATATGATAACTATAACATTGAACAGATATTTCACTCCTACTTATTCTCTCTCTCTCTCTCTCTCTCTCTCTCTCTCTCTCTCTCTCTCTCTCTCTCTCTCTCTCTCTCTCTCTCTCTCTCTTTTCCTCTCTTTCTTTCACGCGTGCGAACACAATATAAACATATTCATTTCATTTTCAATTCGTTACATTTGTGGCAATTCGACACCAAATATTATCATCACTATCAATTGGTCAATTAATCTAACATTAAATAGATTAATCAGTCAATCAGTCAACGCATCAATCCTTGGGTTTTGCTGTACCATATGAAATATTCAACCACCAATATACTTAGTTTGAGACCACCTATAAGTCTCATCCAGACACAAGCACAAAATCCAACAAAGAGGAATTCATTCAAATGCTTACATTATATATTCAAAATAACAAATATAATAATACATAACAGAGAGATGATTTACAAGGAAAAAAATATTATCTCCCAAAACAATAACTATGCATTTGACTGTTTCCCTCCCGGCTAGGACTCCGGCCAGAACAAAACCAAGTAATCTCATTCCAAGACAAAGACAGAAATCATGTTGGAAAACAGATATAAGGGGATAGAAGACACAGTATGTACCCCCCCCCCCCCTTGCCCACTATGGGAGGTCAGGAGCCCTTCCCGGTAGTATGTTTTGTTGTTTTTAAGGGTTTTACGGCGCTAGCAACACAATGAGGTCATATCAGCACCAGTAAAAAGGAAGAAAATGGGAAAGTAAAAAGTTCTAGAATTACAATTAAAGCACCCAAGAAAAGGGAAGACAAAGGGAATTGGTTCAAATAGGAAACAGATGTAGATTCTAAGAGCACACCATCAAAATACTTAGTTTGAGATCACCTAAAAGTCTCATCCAGACACAAGCACAGGTCCCCACTAAGAGGAATACACTCAAATGTTTGTTTTTGTTTTTAAGGGTTTTATGGCGCTTGCAACACATTTAGGTTATATCAGCGCCAGTAAAAAGGAAGAAAATGGAATAGTAAAAAGTTCTAGAATTACAATTAAAGCACCCAAGAGAAAGGAAGACAAAGGGAACTGGGAACAAATAGGGATCAGATGCAGATTCCAAGAGCAAACCATCAATGTACTTAGTTTGAGATCACCTATAAGTCTCATCCGGACACAAGCACAAAATCCAACAAAGAGGAGTACACTCAAATGCTTACAGTATACAATTAAAATAACAAACATAATAATACATAACAGAGAGATGATTTACAAGGAAAAAAATCTCATCTCCCAAAACAATAACTATGCATTTGACTGTTTCCCTCCCAGCTAGGACTCAGGCCAGGGCTAGGAAAAAACCAAGTAATCTCATTCCGAGACAAAGACAGAAAGCAAATTGGAAAACAGATAAAGGGGGATAGAAGACACAGTAAGTGCCTCCCTGCCCACTATGGGAGGCCAGGATCCCCACCCAGTACACTCAAATGTCTACAAATGATAATAGTATACAAAACATAATACAGTGCATAACAGAGAGATGATTTACAAGGAAAACATTATCATCTCCCAAAACTAACCATACATTTGAATGTTTCCCTCTCAGCCAGGGTATCCGGCCAGGGTCAGGACAAAAACAAGTAATCTCATTCTAAGACAAGAGAGAAAGCAAGTTGGAAAACATATATAGGGGGAGAAAAGACACAGTACCTCCCTGCCCACTATGGGAGGTAGGAACCCCACCCAGATCCCCAGTAGTACAAATAGGGAATAAATTTAGATTCCAAGAGCATACCATCAATGAGCACAGGATTCCTTTAAGAGGAACACACTCAAATGCTTACATTATATATTCAAAACAACAAATATAACAATATATAACAGAGGGGTGATTTACAAGGGAAAAAATATCTTCTCACAAAACTTTAACCATACATTTGAATGTTTCCCTCTCAGCCAAGGTCTCCGACAAGAGAAAGGACAAAACCAAGAAATCTCATTTTAAGAAAATTATAAGAGTTTTTTTCGGGGCATGCAACCCATTTAGGTCATATCCGCGCCAGTAACAAGGAAGCATATAAAGCCACACCTGAAGTTTTGTCTCACAATGCGATGTACTGGAGAGAGTCACTGTCATTGTCATATTATTTCAACTTTGGCAGAGAGATTATTTACAAGGGAAAAAATATATAATTTCCCAAAATACATGTTTTTGTTTTTAAGGGTTTTACGGCGCTTGCAACACATTTAGGTTATATCAGCCCCAGTAAAAAGGAAGAAAATGGGATAGTAAAAAGTTCTAGAATTACAATTAAAGCACCCAAAAGAAAGTAAGACAAAGGGGAACCAGGAATAAATAGGGATCAGATGTAGATTACAAGTGCATATCACCAATGTACTTAGTTTGAGATCACCTATAAGTCTCATCCGGACACAAGCACAAAATCCAACAAAGAGGAATACACTCAAATGCTTACACTATACATTAAAAATAACAAATATAATAATACATAACAGAGAGATGATTTACAAGGAAAAAAATATCATCTCCCAAAACAATAACTATGCATTTGACTGTTTCCCTCCCAGCCAGGATTCCAACCTGGGCCAGGACAAAACCAAGTAACCTCATTCCAGGACAAAGTCAGAAAGCATGTTGGAAAACAGATATAAGGGGATAGAAGACACCGTATGTACCTCCCTGCCCGCTATGGAAGGTCAGAATCCCCACCCAGGAAAATACATACATTTGACTGTTTCCCACTCAGCCAAGGACTCCGGCAAGAGCCAGGCAGGACAAAACCAAGTAATCCCATTCCCAAACAAAGACAGAGCAACTCAGAAAACAGATATAAGGGTATATCAGGCACAGCAAGTAACCTCCTGCTCAACATGCGAGGTCAAATGACCCCACCCAGATGGGAGAGAAGCGAAGTTGATTATCCATAAAAATTGCGAGGTCAAAATAAAAATGTATTATTGGGAGAATGATTGATCACAAAATGTTTGGATATAACAAAATCGTTGTGACAAAATGAAGAAAAAAAAACATAATTTTTTAATAGTCTCGGTGGCCTCTTATTAAGTAATTAAACAATCATGTTCAAGGGTTTATTAATTAAAGATAATTTGGTTATTTATATATATATATATATATATATATATATATATATATATATATATATATACATATATATATATAGTAGCGCAAAGTGAGCAAGGGCGAGGTGACTTGCTCAAGGCCACACTAGGTAGTTGAACTTGGTACCTTTTGGGTACGAAGCAAAGACCGTAACGCTGAACCACGCTGCCTCCTAGCCACGCGGCCCCCACGCTGTCCGTTTTACCAAAAGCTGAGCTAAAAGAGTCAATTCAAATTTCATGGAATCGAATCATTAAATAAGACATAAAAAATCAATTGGATCTTGGGAAAAAAGCAACGCACAGTCTTCTGAACTTTTCAATTCTTTTTTTCTTCTTGAACTCGATATAATGGAGATATCATTTACAAGCAAAGAAAATGTCATCTCTCACCAAAAAAAAAATAAATAAATAAATCCATCCAACTGTTCCCTCTTAGAAAAAGACTCGATCCAAGCAGGGCCCAGGTGAAAACAATCATGTACATTCCAATTCCAGAATGAGGATGCAAAGTAAATGGTAGGAACAAGAGGTTTAGAGGGATAAAAGAGATACCATGGAGGTGGACCAATACTTAAATCAGTAGGGAACCTAATCAACACAATCACTGTTTGTTTTTAAGGGTTTTACGGTGCTTGCAACACATTTAGGTTATATCAACGCCAGTAAAAAGGAAGAAAATGGGATAGTAAAAAGTTCTAGAATTGCAATTAAAGCACCCAAGAGAAAATAAGACATAGGGGAACTGGGAAAAATAGGGATCAGAGGTAGATTCCTAAAGCATAAAATCAATGTACTTAGTTTGAGATCACCTATAAGTCTCATCCAGACACAAGCACAAAATCCAACAAAGAGGAATACACTCAAATGCTTACATTATACATTCAAAATAAATATAGTAATACATAACAGAGAGATGATTGACAAGGAAAAAAATATCATCTCCCAAAACAATAACCATGCATTTGACTGTTTCCCACCCAGCCAGGACTCCGACCAGGGCCTGGACAAAACCAAGTAATCTCATTCCAAGACAAAGACAGAAAGCATGTTGGAAAATAGATATATGGGGATAGAGGACACAGTATGTACCTCCCTGCCCACTATGGGAGGTCAGGAACCCCACTCAGAAATGTGTTGCTGACATTACAAGAAAGCTGATTTTATAGACGGAGACGGAAAAACTGTTCTACCAGCATAATGCAGAATAAGATGGGTGCCACAGCAAGAGTGTTGAGGACATAACAAGAAAGCCTGATTTTATAGATGACGATGAAGAAATTGTCTTTCCAACAAAACGACAAAGACAGCAATCAAAGTCTTTGGGCAGGGCAGCCCTGCCCAACAATAACTAACAGAAATGCCTTGTTTGACGTCATGATCCAGCATCATCCTATCTAAAGGACAGCAAACAATTGCTACTATCCATTCAGCACAATAGTAACCTGGATAAACATGAGTTATATGATGATAAGGTATTACTTTTATCAACATAATACTTACGTATATCCATATATTTTACCACTACTCTTAGTATGGAAATTATAATTCTGTATCACAGCACATTGCAGTCATATATTAAAGAAATATCAATGTAAAAAAAAAAAAAAGAATAAAAATTGGTAAAGAATATTAAAAGTCTTAAAAAGTATATTGGAACAACAAGCGATTATATGGTTAAAAAGTGTGTTCTTGCATTAGGATGTTTACAATATTAATAAATTATCAAATAAGTATGAAAATAGGTTATAAACCAAATATAAAGTAAGACAAAGGGGACTGGTTCAAGTAGAGAACAGAAGATACCATATGCAATCTATCAATGAGCTTATTTTGACATCACCTAAAAGTGCCATCCAGGCACAGGCAAAGTTTCCGCCATGAATGACACACTCAAAGGTTTACAAAGTACAGATTAAAATCTTAAAACAAAAATAATACTTAACAGATAGATGATTTACAAGAAAAAAAAAATCTCTCAAAAAATTTTTTAAAAGGAACCTTGTATTCCACTGCCTCCCTCTCAGCTATGGATTCCAGGATCAGGAAAATATTAAGCAATGTCAATCCATAACAATATGGAAAGGGTAGACAGATAAAGCGGGATAGAAGACAGAGCCATAAGGACCCCTCTTCAAAAGAGAGTAATAATAAAATCTATAATGTCAATAATAATAACTCAACATGGTAGATTTAACGAAGGCAATACATTAAAGGAGGTAAATATTCCAAGGCATGTAGGTATGTGGTAATTATCATCATCATATAGATATATATATATATATATATAATATATATATATATATATATATATAATATATATAAGATATATATATATATGTGTGTGCGTGTGTGCATATATATTGTTTATAACGAGGAATCATAAAATGGAAGTGGAACTTCAATTTAATTTAAGTTACAAAGACAAATGAAACAACAAATGTCAATAAAACATGATGAATGACACACTAAAGACAAATTATCTTGTCATCTCTCATTCATCATGATTTGTGGAAAAAGGGGAAACCCAAAACATCCACATCATTTCTCTTTGTGAATAAAATTGAAGATTCTATTCCATTTTATTATCATTATTTATTTCTTCTACTTCAAGCAAGAACATTTGCATTATGTATATAATTTATAACTGTGAGTGTTCATTAATTTTTTTTTTTTTAATTGAGCTTTTTATATAACACAATATTCACTAAATGTACTCAAAGCGCTTTACAAGGGGCCCCGAGCCAACAGCAATGTTTAACTTGTAAGATGGGACGTTAGGCAATATTACAATATTTTTTTTAGAACAGAGACAATGCTGTTAACGGACAGGTACTCATTTTACACCTGACTATTCCAAGGACTCAATTAAGAGCAGCTTTGGATTCGAACCCAGGACCTTCCAATACGAAGGTAAGTGGCATACCACTGTAGCTGTAAAAGCATTAAATAAACACTGAAAATGTTTGCTACTTTGGTTTGGGGCATTACACATATTCGTTTGTTTTTTCCTCACATAATGAAATCCATCACAATCATTGCTTATTATAACTTTTTCACCAATGGCACCTGAAAGTTCCACAGTTATAAGAAAAATCAAATCAAATAGTCAAATAGATAGTTACAAATAGATAAAAGTCTTTTATCAAAATTTAAGTATAAAAACATTTTTGTGTATAGGATGCATATCAAAATATTATACTATCACAAGAATCATCACAAGGTAAAATTAGTCATAAAAATTAACAGTAAAAAGTTACAATTTATGTTTACATACATAGACATGGTATTAAATGAGGAGATCAGGATCAAAAAGTACAGCGTCCCGTGTAGCTAGTCTTGAGACAATGAGAAAAATCTAAGATGTATCACCGTGAAAAAAGGCATGAATACATTGTTTTATCACCCTAATGGAAAGCACAAGTCGTGGTGTCAAACCTACCTATAATCCAGTTCAAAACTTCCTGGAAGTGTGTAGCCCATCCTCCACAGGATTATCAATGGACAGGTTACATATTGAATCATAAGGCGACATAACTATTTTAGTAAAAGGATGTATGGGCAGAATCTTATGATTACAGAGCAAGGATGGATGATATTTACTGACGACCATTTCATTAGGCTAAAAAAATAAGAAATCAGTCTGAAACCAGAAGACCAGTTGCACAAGGTGTATTTCAGAATTAAGTTGCCGGCCTCGTCTATAACTTCGCTAATAATAATAAGAAAGCTAAAACTATCAAAATTTGAGACAATGAAATTTTGACGCTAAATTTCAGGTATATTGGTTGGCGTGTCATAGAGCTGTGACGTGGCAAGTTTGTTGTGCTTTTGCTCCTTGTCCAAGTGTAACCAAAGGAAAATGGCAGAGCAAAACATTGATGCAACCCTCTCACTGTACGATGTTCGGGTTGTCATCAAATTTTCAACTCTTCTCGGAAAGTCTACTGGCAAAATACAGAACTCTGTAATGTTTTGGAGCACAATGCGCCTTAAATTCAAACTGTAGAAGGTGGGTCAAAGAAAATGAAGAAGGGAGATCTGTTATGCAGGATGAGGAACACACTGGGAGAACTCCTGTGATGAACATCCGTTTTTTTCAACACACGTGGCATTTTACTGAAGTGGCCTGTCCCACCTGGTCAAATTATTAACAAAAGCTATTACAGATTCGTTCTTAAATTTGCAAACTGAGATCAGCGATACAAAGAAATAATATTTTTTTGCTTGAACGAGGTGTCATTCCGCATCATGACTGAATGAGTTTCTCAAGGAAGGGCTTCTTGTGGGAATTGTTCGAACACCCGCCCCTATTCACCTGATCTAGCCCCATGCGACTTCCATGTCTTCCCTAAGTTTAAAGAAATGCTGCGAGGTCAATGATTTGAAGAGGAGGACCAGATTCAAGAGGCAATGAGGAATACAATCATGGCCTTGGACAAACAGCCACTGGTCACCATCTTTGACCATTGGGTACACTGATGCAGAAGTGTGTGGAACTTCACGGTTCTTATGTTGAATAGGTAATTTAAGTTTCAATTGATAGCAAATACAAGGCTATTCATAATAGAATGTGAGTACAACACGGCAGGGAAACTTAATTCTGAAACATACCCCGCATATATTCCAGTCCTACAAAGGACTGGTTTCACACTTCTATGGAGATTGGAACCAGTATTTTGACATCGCCTATTGTTCCCTTTTGGGTAGACTCAGATCATTTTGATTATCCCCAAATTTAAGGAAAGTAACCTCTCCTATTTTTCTTTTTAAAGTAACTTCTACAACCCCCACTCAGCCAAAAAAAGGACATAGTACCTTTTGATCCTCAAATGTATGAAGGGTAAGAATAAACATATTTACATGTTAAAGCAAGATCAATTTGGATTGTTTTTATAGTGGGTAAGCATGGAATTCTATGTGGTAAGAATGGATGTTAATCAAATTTATATTGAGCAATTATAGATCATTATATTTTCAAATCCTACCTATCGACAGGATTGAGAGAAAATTTGTATTAATAGATTAAAGAGATAACAAGAGTGGACATCTCTTTTCAAAAAATAAAAATCACCAGTCTGAATTGGTAGACTCAAGTTCCTATCTATGCACATAGTTTATTTAAAGAAATGTGATTGATACAAGAAGGCAATTAAAAAGATAAGTCCTTTATTGCCTTATAAAAATCCCAAGTATTCAATGGAGTGCTTTCATCGGTGCAAATTAATTCAATCCATTATCAATAATCATCAATATAGATTTAGATTTTATCAAATTTATTGTACGGTATGTAAGAAAGCAAATGAGCTATCTTGGTCATTTTATTTGAAGATAATGAGTATCTAATCACGATAATTAATAATAATAATAATAATAATAATAATAATAATAATAATAATAATAATAATAATAATAATAATAATAATAATAATAATAATAACAATAATAATAATAATAAAAATATAATACTTTATTAATCCATAGGAAATTAGCTCTTTGACTTTGTTTAGTGAATTTGAAAGCATTGTATTGAATTTGAGAGTTGTTATACCATTCTAAAAAGTACTTGAGCATAATGTTTAAATCCATCAAAAGACATATACTTTGATTTCCTAAGAACCCATGAGTCATTTATCTTGATGACCTGACAATTTTTCCTTAAAAGAATGTGTTAATGATAAAAGACTTGTGATTTTTATATATCAAACAAGTCTTTAATACCAATGATAAAGTGATGACTTTTAATGACAATATACACATTATTGATAAAGTGTCTACCATAAACAAAAAAAACCAAAAACAGTGGACTATGTAGGTTCATGGATTGAAAACAATGCAATCTAAATGAGTGTAAAATGAATTGGCACAATTTTGTTTGCGAATACAAGTCTGATGGCTTTTCAATACAAGACCTTCCCCATTTCTGAATCCATTCAGGTCAAAAAGGATAGGACCGTTTATTGAATCACATTCATCAAGTGTTGGATTATCAATCTTTTCAATTGTGTCAATTTCTTCCATACAACCGCTTCGAAAATGTTTCAAGATTGCCAGGGTGTCAGATCCGTAGCTCTGAGATGAATGTGTCTGTTTATATCAGAGAAAAAGTCATTCTGAGTTCTAAAAACAACAACAACTGGAAAGCCATGACCTCGGCGGGCCCAATTACTTGCTTGATAGTAGTCCCTTGAAACATAAAAACCGTGACCATCAGAGTAATCTCTCCTGGGCTTACCCTTATTCAGATCAATGCCGATTCTCAAAATCATTCTGGCACTTGAAACATTCGTCCCATGGTAATGATAAATTTGAATTCGTTTCAATGTCCGTATTGTCGATTTGATTTTTCTCCACATTGTAAATTTTCACAGTCTTTCTTGGGCCTCCACTACCTTCCCCTCTATACTGACGAGGTAGGTCAATCACATATTCAAACCATGTATCTCGACATGCTGTATTGTAAAGGTAAGGACCATCCTGGTCTCCAGGTTGACTGTCTTCCAAATAACGAAGGCCCCAGTAAGATGCTTCCTGAGATAGAAGTATTTCCTCAGGAATTGAATTGACAGCATCGGCAGCAAAATATTTTTTGAAAATCAGTTGAGTTAGTATCTCCTTCAACTCTGACCTGGTTTTGAAAGAATACCGATCAGGAAACATGCTTGATTCTTCTTCTACATAACTCTGAATGTGGTAGTACAAATCTTCGTGGCTTGCAGTTTCTTTGAAGGATGTATCTATTTTATCAAGATATTCAAAAACTTTATCATTCAACATGATCTGCGGTTTTCTTATTTTGATTCCAAGATTTAATTCTAAATTCTGAACATCAGTTTCAATGGCATCATCAAAAGACTCATCACAGTCCATCATTTCAACATCTGGTAAATAAATAATAATAAATAAATAATTTTTTTTAACAACAAAGAAATAGAATCCTATAATTTCAGACACTAACAATAATAAAATATAATGAGAATGAATAACAAGTATGATAACAAAGCAACATCGATGTCCTTTGCTCTGATCTGGGTTAAAGATGTAATCCGTCTTACAAATATGAGACAATAATATAATAAGAGAGACATATTTCTAGTAGAGACTTTGCTGGTCTTTGTTTTTTGATTCATAAATTTAAATATATAAGAAATAGAATAATGCATTTATATAGCACCTGACATCCACAGATATTGTACTCTGCAGTGTTTTACATCATAAAAGCTGAAAACATATAATAAGCATACATATAGACAAAAAATTCCATAAATAAAAATAAACACTACAGAACAACTCAGTCTTCAGACATTTCTTGAAAGATGACAGATTGTCATAAGACTTTGTCTGAGGAGTGGTTGCATTCCATTAGGGTGGGGCAATAGAGTAAAAAGCTTTTTCACCAACTTTGTTTTACTTTTGGTTTTACCTTTTATTTCATTTTGATCTGCTTGCGGGGGGGGGGGGGGGTTGTTTATTTTTTTAAACTAAAAGATAATTATCAGTGAATTGTCCTTTGTGAGAGTCAGAATACAGCAACATTTTGATTTCTTTTAGCGTGAGCAGGTGGGGGGGGGGGGGGGGGGGGGGGAGGGTGGTGGAGGGGGGGGAGGGGGGGGGGGGGGTGGAGGGATCTCTTGTTTACTGGTTTTTATTATTTCTCTTTACGCAGCCGTGATTGTCTTAAATATCTTAGGTGCCATTAAAAACATTTTTTTTTAAAAATCAAGGACTTTAATTTAAAATTGATGCTTAACAATAACAAAAGGATGATAAAACGGATTAATAATGATAAAAATAATAATGATGATGATAATAATAATAATAATAATAATAATAATAATAATAATAATAATAATAATAATAATAATAATGAGCATTTCTAAAGCGCTTTATGCCAAGGCCTCAAAGAGCTTTACATAGATCAATTGCATCAAGCTTACACTAAGTAGGTAAAAATACCACAAGTACTAACACATAACTGCTCCCACACATTACTTGCTTACTTAACCCCCCCACACACACACACACACAAGTACACAAACAAATGGCAGTTAAAGATGAACAAGAGATAGTTACATTAGCTGATGGTTATTTACAACAGGTTTTTATCAAAAAGGAAATAACAAAATAACGTATTCACCTGCAGCATACTCAGAAAAGCCTTCATCATCTAGACTGCTAGCACCCACGGATACAGCATCATCCCCAATAGTACCTGTGAAAAGAGATAAACCTTAACAATTCAATGCCCTCCTTGAGCAATTCCACACCTGACATTCCTGATTTTGTCTGTAATCTGTCATCTGCATTTTTTGCTGTTGCAAATGGCAATTTGCGACCGCAAATATCAGGGCGATCCGCAAATTTTAGCAAATTTCCCAAAATTGGTAAATTGTGGCAAATTTTGGGAAAATTGGCAAATCGCGTGGCAAATTTTGGGGAAAAAAATGAAGCGAAAACAAAATAACGAGAGAAAAAGTGCGAAACTTGAGAAATGTTGCAGCTTTGCCTGGGCCCAAACCAAGGCAAGCTACTCTCTACGGATAATGATCCTTTAAAATCTTTGTAACAACGCTATTCACAGTCATTTCATTTCTCAAGTCAAATAAATGTAATAAATTGTCTTTTATATATATTTTTTTCTGTATCGCGTGTTAATTTTTACTGAAACGCTTAGTTCTCCTCTGCAAATTTTGGGGTCTTTTTGGCAAATTTTGGGTTTTTTGGGGGCAAATTTTGGCACATTTTAGGTCCCAATTTGGCAAAAAAATGCAGATGACAGTGTAATTAGTATTATTGTCAACAGGTCTAAGAAAATTCATTTCAACTTTCCAACATGTAGAGTTCTCATTTACTTTGTCTAGAAACATGATTCACAAATGAAAGAAGATAGATATTAATACAGTGGAACCTCCCGATAGCGACATGCCACGGGACCGAGTTTTTATGTCGTTATCCGGAGGTGTCGTTATTTAGAGGTTTCCAAGATGGCGGACAAAGGGGGCGTGGTAAGGCCCGCGGGATCAGTTTTTATTAACATTGACAAAACAAACAAAACATTGTAGTGTATTCCTCTTAGAGGGTTCTTGTGCGTGTGTCTGGATGAGACTTTTAGGTGATCTGAACTGAGTACACTGATTGTGTGCTCCTGGAATCTACATCTGTTCCCTATTTAAACCATTCCCCTTTGTCTTACTTTTTCTTATGTCATTTCAATTGTAAATCTAGAATGTTTTTAACTATCCAATTTTCTTCCTTTTTACTGGCGCTGATATGACATAGATGTGTCACAAGCGCTGTAAAACCCTTTAAAACAAACAGAAACAGGTAATTCGGACGCTGCGAGTTAGATAAAATTCCTCCTCCTCCCACAAAAACACTACAAGTACTACTACTACAACTACTGCTACTACTACTACTACTACTACTACTACTACTACTACTACTACTATACTGCTACTACTATTATTATTACTACTACTACTACTACTTGTATCATCACATAATATCACATTTTCCAAGATTTTGTGTTTACTTGCTTCCACTTACATTTATACCTTGGTTTTTATTAATGCATATCAGCCAAGATTCGTCAAAAAAGCTGCGTTCTCATTGGTTTCAAAAGTTGCGTTATCATTGGTTCAAGCAGGAATCGTTTTTATAAACGTTGAGTACTCATACTCGGTATTTTTAGTATCAGATATCTACGAAAACTGCCGAAAATCGCCAAAATGATGTCGTTATTCGGAGGTTTTATCAAAAAGTGCGTCGTTATTTGGAGGTTTTTTTTACTGACCTTAAATAGAAAAAAAATCGGGACCACGGGTCTATGTCGTTATCATGAGGTTGTCGCTATTCGGAGGTGTCGTAATCGGGAGGTTCCACTGTATGACCATTTATATAATGCATTTCCACACATTCACTATGTTCAATCACAATCACAATGCTTTGTTTATTCCCCTTGGAGGCCATGTGGAACCATATTTCAATTTCGTTACAAGGGACATAACCATTTAAGTACTTTAAGTTGGGAAAAATAAAAGGATTACCCCTTTCCCTTTCTCCTCCTTGCCACATTGCCCACCAAGCACCAAGAAACAACACTTGTAAGATTGACCCTTAACCCTTCATAAGTAAAATGGGTCGCTCCCCCCCCCCCCCCCCCCCCCCCCAACTCAATCCCCTCCTCTTGGCTAGCATTATATCAGAAACGTAATTTTAATCGTATTCTCCTTCACACTTTACTACAGTAGAATTACTTTAAACCGAAATTTTGGGGACCTTCTAAACCATTTAGGTTAAAGACATTTGGTTTAAAGCAAGTTCCCGTATTGCGATGTTTTTTCAAGTGTAGTAACTATTTAAGGAATTTGCTCATTTAATCATATCATGGGTTTCCCCTTAAATGGAGTTGTTGAATAAATGCCGTCTTTGTAACCATTTTAAAAAAATGTTATTTTATTATTCTTTGTGTGTGTGTGTGTGTGTGTGTGTGTGTGTGTGTGTGTGTGTGTGTGTTTAAAAATAGTTTTCGGGTTTTTCGTTTTTCCATTCAAAATAGTTGAAAGAGTTGAGTTTGGGATGCCGTGTATTTTACATATCTCCGTCTTGCTCAATTTTTTTTTTCATCGACTTCACATAGTGTATTGATTTTAAACTCCAACATGTAAGCACAGTGCTTTCTTTTGGACATCTTTTAGTAAAATGTAAAGCTAAAATAAGATCGAAAGGTCTTGTGTGATAATGATAATGAGGTGAAGTGACATGGAAATGAAAATGCGTGTCAATGCTAGGCTGTCTACTACACTCCCCTCTTTGTTGAAAAGCCATTAGGTTCAAAGGCCTAATTACATAGACCCCCCCCCCCCCCCCTTACACACACATTTAAACAAACTGGAAATGAAATGGCATGTCAATGGTAAGTATACCCTACCCCCCCCCCCCCCCCCCCCCCTCCCCCTCGTGTTGAAAATCCAGTCAGTTCCAAACAACGACTTCTTATAGTAGACGATGGTTCCAAAGCATCAGCAAACGAGTGAGAACATCTCGCTTGCGTGATTCTACACCCCAACTCCCCCTCTTTCCTCATTTTTCGCCTGCCAGTCCACCGTCGTCTTCCTTTTCCAGTCGGTGCATTGTTTGTTGGCCAACGCCAAGTGCAGTGATTGAAGTGTTTTCCTACCCCACACCCTCATCTTATTCTTACGTCTTTGTTTGTTATCGGGCTATTATTTCGTTGGCCACCTTCCGAATTTTTGAAGAAAAATAGAGAGAAAAAGGGAAAGTGCCCAGTTTTTTCGGTTTTAAAGAAAGTAATGCTAGAAGTATTTAGTATCCTCGTTAGAATTAGTACAAAGATAATGAAGAGCTACCATTTATTACATTCTTTCGGTTAAGTATTATTCCGGTTTTAGCTTCTTTCGTTTAAATTTTTTTACTACTTGTTTTTATTTGGTACGCCTAAGCACCCAACCTACAATGCACACACCGCCACACATTGAGAGACAAAATCATCTCAATGCTGCAATGTAACCTTGAGAGTCACTGCCCTGATACTGAGTCACACCATCGCTTGCCACACACTCACACACACAGAATACCCCCATCCACTTGGATTGTTACTGTATCATTGTGTGGAAGCCGTCTACCAGACAATTTTGGAGTGTAACAAGTCTTTTTTTTTTAATGATAGTCTTTTCTCCACTCTGCAAACTCTTTGCAGTGTTAATTACTTCATTGTAACCGAAATGTGCCGTTATGAACCTAATTGAATGTGTGGTGGTTTTAGTAGTGTCAAAAAGAAGAGAGAAATATGGGGATATTTTACGTTTCCGTTGAATCCAAGGTTGCCGTATCCGAGATACACTGTAATTATATGAGATAAAAGATTTTACGTCCATTCGTTTTGTCCTATCCCATTCCCAATTACTTTCTAATATATTGTCGCAGAGGATAATTTTTTGGGAAAGTCAAATAGACAAAGTCTTGTATCCCAAACCAATTGTACAATTTAGGTCTTCAGATATTCTGTCTATATTATACAAAAAGTGCCTATGTTGTCCGTTTTAGCATAAGTAGGCCATCAAGCATAATAAAAAGTTACATGAACACCTTTATTTAACATATGACCTCTTTTATTGAAAGATCATTCATTTTTCAGGAATATCAAGTTTGACATGAAATATTGACAATGTTTGTTTCTGTAAGCAAGCGAATGGTTCAATTTGTTTACATTTTAACATTGTATTTGCCGACTAGAGTGCAAAAACTTTTCTGCTGTCTGGCTGGTTTTAAAGTGATATTTTACTATTTTTCTTATGGCTGAAGAAGGGTTTTTAGCCAAAATGTTTGACGTTTGGTATTTAATTCTATTCTAAAGCTGTAATATTCATTTTTGTACATTACTTTCCACATGTTCTAGCAGCTTAGTATTCACTTTGGCAAATGAAATATGGCTTGGACTTTATTTAAAAAGTGATAGAAGTAAATGTATGAGATTTGAACAATTATGTGATAGCCTTCTTAAAACCGTCCATATATGAAGTTTTGGCATGGACAACCTTAATCTTATCAACTTACCTATTAACGCACACTCTGATGCTTTTATGAATCCACTCAAATTGACAGGGGTAAATGAGCCACTGTGATGGAAATGTTCTCCTCTGTAGATTACTCTTGCTCCAGAACTACCAGGACATGTGTCAATATCATAGACCAGATAACAGTATAAGGCATCCACATCAACATCCATTCCCTCTGGAACTGAAATTATTTTCTTATCTTTGGTTAAAAACCTGGTGCCCACAGGAAACTTACACCATTTCGTTTCACTTTCATCTACATTATTCCCATCAACTGAACTAAATTGTGGAAAATCAACATTTGCATCTAAAATAAAAGATTCTGGGAATAAACTTGAAGTCAAATGGACTGAAACATCACTGTCTTCATCCACCTTCTTCAATAGTTCTGATGACTTTGTGACAAACAAAGCCTCTTTCAACAGATTGATTTCAGTGTCATCCATTCCTGGTCCAAAACGGACAACGTTTTCTCTTTTGTACAAAAAATGGAATCCCACACCGAGAAAGTTTCCAACAGAGATGTGTTTGCTGGAACCATGTGGGTGAGATATTATTATCCCAGTTGAGTTTGAAGCAAGATCTATTGGCCGTTCAAGAATTTTTATGAGTCTATCAGACAAATCCAGGTCATGAGTAACACAAGCAACTTTGGTGTGGTCAGTCAAAATTCTCTCTAAATCATCTAAATCATTTGATTTTCCCAATGTTGTTGTTCCATAAAGATATTCAGTGGTGTCTGTACCTTGAGTATCATAAAAAAACATAAAACGTGTGTTCAATGCTTCTGATTCATCAAAAATCACAACTGTGGTAGTTGAGACCACAAACTCCCAAAATTTAGTGGCAGGATTTCCAGACTTGGAACATTCAGGACATGGGCATTCCATTCCTTTTATTAATCTAAAATCATTTTCCAAGAACCCTGTTCCATATCTAATTTTCCTGGTACCACCTGCAGTGTGAAACGGATAAGGAGAACGGCGACTTGGAAATGTTTCTGGTCTGGCAAAGCTTGTGTACCCAACTACCACTTTCACAGTTCTATTAATCATACAATGGATGGAATCCATGCTCTCTTTGTTCTGCAAGCTTGAAGGCACATGATGCTCTGTAAATTCATTCACTGGTATAAACGATGGATGACCAGGATTTTTCTTACACCGAGTAATAGATAATCCAACCATACTTGCAGATTACGCTGAACTTGATCTGTGAAAATACCAGTGATGAAAACAATAAAACAATCGTGAAAAGATTTTTGTGTGTGTAAATCAAGAGGAAAAGTGGGATCAAATAGTAAGTTTAAAGTGAAGAAGGAAACTGATGAAGTAACAGACACTTTATTTGTAATAACCAGCCAATTATTGTGTTAATTGTCATTAAAAGTCACCACTTTATCATTATTGTTAAAGAGCTATTTGGCATTTTTAAAAAGAGTCTTTTATTATCAACATGCTCTTTGTCTTAAAGAAAAAGTGTCAGTTTATAACAATAAATGACTTATAAGTTCTCTGGAAATCAACCAAAATATATATCTTGTGACATATGGTTTTGAACATTGTACATCAGACTATAGTAGGTACTTTTTAGAATAGTAGAACAGCTCTCAAATTCAATACAATGCTTTCAAATTCACAAAACAAATCAATTAATCAATAAAATCAAATAACATTATAGAAAGTACTGTATTCACATTCATGTATGTGGCAAGCTCTCTGAAACAAACCTTAATCCATTAAAAATCAAATAAAACTATTTAATGCTTTCAATTACCGCTAAATAAAAAAAAGGACCAAACAGTGGAATCCCATTAAGTCAACACTCTTAAGATCAACTTCTGCCTCTTTATCTGTTAATTGATAACGGATAAAGTTAACATTGCTTAAAGTCAACCAATATTTCTGATCTGGCAAAGCTAAATCTTTTTTTTTAAACAAAAAAATTTGAGCTTTTATATGCACAATATCGACTAAACGTGCTCACAGCGCTTTACAAGGGGTCCCTCAGCAACAGCAACACTTAACATGTAGGACAAGACATGAGCCTGTTGGGCGTTTTTTTTTTCTGGACTGAGACAACGCCGTTAACAGCTAGGTACTTATTTTATGCCTGAGTACAGTGAGAGAATGTTAGTAAAGAGCCTTTTCCAAGGATTAAACTATGCGCCACTCGGGACCCGAACCCAGGACCTTCCAATCCGATGGAGAATGTAATACCACTAGACTGCATAGCCATACAGGATTCCACTGTATTGTGTTCCCCTTCTGTGTGTTTGTGATGTAACATCTAGCTATAGAACCCTTGCTTTCTTTCAGTCTTTCTCTTTCCAGCACTTTAAATTCATCATGTTGTGTTAACTTCATTTGATTAAGCTTAACCATGTCAGTACTTTGCGCTAAGACTGAGATTGCCGGTAGATTTACACTACTGGCATACCACAGAGATGTCTCTTGACTTATACGAACAGCTAGAGAGATTCCCACTTAGTCTTAGATTAGATTGCTATGTCCACTTAGATTCATCTCAGAGCAGAACGTCACTTTAATGGGGATTACCATTATTTTCAATTTTAAAGGGGGGACTATATACCTCAAAATAAAAACAAAAACAAACAAAATAAAAAACTCAGCTTTGACTTTGTGAAAAATGGCACAACTATTGTTTTGAACTATAGGACTTGGCTAAAAACTACTTTCTGAGTTGTTAACAAAAAAATTAAAGGTTGTAAAATCCTTTATGTTTGTCCTTTCAAAGGATCCCTTTTATTCTTTTTAAAATGCTAAACATCTCTAAATGTTTGGTACATTTTTCTCTAAAACCATATAAGATATTAAGTACATAGGTAGATAATAATGTTAACTAAAATAATTTCAGAGGCATTTTAAAAAAATATGGGCTGGTTTTTAAGTAACTTTATTCTAGTCATCAATTATGATGAATAGGGCATAAGGAAGCAAATTTTGTGAAAAAGATGCATTTCAGAGATCAAAACTTTTTAAAAAATTTTAAGCCTTTGTAAATTTCAAGATATTTATTAGAACAAACAGCATGAGAAATTTTGAATGAACAGGTTTGTCTATCACGTAGGGAGGACCTTTGTGAGGTCCTGAGAAAAATGGCAAGATCTATCAGAAATTTCAGGGGTGAGAATGACTGGTCACAAAAAAGGAGGTAATTTTTCAGCGCATAGATCAAGACCCATCCATGGGATGATAACCCATAAATTTGAATTTCATTCAAATTTACTGAGACGCAATCCAAAATAATGCGTCTCGCAGCAATTTCTGACATCATTGAGAGGAATTTCAAAAGTTGAAAGTGTAATCATAACATATTGTGGTTGTAGTAGTAGCAGTTGTAGGGATGATGATGTGGTGATGGTTGTAGTAGTAGTGGTGGTAGGGATGAGGATTTGGTAGTGGTAATTAATGGTGGTTGGGATGATGATGTGGTGGTGATTGTAGTAGTTGTGGTAGGGCTGATGTGGTGCTTGTTGTAGTAGTAGTGGTGACAGGGATGATGGTGTGGTGGTGATTGTAGTAGTTGTGGTAGGGCTGATGATGTAGTGGTTGTAGTGAGTCTTTTTTATTCATTTTTTTTTTAATTGAAAAAGGTGGAACTGTGATGTTGAAAGGCGGAGATAAACCACCATTTAGGCAGAAGATTCTCAGTTGTGACATTTACATACAGTGGATTACTTTAAACCGAAATTTTGGGGACCTTCTAAACCATTTCGGTTTAAAGACATTTTGGTTTAAAGCAAGTTCCCGTTTTGCAATGTTTTTCAAGGGTAGTAACTATTTAAGGAATTTGCTCATTTAATCGTATCATGGGTTTCCCGTTAAATGGAGTTGTTGAATAAATGCAGTCGTTACCATTAATTTTTTTTTTTTTTTTGTTTGTGTGTTTTAAAAATATTTTTGGGGGTTTTTGTTTTCAATTCAAAACTGTTGAAAGAGTTGAGTTTGGGATGCCGTGTATTCTACATATCTCCGTCTTGATCAACTTTTTTTTCATCAACTTCACATAGTATTTTGATTTTAAACTGAAACGTGTAAGCACAGTGTTTTCTTTTAGACATCTTTTAGTAAAATGCAAAGCTAAAATAAGATCGAAAGTTCTTGTGCAATAATTGATAATGAATGATGCGCAGCTACTCAGAGATGAAGTGAAATGGAAATGAAAAGGCGTGTCAATGCTAAGCTGTCTACTACACGTCTCTCTTTTGTTGAATTGCCATTAGGTTCAAAGGCCTAATTACATAGAACCTCACCCCCCCCCTCCCCCTCACACACACATTTAAACAAAGTGGAAATGAAATGGCATGTCAATGGTAAGTTGTCTACCACCCTCCTCCTTATTGTCGTGTTGAAAAGTTCCAAAGCATCAACACACGAGCGAGAACATCTCGCTTCGTGATTCTACACCCCAACTCCCCCTCTTTCCTCATTTTTCGCATGCCAGTCACCCGCTGTCTTCCTTTTCCAGTCTGTGCGATTGTGTTGTTGACCAAGCCCAAGTGCAGTAATTGAAGTGTTTGTCTACCCCCCACCCCACCCATCACCCTCATCTTAAACTTACGCTCTTTGTTTAATATCGCCGGGCATTATTACGTGTGGCCACCTTCCCGACTTTTTGAAGAAAAATAGAGAGAGAAAGAGAAAAAAGGAAGGTGCTCTCAAGTTGTTTCGGTTTAAAGAAAGTCCTGCTTAGAAGTATTTCGGTTCATCGTAAGAATTAGTACAAAGATAATGAAGAAACTAGTACAATTTCTTAAATTCTTTGCGGTTTAAGGTATTTTTCGGTTTAGCTTCTTTCGGTTTAAAGTAATTTTACTGTATATGCAATAGTGGTGCTAGAAATGTTGATGTGCTGGTTATTGTAGTAGAGATGATGATGTGGTTGTAGTAGCAGTAGTGATGGTATGCATGATGACATTACGAAAACAAAACAAGCCTAGAATTAAAAACCATTGTTTTCCACCATTACGGACGAAGCCATTGTAAGTTGTCTCCACTGCATCATCAATACATTTCAAAAGCATACCAGCTATTGTCTCAATTATGTTACATTTTTTTTAAACACAACAAAATTTTGACAAATTACCAGTCAATATTAATAATCATTGACACTTTTCAGATAAACACCAGCTGGTGTGATTGTCAGTCCAATATTGTATTTGCATGTATTCTGAGTCAATAAATTTCAATAAATAAAAAAAATTCTATTAACTTTTCGTGCAAGTTTCTTGGTATGCTGTGTTGCCTTGCCCTTAACATTACAGAAGATTCTCAGATCAAAGCTAAGTTTTCACAGAATGGCGTATTGGTGAGTTCTAAGTTCAGTATTCATAGAAAAATCAAGAGAGCTTGAAATGAGCAGGTATTAAACTTGTTCCATGTTAAAATGCTGCATAAATGAGTTGTATAAACACACACACACAGACACTCACTTTCTCTCTGTGTGTATGTGTGTGTGAATGTGAAGTAAAGTAGTCCTTCCTAGGTCCTTTATCAATTTTTCATAGCACTATACAGACCATAGCAACTGATTACTGCCCTTTGTATTGGATACTAATCTATCGCAAGGTACTTTTGAGATCTAAAAGTCAGTGCAAGGGGCCCAAATGAATAATCTCAGCCTCACCCCTTACAAGTGAAGCGAGTGCTCTACCAACTGGGAATTCGGGAGCCATATACTCAATTATGTGAGTGTATGGGTGTGCATGTGTGTCTGAGTGTTTATGCTTGATCTGACCGCACCACTGTATGAATGTCGTGGCCAAGCGATACGGTATATTATCTTTCAACACAGTCGACCAATGTTGAAAGTTGTCAATGACCAGGCGGGTAAAAATGATTGGAAAATTCTAGCCATTGCGTTATGAACCTAGGTAAAACAATTAAACATATTAACCCCAAATCACAGGAGATCTGAATGAGTAGGTACCTAGCTTTAGACAGTGACAGATATTTTTAAGTACTAGCTACAAAGAGGATACCAAGCAGACAATTTGTACTATTTGATTTGGTAACTTGGTTAAACATGGCCTGCTGTAGGGTTATATGTGGTGTATCTATATGTTCATGTTTAAGCATTAAGTTCATTTGTAGTTTCTGCGAATAGTAGATACCGTTCATTTTCGTTATTCTCAGTAGTACTGCAAATAGTAGATATCATTCATTTCTGTTATTTGCAGTAGTACTGCAAATGCTTTGTTCGGTTTCGTTCTGTATTTGCAGTAGTAGCCTACAAGCCTAGAGCTTTATTGTAAAGAGGATTGGGCGCAAAATATAAATAAACTACATTAGTATTATTATCATTATTCTTCTTCTTCTTCTTCTTCTTCTTCTTCTTCTTCTTATTATTATTATTATTATTATTATTATTATTATTATTATTATTATTATTATTATTATTATTATTATTATTATTATTATCATTATTATTATTATTATTATTATTATTATCATTTTATTTTTTATTTATTTATTTTTTGAAAAATTATTATTATTATTTTGCGTTTCATTGACGATGACGATGTCTCTTGTTATGTAGTGAGTGATGGTGGTTGTAATTGTCATGGTGGTGTTGATGTGATGGTGGTAGTGATGATGATGATAAGGATCATGATGATGATGTAATAGTGGTGGTGATTGCTGTAGTTTTTATAACGATGTGGAAGTAGCTGTGGTAGTGGTAGTAATGACGATGTTAGGTTATGGTTGTAGTAGTGGTGGTAGCGATGATGATGAGGAGGAGGATGATGATCTAAAGGTAGTGGTGGTTGCTATAGATTTGATAATGATGTTGAGGTTGCTGTGGTTGTGGTAGTAATGATGATGTGGTGGTGGTTGTAGTAAAAGTGGTAGTTTATTGATGGTAACTTCTATTATTTGCAGGAGTACTGAGATATGAGCCATGAGCAACGCCGAAAGAGAAAGAGAGAGAGAGAGAGAGAGAGAGAGAGAGAGAGAGAGAGAGAGAGAGAGAGAGAGAGAGAGAGAAAGAGAGAGAGAGAGAGAGAGAGCATGTGGTGGTGGTGTAGTGGTAGTGATGATGATGTGGTGGTGGTGGTTGTAGTAGCAGTGGTAGTGATGATGATGTGGTGGTGGTGGTTGAAGTAGTAGTAGTAGTGGTAGTGATGATCAGGTGGTGATGGTGCTTGTAGTAGTAGTGGTAGATGATGATGTGGTGGTGGGGGTTGTAGTAGTGGTGGTAGTGATGATGATGTGGTGGTGATGGTGGTTGTAGTAGTAGTGATAGTGATGATGATGTAGTGGTGGTGGTTGTAGTAGAAGTGGTAGTTTATTGATGGTAACTTCTATTATTTGCAGGAGTACTGAGATATGAGCCATGAGCAACGCCGAAAGAGAAAAAAAAAGAGAGAGAGAGAGAGAGAGAGAGAGAGAGAGAGAGAGAGAGAGAGAGAGAGAGAGAGAGAGAGAGAGAGAGAGAGAGAGAGAGAGAGCATGTGGTGGTGGTGTAGTAGTAGTGATGATGATGTGGTGGTGGTGGTTGTAGTAGCAGTGGTAGTGATGATGATGTGAAGGTGGTGGTTGTAGTAGTGGTGGTAGTGATGATGATGTGGTGGTGATGGTGGTTGTAGTAGTAGTGATAGTGATGATGATGTAGTGGTGGTGGTTGTAGTAGAAGTGGTAATAATGATGTGGTGGTGGTTGCAGCAGTAGTGGTAGTAATGATGATAATGTAGTGGTGGTGGTTGTAATAGTGGTGGTAATGATGATGATGTGACTGTAGTAGTAGTGATCGTGATGATGATGGTGATGTGGTGGTGGTGGTGGTTGTTGTAGTAGTGGTAGTGATGATGTAGTAGTGGTGGTTGTAGTAGTAGAAGTAGTTGTAGTGGTGATGATATGGTGGTGTGGTTGCAGTAGCAGTGGTAGTAATGACGAAGTGGTTGTGGTGGTTGTAGTAGTAGTGGTAGTGATGATGATCTGGTGGTTGTAGCTGTGGTTGTAGTGATAATGATGTGGTGGTGGTTGTTGTTGTAGTGTTAGTTCAGATGATGTGATAGTATTGGATGTAGTAGTAGTAGTAGTGGTGGTGGTGATGATTATGTGGTGGTGGTGATGGTTGTTAGTGATGATGATGTGGTGGTGGTGGTGGTGGTTGTAGTAGTATTGGGAGTGATGAGATGATGGTGGTGGTTGTAATAGTAGTGATAATGATGTGGTGGTGGTGGAATAGCAGTAGTGGTAGTCATAATGATGTGGTGGTGGTGATTGAATTTGTAGAGGTAGTGATGGTGTGGTTGCAGTAGCAGTGGTAGTGATGACGAAGTGGTTGTGGTGGTTGTAGTAGTAGTGGTAGTGATGATGATCTGGTGGTTGTAGCTGTTGTTGTAGCTGTGGTTGTAGTGATAATGATGTGGTGGTGGTGGTTGTTGTAGTGTTAGTTCAGATGATGTGGTAGTATTGGATGTAGTAGTAGTAGTAGTGGTGGTGGTGATGATTATGTGGTGGTGGTGGTGGTGGTGGTTGTTAGTGATGATGTGGTGGTGTTGGTGGTGGTTGTAGTAGTATTGGGAGTGATGAGATAATGGTGGTGGTTGTAGTAGTAGTGATAATGATGTGGTGGTGGTGGTATAGCAGTAGTGGTAGTGATAATGGTGTGGTGGTGGTGATTGAATTTGTAGAGGTAGTGATGATGATGTGGTGGTGGTGGTTGTAATAGTGGTGGTAGTGATGGATGTATTAGTAGTTATAGTGATGATGATGTAGTGGTGGTAGTTGTAGTAGTGGTAGTGATGATGATGTGGTGGTGGTGGTTGACCTCACCGGAATTTGACGGAAGTTGCCCGTAACCCGTAATTTGTTGCTCTAGACCGGAGTTTTTTTCCGGTGAAACCAGAGTTGTGGCATCACTGAATACAAGCAATGGATGGACCTCGCTGTCTTGAGCGCTCGCGCTCGTGTGTATTTGGGTTATTTTATTTAATCAAAACAATTTTACCCATTAAAGGCGAGATTCAATCTTACACTACCCAAACTCCAGATCTTAGTCTTAATGTTATCATTAAAAGACAAGCTTTGCGATTATAGCTTAATTGAAACCGAGTCGAAATACTCTTACTGCTCTCTAGATGGAAACGATTTATTCTGCATAAGCAATCTGGAGAAAAAAAAATCAGTGTCACTGTAAGTTGTAAGAGGTTAAAATTCCATGAAGCACACACCGTGAAGCACCTCTGTCACACTCCTTTGATCGACATCATCAGGCAACCCATTGTTTCTTTCATCATTCCACCATGCCCCCTTACCCCCCCCCCCCCCCCCCTCTCTCTCTCTCTCTCTCTCTTGTCATAGTATCCCTTCCCCTTCCCATCTCACGGTAAAAATGATAACTTTTTGCTCAGTTTGCGGCAACGGCTGTGGTGGTAGTGGCAGCAGTGGTGATTGTGGTGGTGGAGAAGGCGACGGTGGTGGTGGTGGAGGAAGAGGAGGAGGAGGGGTGAGGAAGGAGGAAGAGGGGGTGGGGATAAAAGGCCCTTTTCCTTTTATACTTTAATTCAATCAACTTGTCTGCTATGGACCCAGTCCTCCCTTAAAATGTACAAGAAATAACTTTTTTTTCCTGTTCCAACGAAAATATCTTCTGTTGACAGGTCTATTTGTTTTTAGCAGACGACAAATTTCTCAAACGGTCACGTGACAGCGTAAAAACAACACATGAAGTCTGGGAATGCTAATTGTCGGTACTTCCGTGTAAAGTAAACTAGACGTCTACTAAGGTCTAGAGAGGTGGGCCTTTGGCCTACCAACCTCCGCTGCACGTCCAACTCGCCTTGAGCATGCATTCACGTAAAATATAAAGATTTTTTTTTTAAACCTACCTCTGTTTCAAAAACTAGCATCTTTCAACTTTCTAAGAAACATTTTGATTTTTCAGAACTTTAGTTCGTTAAAAAATACCGGCCAATCTGACCCGTTGAGTCGAATGAAAACGAAATTTTGTTGTTTACACGGTTCAAAGGAAATGCCGTAAATAAGCTTTCATGGACTTCCTGTGTTGTTTTTACAGTGTCACGTGACCGTTTTGAGAAATTTGTCGTCTGCTACAAATAATTAGACCGGTAGGGGGTAGATATTTTCGTTGGAGCAGAGAAAAAGTATTATTTCTTGGACTTGTAGAGAGGCCTAGGGTCCACCAGCAGTCAAGTTTATTGAATAAAAGAAAAAAAGGCCTTTTTACTGCACTAATGCACCAAATTGCATACCTATCTATGGACACTTTGTTCCTTATCTTTTTCCCAATAAACTTTTTTAAAAACCTGGGGCCAGGGTTACTAGTTTGGCCTCCTGGTGGCCAAATTTGAGAAATTTGGCCTTTTCCCAAGCCATTTGGCCTCCCAAAATTTGGTTTGGCCACTTGGCCTCCTGTAACCAACTTTTTGGCTTCCTCTGACTTTCCCCGTTATATCGTTTTACTCTGGTACCGGTAAAACTTATTTTATTTGGCAATCTAAATATCTAAACGCAACACGTGCTAACGCCACAGATTGCATTTGCTAATGCTTCTATATATACGAATTTTCCTTATCCTATCTAAATTGTTTAACAAATCTAAAGAGTTTTCGCGAGGCTAAGGTGGGTTTGGCCTCTTGCTATAGCTAGTTTGGTCTCTTACTCAAAAATGATCTGGCAACCCTGCCTGGCTAGGCGGTACCTTGATAACAGAAACGATACCCACACGATTTCGCGAGGAATTAATCATGAAAACAATTAGGATATAATTTCAACACAACTTTTGAAATTCATCAAGGATTGTCCATTACCGAATGTTTTTTGATAGAAAACAAATGCATCTTCAAATCTAAACTGCTTTTGACGGTAAGCGGTAAGTTTTTTATTTATTTTTCGGTCCAAACGAATGATTTATCCTGGTATAGAAGCTAAGTATTGGTAACACCGGCCCACCTCTCTAGATAGGTATTTTGGTAAAAAATTCAAATTGGATTGAGCTCAATGAAACCTATATCATTTTAAAGTGCTTTTCAACACTATTCTAATGATACCAAAATTGTGAAAATCAGATAAGCAGAAGAAAAGTTATGTTAGTTTAAAGGCTGAAAAATGGTCTTCTATTTGCCTTTGTTATTTACTGACGGACTTTGTGACCTGAAAAGTGTTGCATTTCCGGTAGTAACCCCCATTTGGATTTCAAAACTGGTCTAAAATGGCCGCTAATATTTGAGTAAGGATTTTGCTGGAACGAATTTCATGGATGCGGTATACAACTTTCCCCTGAATTTAATTTTATATAAAAGTTAAGATGTTAAATAAACGAGCCAGCATGAAAATAAACTACACCAAACGATAGAGTAATTTCTCCTGAAGAGAATAAGACATCAATCATTAAAATCCATCCATAAACAAAAAATCTATGGAACTTTTTCTGAGACCCATCACTCAAAAGTCCAAAAAATCGGGTCACAGCCACTAGCCCATTTATCGGCTCCCTGCTGGAGGGCCAAATGGACGTTTACCAAAGTACCTACTCTAGACTCTAGATCGTATTGCGTCGACTCAGACTCAACGGGTCAGATAAGGCTGGTATCTTTTAACGAACTAACATTTTGATAAATCAAAATATATCTTAGAAAGGTGAAAGAAGCTAGTTTCAGCTCTGAAAGAGAGGTACCTAACTAGGGTTTTTATTCAAAAACATTTCTCTTTCGTCAGTGAACACAGAAGTGAAGGCGAAGAAGTGGCCTCTCACTCTCAAGCAAGGCGTTGATTCGTAGAGAAGGCTCGCCTCTCTAGACTCCAGACTGATTTTTAAAACTAAAAATAGTACCTTGTATTAGGAGCAACCAAATCTATGTGATTAAAACATGGAAAGAAACTTCATCAAGGGGTTTAATTTGCAAACCATTACAACTACGAGATGATGTAAGTTCTGTGCCATGGTCATGTTGACATTCGTCATTCGACATGGCCTGCGCTGTTACTGTAAACACAAGTGTCAGGGCTGCCAAATGGCCAGAGTTCATCGTAGCCAATATCGACTTCAAAAGTGATAAAACACTATTAACGCTGAGCCCCTTAGAAAAACTGTTTTTGATAAACAAAAAAAAATCGACTCTAACTTGGAAAAAATCTAGTTAAAAATATATATATATATAAATATATAATATATTAAAAACGCGATTCTCTGCGTGACCATTTTGGCTGCGCATATGGCCATCTGGCAGCCCTGTCCATAAAATAAACATCAGTGCAAAGAGAGTTCCTCTAAAGCCAAGGTTTTATAACGGAACTGTGTTTTCCGTCCACCAGTGGACTGAATACACAGCTGTGTTTTCAGTCCACCAGTGGACTGAATAGATCAAAGAAATCTGTATAAGGAATGCCTTCAAGATATTCTAACCCGGGTCATCTATTACAAATCTAACACGTTCCGTGTTTGGTATTTTATTCTTTTTTGAAGCTGTTATATTCATTTTTTTTTTACAGTCCATTCAGCTTAGTATCACTTTGACTTTGAAGTCTGTGACAAAACACCCCGCGACTGGGCTACTTGCTTATTGAAAATGTTTTATTATATCGTTCTTATTATTGTTTCCATTTCAAGAAGAGATTCATAGATCAAAGAGATCTGTAGAGGGACTAGTAATAATAGTCCTCAGAGCCGTAAGACCCGTGGAGCCGGAGTTTATCCCGGCTTCTATAGCGTGAAACGGACAATAGCAATTGTTTGTTACCCTTTGGATAGGACGCTAGTATATCGTAAAGTACTTGCTGCAAGATCAAGAGATCCAGCTACCCATTTACTGCTGTGTGGACAGAGGTGTGGGGAAAAATATCGACTGATCTTGGTCCTTTTGCGTCAAAAGCGGGAGCTCTACTAACTGAGCAACCATGATCCCCCTGTAGAGGGAATACCTACGAGATATTCTAATCCGAGTCATCCAGTCAGGTTATAAGTCTAAAATTATGTTCCTTATTTCGTACACTTTTCTTTTGCTGTTACATTCATTTTGTTTATTGCTATTCACAGTCCACATCTTCTAGCAAGCTTTGTATCACTTAATTAAGACGAAACACATGGTCACTGGGCTTCTTGCCTTAATGAAGACTACGCAGTTCTTTAATATCTCTTTTTTTCAACTTTTAAATGATTTTTTTTTTCTTTTTTCTTTCCTTTTATTTTTTAATTGTTGGTTTCAATTGCTTCATATTTGCACTAACCGCAGTATAACAGTGATGGTGTGACCGACCTAAAATCCTTGTTATAGATAGTATGCAGATGACGTCACTCAGGCCTTTGTTATTGTTTTTGCCATCCGCGTTTGTGAGTTGTTCTCACTAAACTGTATTAACCAGACTATAAAAGTTCATGGTTACACAGAGTTTGTGTGTTGGTCCGTTATACTTCCGGATGGCAATGTTGTGAACTCCTTGGCCAACCGCATTCTATCTATAACCGAGTCCTGTTATAGGCGAATTTCAAGGGAAATAATCCAAATGCCCCCCCCCCCCCCTCTCTCTCTCTCTCTCTCTCTCTCTCTCTCTCTCTCTCTCTCTCTCTCTCTCTCTCTCTCTCTCTCTCTCTCTCTCTCTCTCTTTCTCTCTCTCTCTGTTTGTGTGTGTCTGTGTCTGTCTGTCTGTCTGGTGAACGGTGTGTGTGTGTCTGTGTGTGTGTGTGTGATGAACGGTGTGTGTGTGTGTGTGTGTGTGTGCGTACGTGTGTTGTGCTACGCACTGCCTGCCTCAAGACTCGTAATGTTATACTGAATATGATTTAATAAAATACTGTTAGTAATTAATCTCCACACACACGCGCACACACACACACACACACACACACACATAGTATTCACGAACTAGCCCTAACCCACCCAGCTCTCTGTTGCCTTTAGCTATAGGCTCAGTGGCGGTTCTAGCCTATTTACAGTGGTGGGGCAAAGATGATTCGGTCATATATATATATATATATATATATATATATATATATATATATATATATATATATATATATATATATATATATATATGATATGGATTATGCCGACTGAAGAAGTGTGAATTAAAGGAAAAACACAGAAACGAGTCGTCTCGGCAAAAAATGTGAGTGAAAATTTACATTATATATATATATGATATATATTTTTTATTTATTAATTTTTTTTTTTGTTTTTTTTTTTTTTATTAATTTTTTTAAATTATTTTTTTTTACCTTTAAACAAAAAATATTTCAACAACAAATAATCTTCCTCATTTAAACAAAAAATATTTAAACCACAAATAATCACTTTCACAATGAAATGACAATACCAGTAGATTTTAATTATTCCAAACGTAATCAAAAATGAATCACGAAAGAGAATACAACTAAAAATAAAGCGACGAGACATAATGCGACAACACCTTGACAATACAAGTCCATTCCGTTCACTCAAAAAATTAAAGAGATGCTTTAATCCCTCAACGGCGAGATTAATATTTCTGTTACATATTTCTGATTTTCAGTAGTACGAAGTAACCTAAAAGTTTTCATCGAGAAGCAACAACAGCGATATGACTCGAGTTTCATTCAGAGCTCAAATTGCATCATTTTTACTGCTGTCTTGGTGGTTAGAATGATTGTGCCGGTGGTGGTAGTGGTTGGAATAGTGGTAGCGATGGTGGTGGTGGAGGAGGAGGAGGAGGAGGAGGAAGACGAGGCGGTGAGGGAGGATGTAATTATGGTAGTGGTCTTGGTGGTGCTGTTGGTTAGAATGATAGTTGTGGAGACGATGACGGAAATTGTATGATGATGTTGATATTGTTTTTATTGCTATTGTTGTACTTATTGTTAATATTGTTGTTGTTGTTGTTGTTGTTGTTAATGATGATGATGATGGTTACCATACGATATTACAAAGTTTATTCAATCTTAGGCTTTCGCCAATAAAGCATACAATTTGATGACCACATACATGAAAGTGGAAAAAAAAATAATAACAATAACAATAATAATAATGATAATAATAATAAATAATAATAATAATAATAATAATAATAATTAATAATAATAATAATAATAATAATAATAATAATAATAATAATAACAATAACAATAATAATAATAATAACCATAATAATATTACCATCATCATTACTGCTACTACCACCGCTACCACTATACCACCATCACCATCATTATTACGTTTCCAATTATTTTTTCTCGTTTTTTAAAATTTGATATCTATCAAAACAGACGAAATTTCCGGTAATTTTTTTAAAAGGTAGTTAAAATATCTACGATTTTATTAGCCCTGAAAACTACGATTTTTATTTTCCTATTTAAAGTAGGCAGGTCTGCTATGACAAGTATCAGTTCCATAGTCAAAATAAGACAAACAAAAACAATACTTCATACAATACAATTAAGACAAAATAATGTTACCAATCTCTCCTCATGCATTCGTTTGACTATCGTCACAATAACGACCGTGTTATCTTTGCTCCTTACCCAACCAACCACAAGCTTCCCGTCTCTTCATCGCGAACCATCTTATGTATGTATTAGCTTCAGGACGGGCAAGTACGGAATCTGCCCACCCTTCCTTTAAACGTACTTCTTACTCAGAAGAGTATTTCTCGTATACTAATTCAATTTTTGAGAAAACCAAAATGGTGGTTGTATTTTATATATTTATTTAGTCGTGACTTTTGAATAAAAGTGTTTTGTTTTATTAGAGGGAATACAATAGAAAATTACATTGTTTTGCAAAATTATTTAGTCTGGCAATAAAAATACTGCGCTAATTACTTTAAGAATTTAAAAAAAAAGAACTAACAAATTAATTTGTTAAAAAACAAAACAAAACAAAAACAAAAAACAACAACAACAACAACAACAACAACAAACAAATAAGAAAACAATTTAAATAAATGAGTTTTGAGAAACACTAAAGAAAACGAGAAAAAAAAAAAGAAATAATTTAAATGGATAAACAAATATATAAAAACAACACAAATTAATACTAAATTGATATAATATTAGTAAATTAATAAATTTAATTCAATACTGGAACCTTCCCAGCACAAATAAGGCAATAAATAAGAAAAAGTTCGTTTGCCAAAATCTCTATTTAGTGTTCACTGGTTAATAGGTGGGCTCATTTGAATTAGCCCGACCTAGTACTAGAGAGGCCAGACAGCAAAAATCTGAGTTCACCGTCAGACGACGTGACGATGAGATGACGATGAGGGCGGAGTGGAGTGGTTGGGGCGGGGGGGGGGGGGGGGATAAAAAGATCAGGAGCGTATCCTGCTTTATGCATTACGGGGTGCATGGTGATTCGCAATCTATCAAAAATACACACAAATTGATTTCAGTACGAAGCATCAAGTTTAAGTAGTAACTTTTGAAATTATCTGATTTAAATTTGATTATTTCGGACCTGGTAATACAGCATATAACTTGAAAAAACAGGCTGGTATTTGCCCACCCTGCCCATTATTACCAGCCGTCCCTGTATAGGCTTACCCTAGCGTAATGTTGGCAAATGCATTGTATTTGAAGATATTGAGTGAGTTTCCAAGCCCCTGTTATAACCGATTTGGCTCTTAAAAGTCCCTGTTATAGCCGATGAATTTTACTAAAAGCAAAGAGGGTGGCATGGGAAGCACAAAGGGCCGATCCCCAAACAGCTATGGGGTATGGGAGAGCGCTGTAAGCTCTCCCGGTGTGGTCTGCGGAGAAACCACATACGTTTGTAAGCTCGAATAAAATTGGACACATGTTGGCACCTCTGCGTTAGTGTGCGTTGAATATGGAAGGGGAATGATAGTGAGAATTTTACATACAGTAATAAAACAAAAATGAACATAACAGCTTTAAAACTAAAAGAATAAAATACCAAATATGGAACGTTTCGGGCTCAAAACCCTTCTTCAGACAGCAACAAAACAAACAATAAAAACTAAATTCCAGATTGATGACAGATAAATTTGGTAGGTACTTTCTTGAGAAGAAAAATATTGGAATGTAAACAAAAATAACCGTTCGATGTGTAACTAAGGAGTTCCAATTTGAGCGGAATATAAAACAACACATAAAATTTGGTGCGTAAAAAAAAAAAAAAAAGGGGGGGGGGGGGGGGGCTGGGCGGCGGGTAGAATAGGAAAATGTGTAAAATGTATCCGCTAAAATAAATCCAATACAGCGGTGAAAATGATAATCCAGAAGCATGATGAATGTACAGTGATCCTTAAGAAATGGAGTGATCATGAATGTGAACTAATCTTGACAATATCTACTCCAACGATGAATGAAATAACACAAACCTGGGAACTATAGATGTAAGAAACACCACAGAGGTGGCGATAGTCTAGTGATATTCCAGTCTGGTGCGGAGTCCTCGGGGATTAAAACGTCCAAGGGTTTTAATCTTCAATTCCAGCTTGAAATATATTAAATCAATTTAATTATCTTCCAACAACCTTCTTAACCCGAATGCCTCCATCATGCCAACTCCGACCCGTACGTCAGATTGTCTGATGCTCCAATTATATTTGAAAAAAAACTTCTATTAGATCATCTTGTTCTCAAAATACACTTCTACTATTCTATTCTGAAAATTCAAAGAAGGTGTTGGTTATCGTTCAGAGAATATTAACTTCAACGCGTCAGTATGCTTTGAGGAGACAGTGAAAAATGAGGCAAAGACAGAAACATTTGCAAAGAAAAGTCGAACTGATGGTAGATGTCTATGTGAGGTATTAATTTAAAATCAAATTTTACTGATGGGCATAACAATGAATTAACAGGTACTTATAAGGACATTTCTCTTGTAAAATTGCTTGTATACCATTAAAAGTACCACATATCACGGCCGCTATATCAAACATTTTTGGGCAATAATTTTTTTCCTCTATCTCCTCTCCACTTTTATGGCTTTCATTTCATCAATCATAATACATGTAGCACTTAATCAAGGGGCCATTCTGTCATGCACATCAACAAACGTGATAAAATTTTCATCAAGTTTGTGGTAGCAATGAACCTCGGTGTAATGGAAATTGACACACATACGAAATGTTCGTCGTCTCTAGCTACAAAAGACAACCGGTCTAGAGTTGATTTTAATTGTTCATGATAGATTTCATGATAATATTTCATTTTGAATCGTTTTTGATGTGCAATTTGCTATCGTCGCTCTCGAGCTTTCCATCCAAATTCACATAGAAAATAAGTCTTGAAACACCCTTGGCTATTAGATTGTCCTGTCTCATTATGACTCCATAACGGCAATTCCAGCAGATCAAAAAGAAAATTGACGTTGTTAATAAATCTGTTGGGGGTGCCGATAGCTCATTTGGTAGAACACTCGCTGCACACGCAAAGAGCGAAGTCGAAATTTTGTCAGAGCCCCGTCAACCCAGCAGTGATTGGATAGCTGGATCTGCTAGATCTGTCGGAAAGTATTTTACGATAGACAAGAGTCTTATCCAGAGATAAACAAGTTGCCCGTTTTACGCATAGAGATAATTGTTCTGAAGGACTACACTAATTAATAACTGTTCAAAATGTGTCTATTTTTGTCAACTTCTTGATTGTTTGTTTGTTGTTGTTTTGTTTTGTTAATGTTGTTGTTTTGTTGCTTTTTTTTCGATGTCTGTCAAATGATTGGTGGTGCTGAAAGTTTTGAATTTCACATCACTGTTTAAATGACAGACTACTTTTGTGTTGTTTTATTCTTCCAGACACGTGCTTTAGATTCTTTTACCCTGATTAGGACCAAACCGAATCAATGTTTTTATTTGAAAATGATAAACAATACTAGATACAATAAAAGGGAATTCTTTCCAAGCTGTCAACCATTCAAATCTCAAACCATTTATTTGAACAGTGTACTTACTCTACACTCTACATTAATTTTGATTCATGTTGCTGTCGAGGGGGGGGGGGGGGGGGGAATGTTGCAGAACACTGTAATTGCAATAATAATAATATTGCAAGAACCACATTAATTCATTCAAGACTTGCTGTATTTTACATAATAATCATAATCAAAGACTATCAAATAATTCTGCTTTTCGCCTTGACTGTCTCCAATAAAAATGATTTTCATTGCTTGCATTTAACTTTTCATTGTTGTAATGGAAATCTCAAAAAAAAAAAAAAAAAAAAAAATGACGCAAAGATAAGCAATAAAACCTTATCTATTCAAATCCTGGGGCCGTTTTCATGAACGAGGACTAGATTTAGTACATTTACTAGTCTAGTAAATGACTGGCTAGTCTTAAGCCTAAGCGAAGTTAAATGTCTTTAAAAAATCGGATTTCATGTACGCTTTCTAGTCTCGGACTAGCTAGTCTCTTGCCTAGGAGTGGGCGTTGTAAGGACAGTGTCTAATTCAGCTATTTTGTGCGGGTAACATCACCTCTCTACTTCACGAAGGCAGGTAAAATACACACGCTCTCATACTTACAACGCAAAAGATTTCCAAAGAGGAAATTAGCAACACAAGTGATATTGACTATCGACTGTTATAGACTGCAATGATGTCCATCGTCGACTGTCAATTCTATATTGAGGCCAATGGCAGTTTCATTGAGACGACGAAGACCGAAATTGAAACTCAAAGAAATTGAAAAAAAAAAATAAAAAATAAAAAAAAAAAGAACAAAAAAAAAAAAAAAAAAAAAACAACAACAAAAAAACAAAAAACAAATAAAACCACAACCCCCCCCCCCCCCCAAAAAAAAAAAAAAAACAAAAACAAAAACAAAAACAAAAAACAAACAAAACCCAAACAAACCCCAAAACAAATAATTACACAAAAGAGAAAGCGTGATCTGATTAATCCAAGGAATTTACCCAATGGAAACCGTACGGTGCTCTTATTGGCTAACCAACCAGCGGCCTCGATGAGAAAAATATCCGCCATTTTGATGTTGGCTGGGAATCGCGTTACTATAGTAAACAAGCGCTGATCGGCCGTTCATGAAAACAAGTTGCTGCTCGCTCGTTTAACTCAAAATTATTCAAAACGATCTCTCTAAAATGATATAAATGTGACTTCTTAAGGTTTTCTTCACGGTCAAAACCACACAACATTCTATTAATGATTACGTCCGAGGCAAAAAGGAATATTGACAGGTCGACCGAGAGTTGAACTCGTGAGACGACAAACATCAATGCGAAGTGTAGCGAGAGTCAAGCTATTGTTTGTCTTGTCCTATTCTATATAGAGAAAAGGATAAATAGTATAGCCTCGTATGTGAGTGGTTGCGTGTCATAGTCTTGTTTTTAAATTGTTTCTGTTGTTTATGTGTGTAGTGATGACTCTCTCACACTCAATTTCAATGCCGAAAGAGGAATTCCCGCACACAAGAAAGGGGCATTGGGGTGGTATTTGGCATACATATTGTATCGTATCTAGTTCTAAATAGATAACTGATTAGAATTATATTATGATATATAAACACAATGCCAAATACAATTCCGAAGTTTTCTTATTTCAAATGAAGTAAAGCTCCAAAACCTAATGGTAGTGATTGTAGTACTGAGTGTTAGTGAGGTGATGTGGTGCTGGTGGTGGTTGTAGTTGTAGTAGTAATAGTGATGATGATGTGGTGGTGGTGATGATTGTAGTTGTAGTAGTAGTGGTAGTGATGATGATGTGGTGGTGGTTGTAGTAGTAGTGGTAATGGTAATGATATGGTGGTGGTGGTGGTTGTAGTAGTAGTGGTCGTGATGATGATGTGGTGGTGGTGTTTGTAGTAGTAGTGGTAATGATGCGGCTATGTGGTCTAGTAGTATGACACTCGCTTCCGGATCGGAAGGTCCTGGGTTCGAGCCTCGCGCTCGGCGCATAGTTGAGTCCTTGGAAAAGGCTCTTTACTCACATTCTCTCACCGTACTCAGGTGTAAAATGAGTACCTGGCCGTTAACAGAGCTGTCTTTGTCCGAAAAATTGTAATATCGCCTAACAGGCGTCATGTCCCGTCCCACATGTTAAATGTTGACCAGGGACCCCTTGTAAAGCGCTTTGAGCACATTTAGTAGATATTGCACTATATAAAGCTCAATTTAAAAAAAAAATATTTCAATGATGATGATATGGTGGTGGTGGTTGCAGTAGTAGTAGTGGTAGTGATGATAATGTGGTGGTGGTTGTAGTTGTAGTAGTAGTGATAGTGATGATGATGTGGTGGTGGTTGTAGTAGTAGTGGTAGTGATGATGATGTGGTTGTGGTGGTTGTAGTAGTAGTTGTAATGGTGATGATATGGTGGTAGTGGTGGTTGCAGTAGTAGTGGTAGTGATGACGATGTGGTTGTGGTGGTTGTAGTAGTAGTGGTAATGGTAATGATATGGTGATAGCGGTGGTTGTAGTAGTAGTGGTAATGGTAATGATATGGTGGTGGTTGTAGTAGTAGTGGTCGTGATGACGATGTGGTTGTGGTGGTTGTAGTAGTAGTGGTAGTGATGCTATTGTGGTGGTGGTTGTAGTAGTTGAGGTAGTGATGTGGTGGTGGTTGTAGTAGTAGTGGTGGTGGTGGTTGTGGTAGTAGTGGTAATGATGATGATATGGTGGTGGTGGTTGCAGTAGTAGTGGTAGTGATGACGATGTGGTTGTGGTGATTGTAGTAGTGGTAGTGATGATGATGTGCTGCTGGTGGTGTAGTAGTAGTGGTAGTGATAATGATGTGGGGCTGGTGGTTGTAGTAGTAGTGTTAGTGATGATATTGTGGTGGTGGTTGTAGAAGTAGATGATGTGGTGGTTGGAAAACACATTACAGGTTATTATAATACATGATTACACACATTCTCTAACTTCATTTTTTGACAGCTTCGTTGTGCCATAAATATACGCAACAGTTCTGAAACATTTTATTGTGGATTTTGATATTGTTTGTTGTTTTTCTTGTGTCGTTATGTTGACATAGATACCGAATGAATGGTAATTACTACATTCTCAGCCAACAACAAAATGGCGCTGAATGCTTTCATTGGTGGACACTTTTTAGGCTTAGTACGTATTCTCATTCGTTTAATTCTATGGATTAATCACATTATTTCAGTCAGTTGCATTTGCAATGTCATCAGAGTAACTTTTGTCTCTACTATACTTTCTAATCATTTTTTTTCTTCTGTTCTTTGACGCAAACCCTTAGATTTCAGAGTCTTTCGTTCATTCTCAACTCACTGAGCCGATAGATTCATTTTTTTTAGTTGTTAATCACAAAAATGTGTACTTTCGACAATCTGCACTTATCCTATAGTTTTTCTTTTAAAGCCAGTGTCAATGGCAACAGGACACGTTTTGCCTCTGTCATTCGTAACCGACGTATGACGTATCCTAGTAACTAGTCTCAGTCTAAGCTTGTGAAATCCTGCCTCAGTAAATGACTAAAACTTGGCCAAAGGTGCCGTGATTCTAGTCCCGGACTTTCTTAGCTCACATGAAATCCTTTTTTTTTCTTTCTTCAAGTCATTGACTAAAACCTGAGATAGTCAGAGACTAAGCGCTAGTCCGCGGTCATGAAAACGGCCTCTGGAGGCAAGATGGCGGGTTTTTTGGGCATATAGATAGTTCGAAGATTACGTCACTCAGGCCTTTGTTATTGTTTTTGCCATCCGCGTTTGTGAGTTGTTCTCACTAAACTGTATTAACCAAAAGTTCATGGTTACACAGAGTTTTTGTGTTGGTCCGTTATACTTCCGGATGGCAATGTTGTGAACTCCTTGGCCAAGCGCATTCTATCTATACTCAGGAGAGCTGAAAATAAACCAGCTAATAAAGCCATGAATTCTTTTTTTTTCACTCCATCTGGACACAAGAATAAAAGGGCAGACAACACACGGCAATTCACTCTGTCCAGAATACCTAAAACGCCTCCAAAATAGAATTATAATCAAAGGAGGATCTAATTGAAATTACCATCCACATCAAAAGACCGTGAACTGTGGGAGAAATTGACACAGCTGATTAGAGACAGCCGAGGCGTCCCGATCGGATGATTAGGAAGCGAAAGGCATTAAGTCAAAAGTTATTATTATTATTATTAGTAGCAGTATTATTATGAGGAAGGTGATGAAAATAATAATAATAATAATAATAATAATAATAATAATAATAATAATAATAATAATAATAATATATAATAATAATAATGGGGGGGGGGGGGGGGGGGCAAAGTGGTTGAGTGGTTAAGGAATTGCACTGTAACCCGGAGGTTCAGGGTTCGAGTCTCGTTTCAGGCAATTTAGTTGGGGGTTCTTGGGCGAGAATATTACCCAAAAACTTGCTCACATCGGGCAACATGGATGATTCCTGTTGACATCACACGTTTGTTTGATGAATTAAACATCAATATTATTTCGTGGTAGGCCGAGGCAACTGCATTTTAAGATGAAGAGGTGGTGATGATGATGAAGATGACGGTGAGGATGAGATGTTAACAGGAAAGTTTGCAGAGTGGCGATGATTATATTTTTGTTAATTGCATAAAGCACTCCTCGGAGACGCTTTGTCTGAGTTTCACTTTCTTTTCTTTCCCTTGGATATTCACTACGAAAGTTCAATGTGCGCATGCGTGATATTGGAATGCTAAATTCGCCAAGGACAGCTACCGCCCTCTACAACATACGACAAGAAGCAAAAAACATTATTCTTAGATTATCTTCTCTTGAATTATAATGAGTAGTTTGAACTTCCGTTTATCAAAATGAAAGGAGCTTTGTATTTTTGCTTTGGATACAGGTATTTCAAAACAATTTTATGACTTCATCTTACCATAAGAATGTATAAATGACATAGGAACGCAATCTAAAATAAAGCAAATACGATATGCAATACTCAAAACTGCAACGTACCTGCTTGACTTAGGTATTTTATGCATTTGAATATCATAGCGCTAGTTTCACTTTCGATTTCTGTTCCAATCTTATCAGACAAATTTTGTTGAAGAAAATTTGTTTGTTTTTTAAACATCCCTCTTTAATCGGATAATTTGTCGTTAACGTTTATTAAAATTACGGAGGGATGTAAGCTCTTCGGGTTGATGATGAAATGAAGCACTATAGCAGCACCAAACGGTCGCAGATCGAGTTCGTTCTAGAAATGGCTGTGGACCGTGGACTCTAGGACTGACTCCAGACTGACTGGACTTGGGGGTAGACAAGGCTCAGACTCAGAATGAACTCAATCTCTTTGTTTTTGTTGTATAAATCTGGTTGCTGTTAAACACCCCTCTGAGGTGGAATAAATTTATTGTGGCTTGACTAACATTGCGGGAAGGTGTCGGCTCTTCGGGATGAAAGTGAAAGGAAGAAGAGAATAAAGTACAGTAACAAAAAAACAGTTCAGCGACTTTCCAATTCCATTTCCATCCCCTCGCCCTCAACCTCATCTCTCCTCCTGATGTTGCTTCTACTTTAATGAAATACACTACAACGCACTCATACCAATCTCTATTTAAAGATTCTAAGTGTAGGTCAGCGTTTCAATTATTATTCAATTTATTCCCTCTCAATTCTATTTTAACTCATACTCATTGTCTTACTCTTACATTAGGACTTAGGCTGAGGTCTTAGTCTTAGTGGTACTTGTTACTTAGAACTTGACTGAAGTTTTTAAAAAAATCAGATTGATGTTTGTTCTCAATAAAACCTATCATAAAGTACCTAAGCACTTTTCAACACGATTCTAATTATAACAACGACTTATAGTTATAGCAAATTTTTGAAAATCGGATAATAATAATAATAATAAGTAGAAAATAAGTTATGTTAGTTTACAGACTGTTGTACTGTAAAATAAAATGCACTCCACTTTGCCATTGTTATTAACTAACTGATATTATTTCCTGAAACTGTTGCATTTCCTACATTGACCACCATTTGGATTTCAAAACTGGCTTTAACTGGCCACTGGAATTTGAGTCAAGATTTTCCTGGGATGAGATTAGGGCATGATGGATCAACTTTGGTCTGAATTCAATTTTAATAAAAGTAAAGATGTTAAATTACTTGCCCGAAGAAGAATTTTGATTTGACATTTTCTGATTTTTTGATATTTGGGATTGACAACTGTGCATTGTGACAAACGAGTCACTCATCACGGCTAATCTCTTTAACTATTACAAATGTTGAGAACAAAAGAGTGAACGTTAATCCAATCTGAATAAGATGTTGACTTGCATCAAGGCTTGTTTTGCTTGTCAAAATCTATACAGGGATGCTATATGGTTTTTGTTTCAATCGAATTGCTATGTCTGTGGTGGACTAAGAACATGTTTACAATGTGTTTGAGTTTAGCATATTCATATATATGTGTAAAATGTTGCAATTGTGGACAGGAAACTCAACTCAACATTTTCGCTGATCCCGTGGTGTTGCGATTGTCCGGAGTGGACTGTACTTCTACAACTACAATCACTACAAACACCATCACATCATCATAACAACTTCCACCTCCACATCACCATTGCCACTAACACAACCGCCACTACCACCAGAGCATCATTATCAACTACTACAGTCACTACAACTACCACTGCCTCCATATCATCACTACAGCCACCACCAACACAACATCATTGGTACCACTACAATAACTACCACCAGAGCACCAAATCATCATCCCAACACCACCCCCACATCATCATCCATCAGCACTTATATCCATTATCAAGCTCTACCACTAATACAACCATCACCGTCGCATCATAAACACAACCAATACCACCACTACATCATAATCATCACTACTACAACCACTACAAGAATGTCACCATCATCGCTACTACCACAACCACCACCATATATCATCACCACTACTACCATTACTGCAATCACCACCCCACATCATCATCACTACATCTATCACAACCATCACCACCGCATCATCATCACTTCTGCCACTACTGCAATTACAACCACCTGTATGTCGTCAACATAACGATTATTAATGATTTATTTGTAATTTACGAATAATTAACTAATTTTATTTATATTGTTATGTATGTTATTAATAACATTATCACTTATTACTTTTATTAATCACCATAATTACAACCACCAACAACACATTAATCCTGACCACCACCACAATACAATCTTCACTACATTAAACAGATAATGATGTAATGAGTCAAATTTTATAACTTTCTTTATTTTCTTGATCCAGATTCACGGAATAAGAATCAGAAACAATTTTCCAACATGATGGACATAGTGAACATGGTATGTACATCACATCAGTCATAACAGAGGAAAGCATTAACTACCAGAACTGTTACTCAAACATATTTTTTGGGAGATTACAAAGTTGGATCAAATTCGTATTTTTTTTTATTTAAAAAAAAATAAATATTTACATTGTTTTTCAATTTTCTCAGAAATAGATATCCGACCAAATTGACTATGTGACGCTACATTAATTTTTAAAACATTTTATTTTATTGATTTAGAATAAATTTCCTGCTTTTTGGGATATGGTAAAGATTTTTTTCATTCAGATTTTCTTGTATGTTGTGGGAAAGAGCTATGATGAAGAACTGTCTTAGTTTGTCACAAGTTGGGAATAATTGGAATAATCATGGATTTGGAGGTGTTGAAAAAAAAATTGATTAAATTGTGTTTTCTCTTTTCTATCTCATGTGTTTTTATATGATAATTGATTGTATTTTTGTTGTTGTTTTGAATGAAAATAACACAAAGAATGAAGAACAACTGATTTCAGGAATTTTCCATAGAATTGGTTCTGATATTATATACACATGTTATTCCTTCCCACAGTGTAGGGATAGAGCTGTTATAGTTTTTCTCTTACATTTCAATATTTTACAACTCATGGGTCTTGTTATCATGTCAAAATTCTTCCGTTGTCATCTGCGTATTTAAAATAGACAAGGATAAATTAAAATTACCTTTTTTCATCCTGAACACTTCTGGGTAACACCCTGCTGCTGTGCCATGCTGCCCCTTTTCAAACGTAGGCAGCATATTTTTTTCAAGTCTTGGTCCAGCCCTAGCATACTGATCAAAATTTCAGTGTTAGCTCCTATATTTTGAAAAGTGTCAAATAAAAACTCATCTTAGTCTTAGGCCTTGTTGAATACAGTCGAGAACAGATATATTGACATAGTCAGCACGACAGAATTTCGATATATCAGCCATTCCAAAAAAATGAAAGTGAAATGAATGATAAATGCGAGATAATAACAAGGGAGGTCAATCTTGATGATTTGGTGTCCTTTAAAGGGCTGATTTTGACTTTTAAAAGATGGTTATTGTGGACTGTCTCTGAAGAACAAGAATAATTTTGTGGACCCTTTCCTCAGCACTGGCAAAGACGTCAAATAAGTGGAGGGTCTTGATAGTTATTGAAGTGGCATGGTTGGAAACTGGTCCAGATGGTCTATCATCATCTGACCGCACCTATTGTCGAGAGATATCGAGACTGAGTACCGGTAATTGTGGCATTGGCCTTGCCGATAATACTGAGGCTGAGAAGCTGAGTGTTGGCACTGCATATAAGAGAAATTGAGAGGGTTTTTTAGGGGGAGGTATGAGGTTTGTCTCATTTGCTGCCACTCAGTTTAAGTTCCAGACAAGGATTGGCTGGGTGACAGGATGTGAAGACAGATAGACAGTCTCGCACGTAATGGGTAATGTGGGGAGCTTTTCTCGTTAGACTATTTGTTGAAAGCCAAGTAATATTGATATCAAGAATTTCCATTACCTGTATTAGTAATGGGAAATGCTGGCACAGCCTTGGACTAGACTTGACCCCTGACATCACGGTTCTGATCAACGAAGATTCACGGGATGTCATTGAACAATGATCTCGAATTTTCTTAGGTTGTTATTTTTCATCACAGCTGGATATTTCTGCATTTTCATTGGCTACTTTTCACTTCACAGCAGGATATCTTGACTGTTTATAAATTGTATTCTTTTTTTATTAAAGACAAATTATTATCGTTTACAATGTCAATATCATTGTCTTGTGGTTAAATTTATGTCAATATACTCAATTTTTATTTACTAATGTTATATAGCAGGAGAAAAAAACCGGGACTCAGATGTCATGTCGATATATCTGCTGTGCACTGTATTTCAAATTGTTTTGATAAATTGATATATTGTCTTGTTTCTTGACTATAAGTATAAGTAATGACATTGTTTTTCATGTTTCATATAGAATCTTGAGGCTGGGCAAATAGTGGAAGTAACCACTGCTCCAAGCACGCCTCCAAAAAAGCTCTCTGTTCCCATACTTGGGCTTGAGAAATTTCCAACTCAGCAAGAAATTGAAGGCCAGGATGTAAGGAATCGTCGCCCAGTTCGACCAATTGACAGACAACGTATGCGACCGTGGTTAATGGAATTATTGGACTTGGGAAATGTTTTCGGTCTTCGCTGGACCAACAGAGACCAAGGAATATTCCAAATTTCTTGGAGACATGCGTCTCGTCTTGGTTGGAACTTGGAAACAGATGGAGATGTGTTTGAACGATGGGCCAGACATACAGGTTTGAAAATAAACATACAAATTCTGTTTTTTTAAATAAAAGTTGTTTTCTGACCATAAAGAAACTGTATAAAGTAAACAAGCAAATTTTATTCAACAATAAAGTACATGTAAGTCATCACCTTCAGTTTCAAGTCAAAAACATGAAATTTTAGTAAGATTGATATGCTTTTATTTAGTTTAATATATGAAGTGCCTTGCCCTTCTAGAGATCAGCATGTAATTTTGTTTGACTGCCCATTGATGTTGAAAAAAGAATTAAACTGCAGAGATCTCAAACTTCGTTATTCTGATCGCTTTGTCTCTAAATTAATTTTTTTTTGCATCTGGGCATAATAAATAGCATCTTTAGGTTTCATAGTGTCAGACCACTGACTATAGTTGCAGTCATATTATTATGTTTCTTAAACATTACTACATACAAGGTTGCCATTTTTCCATATATTTACGGAATCCAGTATGCTATAAACCCTCAGTATATTTTCCATTCACCAGCTAAACGGGAATAATTAAGTACAAGAAGTAAGAAGTCTTTTTACTGAAGTTCAGCGACAGAAGGGATTGGTCAATGTGTTTGTGTAAAAGTTCAGTAAATTTTGTCTCCTTAATTGGCAATCCTTTTTATATTTCCTTCCTCCTACTATTTGTCAGGTATATACAAAGAGGGAGATCCCCCTGAACCAAAGCGGTGGAAGGCAAACTTCCGTTGTGCCCTTCACAGTCTCCACGATGTGATGGAATTGACAAGTGCTGTTGAGAGGCGGGGGCGAAATGCCTGTCGTACCTATCAGTTCCTGCAGAACAACAGTGGGGTCAATCCCAAATCAAAAGCAAAAGAAAAGAGGCAAAGTAAGACATGAATTTAAAAAAAAAATTTTTTGACCTATCAAAATCATATATTTTAACCATTTCCTCCACCTATCTTTTATTTTCTTATGTAAGTAGGTACTATCTTATCTCCTGAAGTTATTGAAAATCTTCATTTACATTTTTTACTTGTAGCTATTTGATTAAGAAATTGGATTTATTTATAAATTTAAAACTTCTCCATCCTCATCTCATCCTTTTCTCTTGATGCTGTTGACCAGGCATTTCAAAAAAATAATCCATCAAAGAAGCTAAGATGTCAGCAAGATTCACATGCATATTTTGTCCAAACCAACAAATCGTCGGTTAACACAAGGATGCCTACTGCTCTTGAATTTCTGGGATTTTGTCACAGTAGTAATTAAAATGATATTTGATTGTCCTGTTAGTAAAATTAAAAAAAATATTGAGTAGAACCTTTAGAATATAATATTCTATAATTCTGCTTTTTTTTTTTTTTAGCCCAATTTGGTTGGAAGACTAGAGGTGCGTCTCAATAAGACAATTCCTCAAAATATTAAGGAACTAAGTTTCTCAGATCACGTCTGCGCCAGATTATTTTCACTGTGATATTCCGAAAGATTTTTTTTTCTTTTAATACATACATAAATAGATTTTAAAATGTTGGGAAAATCTTGTAATTTTTGTAAAATGGAAATTTTATAAGGACTTGTCTCTTGGGTAAGTTGTCTTTGAGGGTGCATCGCTGTAAGCTTTTCTCTTATTGGTTAGGACAGAAATTAATAAAAGGTCTTGTCTACATCAATAAAATCTCATGTTAATTGTTGCTGTTGGCTAGGGACCTTCTGTAAAGTGCTTTGAGCACGTTTAGTGGTTATTGCACATTAATGCTCTAGCTTTTTAGTACTTGCACTTTTACAACATCAGTCAAATGTCTGTATTGCCAATCAAGTACTCATTCACACGACTATCAGACCTTTCCTTCATGCATATGTAATCTCTATAAGATTTATTTAGAGATTACATCTGGAGAAAAAACAATTGTTTAAATATTTATAAAATATTTATTCATTTTTTTCTAGAGCCAATATGGACCAAACCATGATGTTTTTCCTTCAGATTAGGAATTTTTTAGCTAAAATATTAAAGGTAATGTGATGAAGTTATTGATATTGATTTAAGAAATTGACGCAATCAAAACTTTTACTATTTGTCAATTCTAAAGTCATTCAAAGAAATACGGAAGAAATTTATGTATTTTGGGATTCCTCTTTTATCATCTGATTTTGTGTGTGTTTTTAATTTGAAACAGTTTTTTTTATTTTGTTTTGTTTTTGTTGGTTTTTTTTAATTGGCTCCTGCGGCAGCTTTGCTCTTTGCCTCTTTACAATTACTTAAATCCCAATTCCTTTTAAATTCATCCAACTCAGAGGCCATCGAGCCCAAAGAATCCAGAGAATTAGTGCACGTTCTGACTTATGAGAGGCCCATACGTCAAGCAGTGCAGCTCCAGATTCCTGAATCAGGCTCCAGTGATGAGCTTTTGTCCTCAGAAACTGAATCTGAAGGATCTCACCAAGATAAGGTATGTCATTTTATCTACACAGGCAAATCAAATTGATTATCTATATGAATAACTCACATGGAGAGACTTTAATATTTTCTTTATATTAATAATAATTATTTTTCATAACTAAGGAAATTTTTTGATTATTGATAATTTACTATTTTTTCCTTGCACAATCTTATGCTTTGTCACATATAAAAACTATTCAAACCTCTATCTTGCCAGTGCATTGGCAAGCATTATCCGAAAAAGAAAAAAAAATATTGTCCAATGACAAGAGTGTTGCACATGAGGTTCTGAAGCTTAGGAAAAGAGTGAAGGGGTAAAAAGGAATGGGCACACTATCGATGAACTTTGTGAATAGCTCAAATTGTCCTAGTCAAATTTCCATCTTCATCAAGGTTCTGGCGTCTAGCTCTCATCATGTTTATCCCTCATTTACAGCTTTAACTATGGTATGATTTATTTCCATGTAGACCTATAATGACCCCTAGTGTAAAAGCTTGTCTAAGCTCTTTCTCTTACTCTTAACTTGGACTATCATCTCTGACAAGACACTACATCTTTATCTCATATGTGATCGTGTTATGGTGGGATGAACCTTCAATTTAATTTTTCATCAGTTTTTTTTTTTTTTTAATGATAACATTACGTAGATTTTCAATTGTTTTTTGTTTTTTCAAGAATTATTTAGCATCCCTGCTGTTGGCGCATTGAGCAACTTAAGTGAATATTGCACAGTATGATAGTAGCTCACTGTCAGCATGCGGTCCTGGTTAGATCTTAAACCTTTTTATTATCTATTAAAATATAACATTACTGGTGAAAGCTTGAAGATCAAATTGTCAAGAGAGAACAACATCGAAAGAGATCAAGGAAGGATTAATTTTTAGTTCCCCTTTTCTTTTTTTTTCTTTTAAATTATTATGATTATTATTATTATTATTATTATTATTATTATTATTATTATTATTATTATTATTATTATTTATTATTATTATTATTATTATTATTATTATTATTATTATTATTATTATTATATCATCATCATCATCATTATTTTATTACTGTTTTCGTTGTTATTAATACTAAACTGACATTTTTCTTTTTACTCTTTTATCAAAATTAAAAACAAAAAAAAAATTAAACCAGGTGATTGTTCAAAGGGTGGATCCAAAATCAGGTGAGATAGGAGAGGAGGAGTTTCTACTTCATGATCATGACTACTCCGGACAACAGGATAAGACACGTAATTTGAATGGAAGACTGGTTTTCCAAAACTCTTAATGTCTATTTTATTTAATTTTTTTTTCTACTTTTTGTGATTTTATTTTCATCTTAGCTGAATTGAAATGGTACATATAATTTAATTTGTATCAATTGGTACAAGCATTTCCTTAAACGCACATCAAATTGATGTTCGATTACAAGAAAATAGTTGGCCCGAATAGAGTTTCTAGGGCAAATAATCATCATTATCTTGAGATAGTCAAAAAAGTGGAAATAACAAGTTTTGGAAAACCTCTCTTCAGTTTATAATTTTTTTTTCAACTGACTATTTTTGTATTGTTTGATAAGTGATAAATTACTGTACAGTATTAAGTTTATTCTAGGTTTAATGCACCCGTTTCGTTTTTTATTTATTTATTTATTTTTTTAGTTTCCTTTATTGTTGCTGAGTTCTGTTAGAACCTGACAAGAAGTCTGAAACAGAATCCTGGAGTTTTTGGTATTTTCTCAGTGGAAGGAAGTTTCAATTGATCGGTTATGTATAAGAAGAGTAACAAGTACATGAAAGTGGTGGAAAGACGAATGGCATTTTTGAGTTTTAACAAGCTCAATATATAATATTCTTGCTCAGTTATTTTATTCATCTAACAAAATTAAAGGATAGCATTTAAAACAACCATTTGGGCTGGAGCTGTGTAATTCATTAACATTTACAAAATCCAGACCTGCCAACTCTCCTGATTGTTTGGGGAAGTTCCTGATATTTGTTCTCATCCCTGATTTCCAAAACTTAAAGCTATTTTCCTGATTATTTTATTCCTAAAAACCATTGTCAAACAACAATAACAACATCACCATCATCATTATCATATCTTCATTATAATCGCCACCTTCATCATCATCACCATCACATCTTCATCTCAATCCCAGGTTTGTCAAAATAAATTTCCCAAAGTTTATCTCTGAAATGTAAGCAAGCCTGAAAATGACTATTTCTTTGAAATAGTGACTGAATTTTAAAGAGCTCAACTGTTGTGAGCCCCAAGAAGAAAATGGAAATGAAATATTTATTTGGTTTTATTCCCGTGTAATGTATGTAGCCTTTTGGTAATCAATAAATGGCTTAGAACTCTGAATAGGTACTCCAAACCAGCCACTATCGGGTAAAATTGTGATGAAAATCGGGAAAATTCATCACTTTCACACTGCTACTCTCAAATAATGTGTAAAATGTATGCATTACACTTGGTGTCATTGTAAAGATCATCCTTTTTTCTTTATGATAGGGAAAAAAGAAAATGGTTTTGTTCAATAAGTAATCTTAATAGATTTGAATAAAAATGTGTTGAAAACGGTTGGTCGGAATGCTCACGGTCAGTTTTTATGACCTCATCTTTTTCAACCGGATGTCTTGCGAGCGCCGTTTATGAGATCGGGAAATGAATGGTGTTATTTGAAGCAGAATTGAATTCTCTTTCGTTTGGTATATAATTTTATATTGTATAAAATCATATTCCTCTCTAAAAATCGATTTTTTTGAAGTTTTTGACGAAAAAAATGCCGAAATATGAGAACATTGAAACGAAACTTACATGAAATGAAAAAGTATTCAATTTTCTATTCATGGTAAAAATTCGAAACTATTTTATGGAACAGCGTCCGCAAGCTGGCTATTTAAAAAGAACGGCCATGCCCGGCGAAGTCATTCAAACGAAGGAGCCGAGTTGACGTTAGTCGACTCGCGACTAGTTGTAAACAAGGTGTGATTGATTGATTGATTTCATTCAGGAATGGATTCAAAGCTCATTATAGGTAAGTTATATGTTTGAAATCTACTTTCTGATCATTGAAAATATTGCTTTTTTTATATTAGTTAGTTTTTTTTGGTCAAAATCGTAAACGCAGTGTCTTTTAAAATTCTTTCACTTGCGGTATTCCCTCGTATCCAGCAACTGGGAACTTTGTGGCACTTTGTATTTTTTTATGTTATATTTTCCCCTAAACAAATACCAGTAAGACTTTAATCAGTTATCTAATTTTATATGACACCAATCTAAATTTTATTTTAATGAATAATACAGCTGTATTTTGTCATCTTAATACACTAGACTTTTGTGGCGATGAAATCTTGATTTCAAAATGGCGGACACTCAATTCAGGTTTCGGACGAGTCCATTGCGGACAACTTATCGAGATTCACATTAGTTTTGTTTTAGTTCGAATGCGTTCTAAGGTTATTGGTCAAGACATTATCATTAATTATTATTATTATAGAGGCGTATGTGACTTTACAGCAATAGTAAGCTTTTTTTTTAAAAAAATTATGTTATGAAACTTTGCTTTGGATGGGCTCAGACCCCTGTCAATAATTTGGATGTGGACTGATCTGTTTATAAAGTTATATGACTATTGTGATCCTTCAATATAATTTCAGTAGATCAAATATTAATTGTGCGCTACCAGACTGCCTGGTACTTATTATTACTAGCTATTACCATGGCAAATGACTTTTTTTTTTCATATTCATGTTGTAATTATTGCCATTTCATCAGATTCAGATTATTGTTTGGTATTTTTTATTTATTGGGGATAATAATAACGTGTATCTATTTCAATGTTTGTGTAAGGAAGATTTTGATTTTAATGATAAAATTAGTAAATTTCATTTTGATATATTTCCTCAGATGATGATGTTTACCAAGGGTTAAAAAATACCTTTTTGGTATCTGGGAGAGGTAGACGACCAGATTTGCCACCAATAAAAGTGAACCAGAAGTTACTTGTACAGCTTTATTTTTTGAAGCAGGAATCGGAGAACTGCTCATCAAAAAAATCTTGGAAGGAGGTGACTATATTTTTATTTCGTCATTTATATGTAATCACGTTTTTTTCAGAGAAGTTTCCCAAAGCTATCATGTGATCATCCATTGTCAAGAAGTGAGCAAAGTCAAGACAGTTGTTCTCTGACCGCTTTTTTTTTTTCTTTTTTTTTTTTGCTGGCTAAGATTAAGATGTTTTGTTACAGGAAGAAATCGGTGAGGATCATATGAAGGGGTTTTGGTGCATTTCAGTGCCTAGTGGGATTCACTGTACATATGAGTAAGCATTGCTAATGAGAAAGGTACAGAGTTAGGTAACAATTGACAATGTAAAATTGTGTTGTATTGCCATTGTCTCATCTTTTCAAATAATTTGATTTCAGATTGAAGACTGTCTTCTACGGATATCCCCAGACCTTGTATCACACAGATCACGGATAAGGCATGCAGTGGAGCGTGCTTACCAGAGATTCTGCATGCAACGGCATGATCTGTCGTTCCTGGAATGTGGGGTTGACTTCGACTTTATTTCGGATAGGTTGTCGAGTTTTGGCATCACCCGTGCTTCATTGCCCTTTCCGCCTGCATCTTCACTGGATTTGAAACACATCGATAACGGATTAGTTATTGATATTGAACTTTCCAGGAGGGATATGGGATTAAGTTCAAACACAACGGCTCAATGGGTTTGTCATTTATCTGGACTGAGCATCAATTCTAAACTTTTTTGTGTCCTAAAAAAAACATTCAAAGAGTATGAACGACTCAGGAGCTCATGTTCAAAGTAGCTAGAAAGCATGGGAAGAAAATGCGAAATGAGAGTAAGATGTTAAAAGATAAAGTAGATAATGATATAAGATTGAAATTTGTTGAGAATCAACAGAAGAAGATTGATAAGCTGATAAAGGATATGGAGAATATTTCCAAGGTTGAACGAGATGTTGAATTACACGGTGGGCCCTGTCGAACAGATAAAGATGTAATTGATTTATTTGACAGGCTTAGAGTTGAAAATTATTCAATGACAAAGATAAAAGATATATTGAAGAGTGAAATACGTTTTCATAAATGTATGTCGGGCGGAAGGAGTTTAAGATTTGGTGATGTTGATTTTATGTTGGATGCTTTAAAGTCTTTTTTAAAATCAAATTCTGTTTCTGGTGACATTGAGAACCCATCAAAGAAGCGAAGAGTTATATAGCCTGATTGAGTTTAATTTCTTTTTCAAGCATTAATGATGTAATGTGCATTTTTTTTTTTTGGTGATTTCTCGGTTTCGGATTATTTTTCTCTCAATTTTCATAGCTTAGTCTGAAGCTGCTGAAGTTATCTAATTTATTTTACTAAGGAGATCATACTATTTCTGAATTGTACGTTATTCATGCTCTACGTATGAAGTGTTTTATTTGTATATCCTGACATTTTGCATATTTGTGAGTTTTTTTATTAGGTGAAATTTTTGTGATTTCATTATTTCAGTCTTGCTTCATGCAGGGATGTAAATCTTTCAGAATTATTAGGATTTCCTATTTTTCAGACATTTTCTAGCTTCCCCAAACAATTTAAATATTTCTTAATACCTCACTACCAACAACTCTTGTGATAAGAGATACTGCTGTACATATAGAGAATTTGTAGTGAATATCCATTTTCAATGTACTGAAACACTTAATTTACACTACTGTTGTGTCAGTTATGATTATACGTGTATTTAACCATTCAACTTATTTCCACGACAGCTTCCGAATTTTAATTCGGAAGTACTAAAGATTGATAGCGTTCGAATTTCCGAATTTTCCTAATTTTAATTCGGAACTAGATTCACATCTGTTGTGTAAACAAGGAGGGTTATTTTTAGTTTACCGGAAGCAAAACATGGGCTGCAGAATCGAAAGTAGAAGATGGTGGATATATATCGAGTATTCATGACTGAGTTCTGAGTTGTTGTTACACTTTCTTCCTAAGGCTCAATTGGAATGTATTTCTGTTTCTGTAAGTAATTCCTGTGTGTTGCAATTCATTTCAGTCATAATGAGTCTGAAGATACATTTCCCTTAGCCTTGGTCTTTATGAGAAATTTCTATGGGGTCTCATTTCTGGTTGAGACTGCCACGAACGTTTGACTGTGGTGGGGGAAAAAATCAAATTTGTTTGTTCTCATTGAAAGCTACACCAATAAAGTAAAGGGCTTTTAACACGATTCTAAACCTAATGTAGTATTTTAATTGTAATGTACTTCTTATTGCCTTTGTTATTAGCAGAAGGGTTTGGGGCCTGAGAAAATGATAAATATCGGGAGGTGACCATCTTTCCAATCTCAAAATTGGCCTTAGTAATAATATGGCTGTTGACTGTTGAAATTTGAGTACGAGTTTTTATTATTGTCAGATTCATTTAGTCATTGGGGGTAATATTTTGACCTGAATATAATTTTGGTATAAAAGTTTAGGTGTTGGATTACGTGCAGTGAAAATAAGTTAAGAATTCCAAAATTCTGATTTTTTTCAGTATCCCAAACTAATTTAACCCTGTTTAATCCGGATAATACTAAATGGGCACTGCTTTAAGCATGAACAACACCAAATAATGGTATTTCCTTCTGACAAAAAGGAGACATAAATCATTAAAATCCATCCATAAACAAAATAATTTAGATTTTATTCTGAGACTTATCACTCAAAAGTCCTAAAAATGTTGTCACAATCACAAGGCCATTTATCACCTCATTCCTGGTGTGTCACTTGGAGTTTAGACTATTGAAATGAGCTCGCAGAATTTCAGAATTTTTTTCAACTTTGCATTTACATCCCTGTTCATGTTCTTTAATGACCAATGTGTGGCTTGCATACTTTGGCTATTTACATTTTGTCATTGTATGGATAATGAACTTTAATTTGATGTATCACATGAATATGTACATGTTTTTATTATTTTTTAATGAATTTTTAAAAATCGTTCAAATTGCTCTTTTTTACCTCCCTTGTCGTTTTATGTGAAATTGGCTTCGGAGCCATTTTCAAGACCTTTTAAAAGTAAAATAAAGTTCTTTAATATGCTTGGAAAAAAATAGGCGTGTTCCCTGTGTTGCTGTCTGTCTGTCTAGCAAGTTTTAGGTATGTGGTTTGATTACTTTTCATTTTACAATAGCGCAAAGTTGACACCGGAGCAAGTTGCGCGAAGGCGCATATTTTTCTAATCTTCAATATTGCGTAAATTCCTTAATAATTGAGTTAGAGGGCTCATTTTGGTATCAAACTTCTTAGAAAATTGAGTACTATGTGATGAAACATAGACTTTTTGGTTTTTTCTTAACTCAAAATTTGGTTTGGTGTACCTACTCTGAATCTATCTTACCTAGTGTCTTGTGACTTTTATGTGTTTCAATAATGGGAAACTAGGCTAAACCTATTTTTGTTCTTTTCCTTCAAAAGCCACATTGTCTGTAACTGTTAAAGCTATAACTTAAATGATTCTTTTTATAAAAGAGTTGGTGTTTCCTAATGGGTTTTGATATGAAATTCTCTTTTTGCCTGGTCCCTGAAGTTAAAGTGATTTTCATGTTGTTTTTTTTAAATTTCAATTTCAGAGAGGACTATCTACCTTCGTCAAGGTGTTGGTTCAATTGTCCTTCACAAGGAGGTCCTGAATGCCCCAGAACTTCTTGAGGATGCCAAAGCTGCAGAAGCTTTATCCAATTTGGAGCAACTTGCATCAGCTGCTGTTGATTCTCAGGAATTGGAGGGAGGTACCATCATGATTGATGCCAATGTCCTGTCTGCTGGTTCCAACAAAAGTAGCCCAGCCAAGTCCTCTTCTCTCACAGAGGACGATAGCGCTCTTAATTTGAAAAAACTGTTGCCTCGATTGAGGGCACGGATTAAAGAATCAGAGAGAGCTGGAGGAATTCTCAGAAAGAGAAAATATATGGCTGATGATATGGAGATAATGGGAGAGAAAAGAATCCTTGGTCATAATCAGTATAGACTGAAGAAAGTAAAATCTGAATCCGGTACAAGTCCATCATCCCCCCCCTCCAGACGGAGATCTGGCTCTCCTCAAAAGCAGTCTAAAGGTGGTTCAAAATCAAAACGGTCCAGGAAAGAAAGCGAAGGCAGTGCATCTGACTCAACTGAACCGTTGATGTCTTCTTGTCTGCTCTTGTTAGAAGCTGCAACAAGATTGGATAAGGCTGAAAAGGGTGAGGGTATGTCTTCCAAACATGGAAAGAGAGGTGAAAAGAGTGACCACCGGTCTGTAAATGCCTCAGTTGCTAGCAAGAAAAAGAGAGGTGTTAGATCAATAAAGTTTGAGGCAGAGGAACAGGAAGTCATTGAAGAACCTGTCTTAGAAGGTATTGATGAGACTGTTATACATAATGAAGAGGAAACAGTCATTGAAGAACAGATTATCTATCCTGAGGAGTGTGTGCAAATTGTTTATGAGGAAGCACCTGATGATAATGGTGGCGAAACTACCAGTGGAGAAAGTCATGAAATTGACGAGCAAGTTGCCTTTGATATTCTGAGATCAGCGCTTGAAAATATTGGGAGTGAGATGGAGGTGTCAACATCAAGCGATGTCTCTTCTTCTCCAAAGGAAATGGCCATAATGAGAAGAAAGAAAGAGAGTGAGAAGTCGTCATCATCAGGTTATAATGCTGTAGCAGTCTCAGGCGGAAAAATTGTTGTGACCGAGGCATCTTTTGCTAAAGGTCTGTTTAGTGGATCAGAGATCATCCCAAGCATGTCTCAGAGTGGTTCTAATACAAAAAAAGTAGCCAGGAACAAAAATCGACCAATTGCTCATAAGGATAATATTTATTATGTCGACGTGAGGGCCAATGGAGGTTCAATTTGTGTGAAGCAATCAGACAATTCAATCTCTGATAGTAACTCCGTTGACAACACTCCTGTTCAAGTATCTTCACCACCCACACCCCAAATATTCATTGCAAAGCAAAGTCCATCTGGTCAACAGATTGTTGTGCCCCTCAAGACTACCACAAATACCAGCACCAACCCAACCCCCCTTCATCAAACAGCAGAAGTGACCAACGTAAAGCAGTCAATTGGCGGCAAGTCTTTCATCAGTCTTGGGCAAAAAAGCAAGCCCATTATACTCAAATCTCCCAATGCTGGAGCTGATAAAAATGCGCCTTTGTCAGCTCCCACATCTGCTGCTCTTACAAGCCAAATTGGCTCCCAAATTCTATCACCATCTAATGTCAAAATCTCAACGCTACCAATTATCTCCACTTTAAAGCCCATAGTGAGCATTCCAGCCACATCCACTAAAAAGCAGTCTACATATTCATCACCATCGTCAACATTTTCATCACCCACAGCAGTCTCATCAAGCCCTCAGAGTGGACAACAGCAAACATTGACCTTGTACTCTGACCAGGTAGATTCTGATGGCCAGAGTACCAAGACTTTCTACATACAACAACCGGCCACAGCTTCAGATGAGCCAGAGGGAAAGCAGCAGTCCTCAAAGCCTATTAAATTTCAAATTGTGAATTCTGGGATATCAAACAATTCTGTTCAACAAATTCAAATACTTTCAGATTCGCCGTCTGCTGAATCAACAGACGATAATGTTGAGAAAGAAGTTTTACCCAGTGGAACAGTTAGTGCACAAGTTATCATAGATCCAATCAAAGGAACCTATCTACAAATTCCTAATTCATTCACTACCATTCCTCTGACCCAAGACATCGCATCCTCTCCCAGTTCTGGCACAACCACCCAGACTTTCACAGTGTGCCAACCATCAGACATGGAAAATGAACAGGTGATTACTTTAGGCCATGACACACAACAGTATGATGAAGGTGCAAACCTGCAAGGGGCGGACTTTAACCAGGTGGAATTGTACAGTGTAGGCAATGGAAATCAGCTGGAAGAAGGTATTAATATCAAGGCTGAGCAAGATGGCAATGCCCAGGTATCGTCTGCAACTATTGTGCAAAGTGGAGAGGAAGGACTGTATTATACAGTTAGGCATGAAGACGGCACATCATACTATATCCCAGTTCAAGGTGAACAAGATTCATCAGAGTTGCAAACCGTTGATGACAGTGTTCATGATAACGAGAATAACATTCGGGTGGAAGTGAAGACTGAAGCAGGTGACCAAACCTGTTTTATATCTCCGGAACAGCTGGAGCAGGCAAATCATATCATACATATTTCACAAGAATCAGAAGAGGATCCAGCACATACATCAGCAATTGCTTCCTCTAAGATTCAGGTGGAGGCTGGTGGGTTGGAGGGAAATAGCAATGAAAACAGCATTCCAGTTTTGGATAAGCCAGGAGTTGAAGATGAGCAGTATAGCATGTCCGTGCCCTGCAGCAGTAGTAGTATGAATATAGACCCCAGAGCTCCTCTGGCCATTCAGGAAATCCCTTTATTTGCTTCCAGTAAAGGGGAGTCTGAGGAACAGAGTGCATAGTATTCTTGTAAAGTATAAACTCATGGTGATGGGCTTCCTGAAGTCCGGTATGGTTGAACTATTAGAAAAATTGTGAAAACTGGAGGCTTCAGAATTAAATACAATAAAATTAATAAAAAATAAAATTCCCTTTATTCACCCCATAGGGGAAATTTGTCTCGAGGGTCTATTCCAAGTGAAGACTGGAATAACCCATGCGTCAGCCGCAGTGCAGGACCGCAAATTGAGCTAAGGCGGGTGATTGAACTCTGTGCCTTTTGGGTACAAAGCAAAGACTGTACTGTTGAGCCATGCTGCCCCGAAATGGACTACTTTAGTAATTAGTAGTAGTAGTAGTAGGTAATTAACCTTTCTAGTGTAAACTTTTCATCAACAAACCAATAAACAAAGAAATGCTACAAACAAATGATAAAAAATTACCGAATATGAATCTTCCATCCATCAGGGAGAGCACACACTTGTTTCAAGTCTTGCTACATTTTTCTTATTTGTTTTGACAATTTCTTTCTTTGTTGCTGAGGAAGGGTTTGCACCTGAAATGTCCATTGTTTGTATGAATTCTGAGGTCTCCATTTTCATAAGTAAACTCATAATATATTTTTTGACACTCTACATTTCAAGCACCACCCGTTGTTTGTATATCAATGAAGGACTTTTGAAGTATTTTCAAACTAGGACACGTTGATAGCTTGTTTTTGGGATCCACTTCTGTTTTCGCTCATCTCATTTTTGTGCATTTTGTTTTAGGTAGGGGGGAGGGGGGCTGGGGGGGGGGGGAATTGTAACACAGTCTAGATCAAAACCTTTTCTTTTTCCTGTTCATCATCATCTTTTTACTTAATGCCAAAATAATCATCAAGCTCTGCAAGGTTTTTTTTCTTATTTTCAACTTTAAATTTACTTATTTTACTTATCTTTTTTATAGGCTTTGACATGGCACTAAAATGTAATAAAAGCAAGCAGTGCTGTTAACTTGAGAACACATATCCAACTACATATTTCCAAAATGGGGGAGAGAAAGAAATTATTTAATGTATCTAGATAAAAGTTTCTTAGGTGAGAGTCATACATCGCTCACAGTTAGTTGCATCAAGGGAATCAATCATTGTAATCGTTGTCAGAATGAGTGTCAGCAAATATATTGAATGATTTTAATAAATGTATAATAATGAGGATGATAAAGATAACAGTCTTTAATGTTTGTTCGCATATTTTGATCTCTCCCAAATTTAGATGTGTTATATATAAGTATCTCTAATTGTTGATAACTTGATTTCACGTCTCTGGTGAAATAACACTAACTTTGGTGTTTCATGTAACTGCAGGGTTCATACATTGAGGCAACATTATAAATAAACTATGGGGGTCACTTGGAGTCAGTACTTTTCTACACAAAGGGTGGTAGAAAATCCAGTGTTTGGGATCACAGCTTGTATTAATAGAGTATGGCCACTGACATTATGCATTTTTTATGAGAGATGGGTTTTTTTCCCCTTATGAATCATCTGTAAGTTAAATTTTTCATGTCAATATGTTGATTTATATTTGTATGAATCAGGTATTGTATGTGTTGTTTGACATTATCTAATATGCATTATTGTATATTTTAAGTAATAATACAAATATATTGTCTGGGTGGAGTTTCTGACCTCCCTTAGTGGGCAGGAATATCTTGGAATGTGATTACATACTTGATTTTGTCCTGGTCCTGGCCAGATACCCTGGCTGGGAGGGAAACAGTTAGAATTAGTCTTTGGAGATGATATTTTTTGTCTTGTTAATCATCTCTCTCACTTTGTTATGCACTTTATCGTTTTTTGTTTTACAAATATATGGTTTGTAAACAATTGAGTGTGTTCTTCTTAGTGGGATCTGTGCTTGTGTCAGAATGAGACATTTAAGTGATCTAAAGCTAAGTACACATTGACTTACTTTTTCTTGGGTGCTGTATATCTAGGACTGTAAAACCCTTAAAAACATAAAGAATAAAACACAACTGGAATTAAAACCCATCAGCCTTTTCACTGTATGATTGTTACCATTGTTGATTTATCACTCTACTTACTTTTTAAAAAAAAGTAGTCCATTTAGATTTAGAGGGGACCCCGATAGCTCAGCTGGTAGAGCACTCTGCTCAAACTCAAAGGGAAAGGGACCGAGATCTGTGAAATTTTTTCCTGCTTGGTTGACTTGGGGGTCAGAAAATGTTTGACTATTTGACCCATCATTGATAAGAATCACTGTGCTTGTGAAGCGAGTACTCACCCAACTGAACTAATAATCAGGGCGTAGGGGAGGTCTTTTAAAAAATTTTAAATATGGTGGTGAGAACCCATCATGAAAAGATTTAATAAAAAATATGGATGCAACTGTGGTGATAGTATTAGCCTAATTTATGCAGTAGTTGTACATACACTGGAGTCTGTCAAAGTGAGTGATTGGTAACAAGTCTAACTAGTAGCCTCCCCTGTTCATGAAAAATGAGTGTGTGACTGTTGTTTCTTTTTGTTGTTTTTTAAATTTCTTTTGGTAAGGTGGGGGGGGGGGGGGGGGGGGGGGGGGGGGGAATTCATGGAGAGAAGGCCACAATTTGGTTTTATCTGGACTGAGATTGATTTATATTCATTTACACCAGACTTTGATCAGTTGGCTTATACAAGGAAAAAAACGGGACTGGATAAAAAGTTATTAAAAGCGATTTTATCTTATCTGAATTCTATTGTATTATGTATGTGCACTGCCAAATGTAAAGGCAATTTGTAAATTTACTTTCTAGATTTAAAATTGATGTACGATTACAATTCTTTTGTTTTGATGTCGTTCCCAACGATCATTGGATTATTATGATTATATTATAATAATAATATTGATGCTTGTGTTTATATGTGCTGAACACAGAGCACTCACTAAATTTGAATAAAGATGAAATTGTTTGATATCAGCAGAACTATGTTGCACAGAGTATATACTGTAATGGTTATTTTAACACTTGATATATCATTTGTTGTCATTATTTTTACCATTATATTACTTATATGATTACCATTATTGTTACCATCATCACAATTATTTTTCTACTACTACTACCAAGAGTGCTTAAAAGCTGGCTCAATTTTCTGACCATTTAAAATTACAAAAATGAAAGAAAAAAAAAATGAATTACTTAAGGTTGACAAACAAGAGTAACGCAAACCATCCAATGCTCTGCGAGTAACGTTGGTTCACCTGTATTCTAACTGGGCAGGGTTCCTGACCTCCCATATTGGACAGGGAGGTACTTACTGAACTGTGTCTTCTATCCCCCTATATGTTTTCCAACTTGCTTTCTGTTTTTGTCTTGGAATGAGATGTCTTAGTTTTGTCCTGGCCCTGGCTGAGAGGGAAACAGTCAAATGTATAGTTTTGGGAGATGATATTTTTTTTATTGTAAATCATCTCTCTGTTATGCACTGTATTATATTTTGTTGACATATTATATATGTTTTGGATACATTTGAGTGTATTCCAATTAGTGGGTACCTGTGTTTGTATCTGGATGAGACTTTTAGATGATCTCAGCACTTTGGCGGTAGTGTGCTCTACGTCAGTTCCCTATTTGAACCAATTCCCCTTTGTCTTACCTTTTCTTGGGTGGTTTAATTGTAATTCTATAACTTATTACTATCCCATTTTCTTCCTTTTTACTGGAGCTGATATGACCTTAATGTGTTGCAAGCGCCATAAAACCCTTAAAACATTTTTAAAAAACCTAAACATTTCCATCTATCCCTCCATCTTTGTTATGGATTGAGGTGCGCTCTATTTTTCCCCCCTGTGGATCCTTGTAAATCATCCCTCTGTTTATGTTATTGTTATGTTCTATCCTTATAATTAGTTTTGAAAAACTCTATATCGATGGCCCATTGATCTGACCTCTGAAGTATAGTCTTGCAAAGACGCTACTTCAGAGGTTAGATAGTTAGATCAACGGACCAACAGTATTTTACTTTGTACTTTTAAACATTTGAGTGTGTTCTTCATAGGGAGAACATCTACTTCTGTCAGAATGGGACTTTCAGGAAATGTCAAAATTTGCACATCTATGGATGATGGAATCTTATCTTCCCAATTTGACTCCGTCCTTTTTGTCTTTCTTTTTCTTTGGTGTTTTTTTACTTAATGTCTAGATACAACTTTCCCTTTCACTTTCCTTTTTACTGGCTCTGAAATGACTTCATCTTGTCATAGGTGCAGGAACTCCCCTAAAAACAAAACAATTTATATTAATTCTATTTAATTGATCATCATTAAAAGCACAGTGTATAAAGCACTGTCCCTTATCAAATATCAGAATGTAATGCTTTTCCTGCTGCTTAAATAAATTACCCTTAAGCATTTGCAAGCGCTCTTAGGGCTAAACCACACCGGAGACTGACTCCGACGATCTGGCACTGCCTTGTTCAGGATAAAGACATCGGACACGGACAAAATACTAAGTAGACATCGGACACGGACAAAATACTAAGAATAAGAGAAGAGCTGCTAGACCTACCCATACCAAACACCCAACGTCCTCTGCCGTTTTTTTCCGAGCCAGCATGCTGGCCCGAAGACGTTGGTGTCGGGCAAGTCAGGTCAGGGGGTGGTTGGATGGGAGCATCACCCTTGAATCATATATACCTATGATGTTCGCATGGGTGTATGATCCGATAGTGATGTCGTTTCTTCTTCTCTTTACTAGCCTATCCTGCTTCTTTGGTCTGTGATTGTATTTTTGACAGGGGATATTTTTTTTCCTGTAAATCCTCTGCCTGTTTGTTCTTGGTTATTTATAATTTAGCTTATGATATCTTTAGGTTATGATTTTGATTGACATTTGTACTATTTTTGTTAGATTGCTTGTTTTTTTGTTTCAGCGGTCTCTCATATAACCTCAATTGTGTTGGAAGAGACCTAAAGCAACAAACAAACAAGTCAGGTCAGGACAGATAATTTTGGAATACATATTTTTCTTTTGTTACCCCCCATGCATCTATACATTACATAGACCTTTGCAATGGTTTTAATCAGCAACACGCTAGTACAACATGCACAGCAGCCGATATACAACCAACACAAAAGACATCACAACCATGAATTTATATTTCGAGCAATGCATTAAATGAACTTATATCCATTTGAAAATACTTCACAAATTTTACTTTGTCCTCAACCAATTGGGAGATGGTGGAACTCACCATAAATTGCTCGTAGTTGTTGAATGAGGTGAACCCAAAATGTCTTTATTTAATTTATTTCTTTGTCTTCTCCTAAACCACAATAACAGCAACTGCCTCCTACTCCTTTTGTTTTATAATGAATTATGCAGATGCCCATAGTGGGCAGGGAGGTACATGCTGTGTCTTCTATCCCCCCATACCAGTTTCCCAATTGTTTCCTGTCATTGTCTTGGAATGAGATTACTTAGTTTTGTCCTGATCCTTGCCGGAGCTCCTTGGCTGGGAGGGAAACAGTCGAATGTATAGTTATAGTTTTGGGAGATGATATTTTTTTCCTTGTAAATCATCTCTCTGTTATGCATTGTATTATGTTGAGTTTACATATTATATTAAATGATTGGTAAACATTTGAGTGTATTCCTCTTAGATGGGACCTGTGCTTGTGTCTGGATGAGACTTTTAGGTGATCTCAAACTAAGTGCATTGGTGGTCTGCTCTTGGAATCTACATCTGATCCCTATTTGTTCCCAGTTCCCCTATGTCTTACTTTTTCTTGGGTGCTTTTATTGTAATTCTATAACTTTTTACTATCCCATTTTCTTCCTTTTTACTGGCGCTGATATAACCTAAATGTGTTGCAAGCGCCGTAAAACCCTTAAAAACAAACAAACATACTGCTATTCTTGGTTTATTAAAAGATATAGTTACCAAAAAGAATTATTTCAAACAAATTATTATTTTCACTGATTGGTGTGAAGTGTAAACAAAATCAGCTTGAATAAAATGTTGAAAAAACATAAGAACAAGCATTTGGTGTAAGAAGTAAAAACGATTAAATAGTGTGACGATAGGAAAACATGATGTTGAGATGTTTTAAATATTTAGGAATAACTGATAGTTCCCTCAATTTCGCTCAACATATTAATACAATAACTAAGAAAGTTGCCCAAAGATTATATATCCTATGGAAATTGAGAACATTTCAAGTATGGAATGAAACTATGTTAAGAGTTTATGACTCATTGATTAAAAGTGTAATTGCGTTTGGCTACACTATATGATTGGGCTGATGCCGACTTAGAGATAAATAAAAAATTTCAAAATCTATCAGAGCCAGCAAAAATAATAAACCATCATCTTGATGTAGTAGAAAGAATTCATAGAAAAGCAATAAAAAGGAAAAGCATTCGCAATTACCAATAAAAAACATTTTATACCATGAATTTAATCTTTTACCATCTGAGAGAAGGTTTTGTCAGATTAAACGTAGAACTAACAATTACAAATCAACGTTCGTTCCATGAGCAATAAAAATGTTGAATATAGTTCATATGGGATAGTCAAACCAAGGACTGATTTGTTGATTGATTGATTGATTTATTTAATGTTAGATTAATTGACCAATTGATAATGATGATAATCTGGGTGGGGTTCCCTACCTCCACAGTTGGCAGGGAGGTACTTACCGTGTCTTCTATCCCCTTATATCTGTTTTCCAACTTGCTTTCTGTCTTTGTTTTAGTGTGAGATTGCTCGGTTTTGTCCCGACCCAGGCCGGAGTCCTAGCTGGGAGGGAAACAGTCAAATGCATAGTTATTGTTTTGGGAGATATTTTTTTCCTTGTAAATCATCTCTCTGTTATGTGTTATTATATTTGTTATTTTTAATGTATAATGTAAGCATTTGAGTGTATTCCTCTTTGTTGGATTTTGTGCTTGTGTCTGGATGAGACTTATAGGTGATCTCAAACTAAGTGCATTGATGGTTTGCTCTTGGAATCTACATCTGATCCCTATTTGTTCCCAGTTCCCCTATTTCTTACTTTTTCTTGGGTGCTTTAATTGTAATTCTAGAACTTTTTACTATCCCATTTTCTTCCTTTTTACTGGCGCTGATATAACCTAAATGTGTTGCATGTGCCGTAAAACCCTTAAAAACAAAACAAACAATGATGATAATATTTGGTGGCTAATTGAGCAATTGTAACAAATTGAAAACGAAATGAAATTTGTACTATTTTTGTTAGATTGCTTGTTTTTTTGTTTCAGCGGTCTCTCATATAACCTCAATTGTGTTGGAAGAGACCTAAAGCAACAAACAAACAAAAAATGCATCTGTTTATTTTGTGTATATCGCACTTGTGAAAGAGAGAGAGGAAGAGAGAGAGAGAATAAGTAGGAGTGAAATATCTGTTCAATGTTATCGTTATGATATAACGTTATAGTTATAACAAGTGTAACTAAATGACAAATTGCCATATTTATGGACAATAAAGACCTATTATTATTATTATTATTATTATTATTATTATTATTATTATTATTATTATTATTATTATTAGATGCCATTTTGTAAAAAAAAAATAAGAGAACAGTGTCAGTCCGTCTGATTCCAGTGGCGATATGGGTAGAAAAAACATCTGTGTTAGGACGTCGGTGTCAAGTCTCCGGTGTGGGTTCACCCTTAAACTTGTACAACCATCTCGATGTTAAGGTATTGAATATGATATGAAGAGTACAGGGGAAAAACCACAGATGTCATTTTTGAAATTTTTGTGACTGCCCTCTTTGAGTGATATCAGTAGGGCATTAACTATAAATTTTCCCATTATAAATAGAAACTACAACCATAACTCTAAATCATATTTTTTTGTTCGATGTTATTTCTGTAGAAGGGAAATTTAGATGCCTAACATCACTCAAGGAGGCAGTCACGAAAATTTAAAAAACTGGACATTTGTGGTTTTTTCCCTGTACTCTTCATATGTAAACCTTAAACATGAGACTATGAAGATGAAAATGTGTAAATATATTCAAATGTGATTATTGTGATAGGCATAGCATGTTGTCTGAGAGGCTTGTAAATATATATGAGATTCCTTACCATAAATCTCGTCTGATAGGCTTGCAAATATGAAATTCCTTACTGTAAATGTTATTGTCTGAGAGGCTTGCAAATATGAAATTCTGTATCGTAAATGTTATTGTCTGAGAGGCTTGCAAATATGAACTTCTATACCTTAGATGTTGTCAGAGAGGCTTGTAAATGTGAAATACCGTACCATAAATGTTGTCAGAGAGGCTTGTAAATATGAAATTCTGTATGGTAATTGTCGGAGAGACTTATAAATGTGAAACTGAAACTCTCTACCATAAGTGTTGTCGGAGAGGTTTGTACATATGAGAATTCTGAATTGTAAATGTCAGAGCGACTTGTAAATATGAAATTCTGTATGGTAAATGTTGTCTGAGAGGCTTGTAAATATGAACTTCTGTACCGTAAATGTTGTCTGAGACTTGTAAATATGATCTTCCTGGGTGGGGTTCCTGTCCTCCCACAGTGGGCAGGAAGGTACTTACTGTGTCTTCTATACACCTATATCTGTTTTCCAACTTGCTTTCTGTCTTTGTCTTGGAATGAGATTACTTGTTTTTTTCCTGCCCTGGCGCGATACCCTGGTTGAGAGGGAAACAGTCAAATGTATTGATAATTTTGGAAGAATATATTTTTTTCCTTGTAAATCACCTCTCTGTTATGTACTGTTATTTTGTTTTATTCTTAACATATGATTTGTAAACATCCTCTTAGTGGGGACTTGTTCTGGTGTCTGGGTGAGACTTTTAGATGATATCAAAGTACACTGATAGTGTGCTATTGGAATCTACATCTGTTCCCTATTTGAACCTTCCCCTTGTCTTACTTTTTCCTCAAGTCCCTTTAACTTTATTTGTACATCTAGAATGCTTTTACTATACAATTTTCTTCCTTTTTACTGGTGCTGATATGACCTAAAGGTGTTGCAAGCGCCATAAAACCCTTAAAAACAAACAATATAATATGAATTTTTGTACCGTAAATGTTGTCTGGGAGGCTTGTAAATATGAAATTCGCACCGTAAATGCTGTCTGAGAGTGAGAGTCTTGTAAATATAAAATTTCTTACAATACAGTAAGATGAGTTTTCATTTTCTTTGATGTCTTGGATGTTCTTATGACCAAGACATAGGCGACAACAAACATAGATAGGGTGGGGTCTGCCAATTCTGACACCCTACCGCACTTGCCGTCTATTTTAAGGCCTAACTGTAAGAAAAATTATGGCATAGAGCTGGGTTCAGATTTAACTGCCAGAAATTAATGCATGATAAATTTAAGTCAATTTCAGACCTTGTCTGTGTCATCCATTAAAGTAAATAGTTTCTCAAAACTGTAGTTTTGTTAGGAAAATCTGGTGCGAGTGTCTCCCACCGCTATTTCTCAAATTCAAAGCAACTTGCAATCAAATTGGAAAAATTGAAAACAATTTTTCTCATTTTATTTTGAAATAAGTACCATCAAGAATCATCTACGAATTATTTATAAAAACAGACCATGAAAACCTTGGCCACCAAATCATCACTTGTTTCAATTTCAGATACCCAGTTGTTCCAAGTTAGACACCAGGTCATTGCAATTCAGACACAGGTTGTTGCAATTATGACATATTTTTTTTCTTATTTTGTTGCATTTATTCTAGCTTATGACCAGGCTTGACCTTCCTCAAGGTTAGGTCTGTATTATGATGACTGTGGAGCCATTCCGACCACTTCACAACCCTCTGGGATAGGTTTACTGATAGTGATAGTCTATGCCAACCACTATTTCGATTTTTCATGTTCTGGTATGTTTTTAAAATAAAAAATTGTATAATAAAAGTTAATAACTGCATTATCTGAACTTTACAATATCTAATTAATTTGGAAATTTTTATTTCGGACTGAAATAATCTAGACACCGCGAAAAAATCTGCTTGTATTATTAAATTTATCACCAAAATTGTTCATTAAAAAAAAAGTGGTCTGAGCAATAAAGATCAATGAGCTGGAGTTTATGCAGATTTCCATATTGTTACTGTTAACAGTTACATGCTGTCCTTTAGGACTATTGCAAATTACTTTCTGCTTGATATAACAACCCAGTTAACCAGATATGTAAAAAAAAAAATCTCTCTCTCTGTGTGTGGGTGGAGATTGTTGCATGGAAATTGTATGTTTCTAATTATTATTTGATATAGCTATCTTTTTACATGAACATTCGTTATTTTCTGTTGTAGTTGTAAATCAGTATTGGTATTATTATTATTATTACATGTATTATTATTATAATCTATATTTCGGATTGATTATTAAATCATTCTGATCATAACAATGTGTACCATATTCTGGTTTCTGTCATTTATGTTACGTGATCCTTTCATCAGAACAATTAATAAAAGTATCTCAGTATAACTGCGTGGCCTTTTTTAACTTGATATTAAGTTTCAATTTCATCCAGCCAGATCAGTAGATTATTTTGAGTGAGAAATTTGCGTGGAATGTTCCCTAAGATCTCTGGAGCTCCCTGGACCGATGCCTTCTTCGCCTTGCTAATGCGTCTCCTGGGTGGGGTTCCTACCTCCCATAGCGGGCAGGGAGGTACTTGCTGTGTCTTTTATCCCCTCTTATCTGTTTTCCAATTGCTTTCTGTCTTTGTTTTGGAATGAGATTGTTTGATTTTGTCCTGACCTTGGTCAGAGTCCTTGGCTGAGAGGGAAACAGTCGAATGAATATAGTTTTGGGAGATGATATTTTTTTCCTTGTAAATCATCTCTCTGTTGTTATGCATTGTATTATGTTTAGTTTACACATTATATTATATGATTGGTAAACATTTGAGTGTGTTCCTCTTAGTTGGGACCTGTGCTTGTGTCTGGATGAGACTTTTAGTGATCTCAAACTAAGTACTTTGATAGTGTGCTTTTGGAATCTACACCTGTTTCTTTTTTTAACCAATTCCCCTTTGTCTTCCCTTTTCTCGGATGCTTTATTGTAATTCTATAACTTTTTACTATCCCATTTTCTTTCTTTTTACTGGCGCTGATATGACCTTAATGTGTTGCAAGCGCCGTAAAACTCTTAAAAACAAAAACATAATGCCGTCTCTTTTATCCCCCTGAATTGGATGGGGTACATTTTTGAACATCAATGGTGGGCAGAGGGGTCATTGTTGCTGCGTCTCCATGTTGATTTCTGTCTTCGTCTTGGAATGAGATTGCATTACCTACATATTGATCTTGGCTCTACTTGAACTCGCCCTGTTTTCTTTTTTTTTTTTTCCCCAGCATCTCATTATACGGGGGGTCAATGAACGAATTATAATTATATGTTGCTACCAATACAGAGGACCAATGACTGAGGTATTATTATATATTTAATTTTATTTTGACAGTGTGTGCTGGTCCACGCATGCGTTTGATTTGGTCTGTGTTTGTGTGTGTGTGTGTGTGTGTGGGTGGGGGTTGGGGGGTCTGACATTTAATGCTTTGCTCTTGGACTGCCAGGTTCACTGGTATGATTTTAAAAAATGATTGTTAATATTATTTGACCACCTTTTTATTCTCTTATACTGTATCTTCTATCCCCTTATATCTGTTTTCCAACATGCTTTCTATCTTTGTCTTGGAATGAGATTACTTAGTTTTGTCCTGGCCCTGGCTGGGAGGGAACAGGGAGATGATATTTTTTCCCTTGTAAATCATCTCTCTGTTATGTATTATTATATGTTATTTTTAATGTATAATGTAAACATTTGAGTAGGTTCCTCTTTGTTGGATTTTGTTCTTGTGCCCGGATGAGACTTATAGGTGATCTCAAACTAAGTACATTGGTGGTGTGCTCTTGGAATCTACATCTGATCCCTATTTGTTCCCAGTTCCCCTTTGTCTTACTTTCGCTTGGGTGCTTCAATTGTAATTCTAGAACTTTTTACTATCCCATTTTCTTCCTTTTTACTGGCGCTGATATAACCTAAATGTGTTGCAATCCTGACCTCCCATAGTGGGCAGGGAGGTACACACTGTGTCTTCTATCCCCTTATATCATTTTTCCAACATGCTTTCTGTCCTTGTCTTGGAATGAGGTTACTTGGTTTTGTCCTGGCCCTGGTTGGAGTCCTGGCTGGGAGGGAAACAGTCAAATGCATAGTTATTGTTTTGGGAGATGATATTTTTTTCCTTGTAAATCATCTCTCTGTTATGTATTATTATATTTGTCATTTTTAATGTATAGTGTAAGCATTTGAGTGTGTTCCTCTTTGTTGGATTTTGTGCTTGTGTCCAGATGAGACTTATAGGTGATCTCAAACTAAGTACATGATAGTGTGCTCTTGGAATCTACATCTGTTCCCTCTTTGTTCCTAGTTCCCCTTTGTCTTACTTTTTCTTGGGTTCTTTAATTGTAATTCTAGAACTTTTTACTATCCCATTTTCTTCCTTTTTACTAGCGCTGATATGACCTTAATGTGTTGCAAGCGCCGTAAAACCCTTAAAAACAAAAAACAAAACAAGCGCCGTAAAACCCTTAAAAACAAAAACAAACATAATCAATCTGATTCCTCAAAATACTCCATGGATCCATGCCAAAAGTGATGACGGATATTCTTTCCATATTTGCCGGGTGAAGTGCTTGCACCTTCAAAGAAGCTTTAGAGGTGAATTTCAATCTCCATTATAATACCAACGATCAAAATGACATCTCAATTGATTGTGAGACTAACTGGGATATTTTTTAAAGAAAAGAACTTCTCAAACAAAAGAAAACCACCATTGTCAACTGTCATCTTATATTACAAGACTGTTTAACATTACCTCTTGGATAATCTGCCACATCAGGTCACATTTGTGAAGATTGAAGCTGCTGCCCCAAATGTTTGTTTTTAAGGTTTTTATGGCCCTTGCAACACATTTAGGTCATATCAGCGCCAGTAAAAAGGAAGAAAATTGGATAGTAAAAACATTCTAGATGTGCAATTAAAAGGACTTGAGGGTAAGACAAAGGGGAATGGTTAAAATAGGGAACAGATGTAGATTCCAAGAGCACACTATCAGCCTACTTTGAGATCACCCACAATTCTCACCAGCACAAGATTCCAGCAAGAGGAACACACTCAAATGTTTACAAATTAAATATTTCTTTAAAAAATAGTACGTAACGGTACATAAGAGAGAGAGAGAAGATTTACAATGAAAAAAATATCTCCCAAAACTATAACTACATTCGACTGTGTCCCTCCCTGCTGAGGACTCCGGCCAGGGTCCGGACAAAACTAAGTAATCCCACTCCAAAACAAGAAAGCAATTGGAAAACAGGTTAAGGGGTATAGAAGGCACAGCAAGTACCTCCTAGTTGAGGAGGTATTGCCAGGTATAATATATATATAATGACATAGCAACCACTGGTAGTGGTGATGTTTGTTAAGGGTTTTACAGCGCTTGCAACTTAGGTCATATCAGAGCCCCACATGCAAAAATACAGGAGATTCTCAAGAATGCCGCAACTATAGGGGCACCAAGTTGATAAGCTACACAATGAAGATATGGGAAAGAGTAATCCATAAGAGGATTAGAAAAGATTGAGACATGAGTGAAGAGCAGTTTGGCTTCATTGCCGGTAAAAGTACAACAAATGCTATATTACTATATTGTCTTTAAAATCGACAGCAGCAAAGTAAAGGGAGAAACAAAGAGAATTACATTGTGTTTTGTTTGTTTGTTTGTTGCTTTAGGTCTCTTCCAACACAATTGAGGTTATATGAGAGACCGCTGAAACAAAAAAAACAAGCAATCTAACAAAAATAGTACAAATGTAAATCAAAATCATAACCTAAAGATATCATAAGCTAAATTATAAATAACCAAGAACAAACAGGCAGAAGATTTACAGAAAAAAAAATATCCCCTGTCAAAAATACAATCACAAACCAAAGAAGCAGGATAGGCTAGTAAAGAGAAGAAGAAACGACATCACTATCGGATCGTACACCCATGCGAACATCATAGGTATATGATTCAAGGGTGATGCTCCCATCCAACCACCCGCAATTACATTGTGTAATCATTGACTGGAAAAAAGTCTATGATAGGGTCTAAAGAGAAAAAATATGGTACAGACTAAGGGCAAAGGGGTTGACAGAGAAATATATCAAAGTTATCCAGGATATGTATGAAAGTAGTAAGCTGAAGGGAAAAATACAAACATCTGTTGTAAGACCATCAATGTTGTATGGATTAAAGACGGCAGAAATAAAGATATCATGGTTATATGTTTTTTTATGTTTTTAAGGTTTTACGGCGCTTGCAACACATTTAGGTTATATCAACGACAGTAAAAAGGAAGAAAACGGAATAGTAAAAATTTCTAGAATTACAATTAAAGCACCCAAGAGAAAGTAAGACAAAGGGGAATGGGAACAAATAGGGATCAGATGTAGATTCCAAGAGCACACTATCAAAGTACTTAGTTTGAGTTTTTTTGTTTGTTTGTTGCTTTAGGTCTCTTCCAACACAATTGAGGTTATATGAGAGACCGCTGAAACAAAAAAACAAGCAATCTAACAAAAATAGTACAAATGTCAATCAAAATCATAACCTAAAGATATCATAAGCTAAATTATAAATAACCAAGAACAAACAGGCAGAGGATTTACAGGAAAAAAATATCCCCTGTCAAAAATACAATCACAAACCAAAGAAGCAGGATAGGCTAGTAAAGAGAAGAAGAAACGACATCACTATCGGATCGTACACCCATGCGAACATCATAGGTATATGATTCAAGGGTGATGCTCCCATCCAACCACCCGCTACTTAGTTTGAGATCACCTATAAGTCTCACCCAGACACAAGCACAAAATCCAACAAAAAGGAATACACTCAAAATGCTTACATTATACATTAAAAATAACAAATATAATAATGCATAACAGAGAGATGATTTACAAGGAAAAGAATATCATCTCCCAAAACAATAACTATGCATTTGACTGTTTCCCTCCGAGCTAGGACTCCAATGAGGGCCAGGAAAAAACCAAGTAATCTCATTCCAAGACAAAGATAGAAAGCTTGTTGGATAAGATATAAGGGGATAGAAGACACAGTATGTACCCCCCTGCCCGCTATGGGAGGTCAGGATCCCCACCCAGGAGGTCATGGTTACTTGGCTGGACAAGAAAAGATAAAGTGAGAGATGAACGGATTTGAAAGTTGACTGAAGCGATTAATGTATCGCTAAAAATGAAAGAAGATAATTTGGACATGGTTTGGACATGTTAAGAGACAAGAGAGGGAGCATGTGGGAAAGACAGTAGATATACAATTAGTAGGAAATGGTTGTATTTCTTGTTTTGAGTACATTCAAACCAAGAAATATAACTATCAACCCAGAATAGAGATGATTTACAAGGATAAAAAATACCACCTCCCAAAACTAACACAATACATTTGACTGTTTCGCTCCGAGCCAAGAATCCAACAAGGGCCAGAACAAAACCAAGTAATCTCATTCCAAGACAAAGACAGAAAGCATGTTGGAAAACATACATAGGGGGATAGAAGACAGTATGTACCTCCCTGCCCACTTTGGGGGGTCAGGAACCCCACCCAGAGCTGATTTGCAATTGGAAAAAAATCCTCTCCCAAAACTCATACTAGACATTTGACTATTTCCTGTCAGCTAAGGACTCCAGCAAGGGCCAGGACAAAACCAAGCGATCCCATTTCAAGACAAGACAAAGCAAATTGGAAAACATCATGGGGGTGGGTGAAAGGGTCAGCCGAATTCGATCAATTAGGACGCATGGAAAATGTTATTTTAATTCTCCCTCTATGAATATAAACATATTTTAAGATGAAAATGTCTAATTTCAGTATCATGTTTATTGAGAATTTTGTTTCACATGATGATGATGATGATGATGATGAGGTTGATGATGTTGATGATGTGATGATGATGATAATAATAATATAATACAGTGGAATCTGCATAAGGTTGTGCAACTATGTGGTCTTGTGGTATGACATTCGCTTTCGGATCGGAAGGTCCAGGGTTCGAGCCTCGCTCGGCGCATAGTTGAGTCCTTGGAAAAGACTCTTTACTCACATTCTCTCAACGTACTCAGGGTGTAAAATGAGTACCTGGCCATTAACAGCGTTGTGTCTGTCTGAAAAATAAATTGCAATATCGCCTAACAGGCGTCATGTCTCATTCTACATGTTAAGTGTTGCTGTTGGCTAGGGACCCCTTGTAAATCGCTTTGAGCATGTTTAGTGGATATTGCGCTAAATAAAAGCTCAAGTTAAGTTAAGGTCAATCTCTGCTTAATGTCAACACCTCTTGTGGGTCCCAAATTTTCTGTTCCGCTGATAATGGTTAAAATCAACCTTGCTTAAAGTCAAACATACTCTCTGGTCCAGCACTGTTCGCTTTATCAAGGTACATCGGTAAAAAAAGCCACTTCTCAGCTTTGGTTCCGCTATTTGGTTTATGGCATTTACAACAGTAGCACCACTCTTTGGACAATAGAGACAGCAAAATGGAAGATGTTGGTGATGATGATGATGATAATAAATCATTTATGCAGCGCCCATGTCCAGTGAATAGACAGCTCTTGGCGCATATTAAAGTAATAAATAAGCCTATTAACAATTCCATTCTGTTGATTTTCTCACACACACACAATACATAGAAGCGCGCGCGCACACACACAAGCACACACACATACACACAGATACACACACACATACGCACACATAAGTAATATGACAATAGAAATTACATGCATCACTATGAGATACAGATTCCATAATCATCAGAGATCTTAGATTCAAACAAATGTGTTTTGTGTGTACAGAGTTTAGAGAAAAGGGCTTAATATGGAACCCTGAGCTACGCCAAATTTTAATGAGAAGGAAGAAGATTGTATACCAGTAACTACTACTGACCATAAATGATCCGTGAGATATGATATAAACCAGTTAAACACACTTCCAAACTTGATACCAAAGGACATATTCAGATGCTCAATCAAATTTGAATGGTCAATGGTGTCAAAAGCTGCGCTAAGATCTCACAAGAATTTATATTTTATTTTCACCAGCAGCCTATAACAGATCATTTTGGATTTTTTATAATGCAGTCTCTGTATTGTGGTATTGTCTATTGGCCAACAGATTGAGTTAGAACAAATTATAACCAGTTTTGTGACAACCTTCTCGAATATCTTTGATAAAAATGGCAAATTAGATACAGGACAAAACAGGATGATGAGCTTGTCAAAAGATTGTAGAATCATCTCTATCATTAAACCTTTCAAAAAATAATGTAAGACAAAGGAGATAAGTTTTTAAAACTTCAGGGAACAGAAGAAAAATCCATCCTGTCTAGTTTGATAGAAGTAAAAAAAAAAAATCCTATTCTGACACAAGCAGAAAATATCGTTTGTTTTTGTTGTTTTTAAGGGTTTTACGGCGCTTGCAACACATTTAGGTTATATCAGCGCCAGTAAAAAGGAAGAAAATGGATAGTAAAAAGTTCTAGAATTACAATTAAAGCACCCAAGAAAAAGTAAGACAAAGGGGAACTGAGAACAAATAGCGATCAGATGTAGATTCCAAGAGCATACCACCAATGTACTTAGTTTAAAATCACCTACAAGTCTCATCCAGACACAGGCACAAAATCCAACAAAGAGGAACACACTCAAATGCTTACATTATACATTCAAAATAAAAATAATAATACATAACAGAGAGATGATTTACAAGGAAAAAAATATCATCTCCCAAAACAATAACTATGCATTTGACTGTTTCCCTCCCAGCTAGGACTCCGGCCAGAGCCAGGACAAAACCAAGTAATCTCATTCCAAGACAAAGACAGAAAGCATGTTGGAAAACAGATATAAGGGGATAGAAGACACAGTATGTACCTCCCTGCCCGCTATGGGATCAAAAAAGAAATAATCAAATGGAATTATATTAATTATAATGTAAATATATAAATATTATACATTGATAATAATAACAATAATAATAATAATAATAATAATAATAATAATAATAATAATAATAATAATAATAATAATAATAATAATAATAATAATAATGATGATAATAATAATATTGGTTTTGTTTTTAAGGGTTATACGGCGCTTGTGATACATTTAGGTCATATCAGCGCCAGTAAAAAGGAAGAAAATGGAATAGCATAAAAGTTCTAGAATTACAATTAAAACGCCAGAGAAAAAGTAATGGTACAAATAGGGTTTTGGTGCAGATTCCAAGAGCATATTATCATCAATGTATACTTAGTTTGAGATCATCTAAAAGCCTCATCCAGATATGAGCTCAGGATCCCACTAAGAGGAATATACCCAAATGCTTACATTATTAATTCAAAACAAAAATATAATACATAATAGAGAGATGATTTAAAAGGAAAAAAATATCATCTCCCAAAACGATAACTATACATTTGAATGTTTCCCTCCCAACCAAGGACTCCGGCCATGGCCAAGACAAAACCAAGTAATATCATTCCAAGACAAAGACAGTAGGCAAATTGGAAAACAGCTATAGACAATACCACACAGACACAGTAAGTGTCTCCCTGCCCACTATGGGAGGTCAGGAATCCCACCCAGATAATAATAATAATAATAATAATAATAATAATAATAATAATAATAATAATAATAATAATAATAATAATAATAATAATAATAATAATAATAATAATAAAAACAACAACACGAATAATATTCATCGCGCTAAAAGATGCTCTGAGCATAATATTACCATTACAGTTTTGTACATACTCATTAGAGATCTCGCATCCAAAAGAGGAGATTTACTCCCTTTTATTCTACATCGCTATTCAAAATAAAGTTTGCCATTTTTTTTTGTTTAAATCCAAATTTAATCTTGAGTTTAACATTGTTTTTTGTTTTGTTTGTTTGTTGCTTTAGGTCTCTTCCAACACAATTGAGGTTATATGAGAGACCGCTGAAACAAAAAAACAAGCAATCTAACAAAAATAGTACAAATGTCAATCAAAATCATAACCTAAAGATATCATAAGCTAAATTATAAATAACCAAGAACAAACAGGCAGAGGATTTACAGGAAAAAAAATATCCCCTGTCAAAAATACAATCACAAACCAAAGAAGCAGGATAGGCTAGTAAAGAGAAGAAGAAACGACATCACTATCGGATCGTACACCCATGCGAACATCATAGGTATATGATTCAAGGGTGATGCTCCCATCCAACCACCCGCAGTTTAACATTGGAACAAGGCACATAAATATATTAATATCCCATATTACTGTGAATACTTGACATTAAAATTGTCATTTCTTGAAATCACTCTTGTGAATTAGTACTTTTTGATGCCAACCACCTCAAATGTAGTCCTTGTAAATTTCATCTATTGTTATCTCCAGCCAGCTTCACCTGATCATCATCACCATCATTCTGCATCCTCTTATTATCACGTTGATGAATACCATTGACACAGTCATTGTCTGCTTGTGGGCTCTTGGCAAAGAATCCGAGATCTGAAATCATTTCTAATGCCTTCACCCGAATGGTACACACCCCACCATAGATGTACGGCCATTCATGCCATATGTGGAAGACAACAGTAAAAATTGAAGACAACCAGACACAGCATATGAGGATGAAAAATGCTAGAGTGCCAAACGCCAGTAGACCAAAAATGAGCATGGAAACTGAAATAGAATAAAAATATAATGTTATTTTAATTCTTATGAGCATTGGATCAATCTTTAAAAAGAAAATGAACAAAGATTATTACATGAATAGCATGCCTTTACACTTTATCGATAGAGATTTTTCACTCAATACAAGGTCAACACCAAATTCTCATCAGGTCAAAAAAATTTTCCAACTCACTTTTGCTTTTAGAATATAATAAGACTGTCTCAAAAGGAAACTAATAAAATAGGACAAAGAACCCTAAAAAAATGTATCCTTTCTATTAAAACATGAAAGGTTTTCATCTGGATCCTGGGTACCCATACTTTCATTTACAGTGGAGTAGAAGATAGTTTAGAAGCAATTTTTCTTTTGTAGAAAAAATAAAAATTGTATTAAGGTAAGGGAAAATTCATGTGGACAAAGTGAGATGTGAAAAAGGCTGATTATTTTCAATTATCAGGTGATAGAGCATCTATCATTACAGTGCGAGTCGTTTTATTTGAACATCAATGATATACAGAAATTGGTTCAATTAAGCAAAGTTCCAATTGACCGATTCAGCAAGTGATCTCCATAATTGGAGCAACCTATCAAAATGACATGTCTATTCAGTAGTTTTATATGCAATACAAGAGAGCATCTTTTAATTTATTTGTCTAAAATTTTGTCTTCAATTCTTAGCAACATTAAATATCACATGCGTTATCATCATGACAGCATATGACAGAGGCAGAGTTACCCTATCTTATGAACATAAATTTGTACAGAACTGTTTATACAGCTTTTTCTAGAAAAAAGGTCAAATGACTTGACGGCCCAAGAATCTTGTTCTATAATTTATTACAATAAAATTATCCGTGTTAAAAGTAACTAAATCATTGGGTCATGACCTGTTGTTCCCCAAGACGGTCAAAAGAGTAAAATTTAACATATCATCATCAAGGAAAGGGTGGTGATAGACTTAATGCAATTGTTAATTAACGGACCTACTTTTTTATTTGATGACACAAGATGGCTACACTTTTGTTCATATCAGTTTGGATATTTATATTAGTGGTTAGTTGGAAAAAAACAACAACCCACAACAGATGGTAAAGGTCAGAAATCTTTCCAACTAACCAACAAATGTTCTGATTACTCAGTAGTTAGTTTTTAAAATATGTCACAGTCAGATCATTCCAAATCAGCGATTGTTCTGATAAAGCAAAACATTCTTAATACCTGCTTTGGCTAAAGTAGAAGCAATAAGTGTAATAGTAGTAGAAGAAGTAATCGTAATGGTGATAGTAATCATGAAAAAAACTAAACAAGTATTTTTTCAGAGAAATATGAAAAAGGACATTAAAAAATATTAATAAACTTTTTTGGACTTAAGAAAAGTCTTTCATTTGTCAAAGGTGATCTAAATAGGTTGACCCAATGAACGTTGATCAATGTGGCTTTGGTCACTCAGCGGCATGTTTCTCATCTTCTAACAAAATCAAGCAATGTTGGGCTTTGCAAGTTGTTACAAATCTCTGGCACCAGCATTAAGTCCCTGGCTAAGAGACTACACAAACCACCCTTCCCGGATCATGTGTGAATGAGGACCTGGCTATAGCAGTGACAGAGATATTGTAAAAGTCTAACAGGCAAATGGTATGATATGAAATATGGAATTCAATTCCATTTGATCAGTTGAAGAAGAAATGATGCATTGTGATGAGCATACCGTACAGCCCGCATACAACGGCCTTGGTTGCAACGGGAGCTCGGCTACAACAAGAAATGTTTAAATCCCCGTTCTATGGCCTAAGTAATTCATATAAATCTGTCATGGCTATAACGGGGACATATTTCTTGGAACACGGCTAGAATGGGGATTTGAGTTGCAAGTTCAGTAGCCAGTTGAGAAAATCTATGTGAAAAGAAAAGAGGAAGGCACACATGACACACATAACTTATAGGGAATGGAGCTGAGGTGGGCTTATTGTAATTATTGTGTGTACCATTGACGTTTACTGTGTACTTTGTGTATCCACGACAACGCAATAAAACGCTAATGAGAGGTGTGTGACTCACTGATCAACATGTTAATACACTTAGGCCTGGTATGTTATACGTAGAGTGAGGGATGTGCGTCTCGTGACTGATGAGGTACCAATGCTAAATGAGAAGTGAGATGGCAAAGAGCTCTCTGTGGTGAAGCCTGGGGCAAGGGCTGTGCGCTGTTTGAGTTTTAAGTACACTTAGTGGATGTCAGTAGCGCAGTTGGAATGGGTGGACAGCAGAAGAAAGGAGGAAGGTAGAATTAACCGTTGCATTGTTCCAACCGGCTTTGTGTCCAGAAAAAAGTGAAAGAGGGAGTGAGGTATGGTGATTGGGGGGGGGGGGGGGGGGGGGGGGGGGAGAGTTATAGGAATGGAAATGACTGTCACATCATCTGATTTATTTACTTGGGTAACTTGAAATGTGTTCCTTGTTTCTAAATAAAATATTTCACTCAGTACTGCTTCCCTTCAAATTCCATATGCATGGATACAATGTGACTCGACTACAATGGGGATTTTTTGCAAGTCCCAATATCCCTGTTGTATCCGAGTTCCACTGTATATTCTAGTAGACTGCCCATGCTTTGCTACAGACAAGGCTAAGTAAAATACAAGCCATTTGGCAGTCTCAATCACACAAAGGAAGTGTTTTTATACAACCAAATGGGTGATGTATCTTTTAAAGACAAGGGCAGTAGATATACAAATGACCAACTCGTGTCCATATCCAAAACATTTCTATGCCTGTATTTACCAGAGTCTGCTAATGCTATTTTGATCACTTAAGTCCTTTTCCAAAAGAAAATAAAAGAAAGAATGAAAGAAAGAAAAGAAAAAAATGTGCAATATTTCTAGAGAAATAAATTAAAGGCACAGAGAAACGTATTAGCTTTTAACTTACAGAAAGCAAGGGAGCCACACAATAATATAAACAAGAAAACTCCAGTAATGAACACGATAAATCCAAAACATGGAAGCACACTGAAGACAGCTGTAAACAAATGAAACAATGTACTACACGGCTCTTGTTTCAACCCATGGTAGAATCTATCCCAACTGGAAAAGAACAGAAAATAAAATTGTTTACAACTTGATAAAAAAATGAGATGAATAATAATATATGATTACTGGTAAAATGTATTTTAAAGTCATTTGTTGTTTTTCTGTTTTGTTTTTACCTTTATCTATAGCTTGGACCATAGAAAACAACAGGTGTTTGTATTTTTCATTTAAAGTACAGCAAGTTCTCTCAAATAGTTAATGAAAGTAAATACTGTGCTGCTATAATGCATTTCTTTAGATTAAGAAAGAAAGGGTTCTGATTCCTATACATGATTCATTTTACATTTCCTTATAATGGCTTTAAAGTGGATATTCTCTGCCTTTGAATAAGCGCAGACAGATTGTTTCGTACGGCCAAGGTAAATTTATACCAACAAAAGCAGAATTACTGGCAAATCCAAAAATTATAAAACTTTTTTAAAATAAATTGTAACCTCTGGATAATTACACTCCTGAATAACGACTACCCCTGGATAGGGACATTGACATCTGGCCCTGAATTTTTATCTATATGTAATTAGTAATATAATAAAACCCCAAAATAGCAACATAAATTTTAGTTTTAAAAAACGTTTAGCGACATCGTTATAACAATAATCAGTAGTTGATACCTGACCACCATAATATTGGACTCTTATTCAATTAAAAAAACATTGCTTTTCCTGCCAATGAGATCGCTTTGTTACGGACCAATCTGAACACATGTTTACTACACTGAGTGGAATCAGTGCTAGAATGGGAACCACAGCAAAAGAAGTTTATCAGTGGATGGAACGATCAAGGGTCCAATAACTGATATCAGCCACGCGGTATCCAATGGGGGCAATCATGGATATTTATGATCTTATAATATAATGGAATAGAAGGAAAATAACTACAGCCTCTTTCACTGAATTATTTTCATTTGAAAAAACAGTTGTTTTTTATAACATGTCAAAACTTTATATTATGGTGGAAAATACCTAGTTTGTTATAGGTTTTTTTTTTTTAATTGGAGGGGGGAGGGGGAGGTTAATCTAACTCATTTTAAGTACTTGTTAATTTAGGTGGACATAAAAATTTCGGGATTAAAAATTCATCAACAGTAGGATTTTAATTAAAACCAAACTAGATGTGTGCATCTGTGTTCTTGTGCGATACACATTATCTTATTGGCCGAGCACTGTTTACTATCAAAACAATGACAATACAAATTGGAGAGGGAAAGCGTTAATTTGTAACCAGGAGAAATACACATTCTAATGTTGTTGGGATGAATATTCTCTCAGGCACCAGTCAGCGCATTGCGTTGTTATCTTATCACGGGTCTCACCACATCCCCTATTACCGCCATCTTGAAAATCCCTGAATAGCGACACCCTTGGATAACGACATTTTCCAGTCTTGGGCGATGTTGTTATCCAGGGGTTGCACTGTATCAAAATTAGATGGAGGAATTTTCTTTTTTTTTTTAGCCCAACAGCCTTGTTTGCATTTTATTTGACCTAATTAATTATTGAACTATTGGTTCATGTATTCCATTATTATAAGCTATTTTAGCTCTAGTATGTACTTTGTGGTGAGGTAAGGATCCTAATTTTATTGTTTATTTCTTGTGTGCATTTGCCCTACCATAATAAATGAGTGGTCATTTAAAAAAGATCTTATTGCAGTCTTCTGTTGAGCCTACCATATAAGCTTTATTAATTAATTTTTTTTTTTTTTTGGGGGGGGGGGGGGGGGGGGGGGGCTTGATTGATTCAAACAGCATCCAAAGAAAACAATTGCCATGACCCTGAGTAGCTTTAATGAGAGAATTCCCCTCTTGCAAGCAAACAGAACTATACTGACTTTGCGTACAATCAGATTTTTATTCTAGCTCCTCTGTCCAGGTAAGTAATATCAGATGGCGGGTATTTTGTTACAACAGTAAATTAATCCAAAATGTGTTCAGTATGGGTTAAATGGCTCTATAAAGCTGACATAAACTGGGCCCACTTCTGCTTTTAGGATGTAATGTCACAACAATGGGAGGCAGGGTAAGAAGAAGAAAAAGGAGAAGAGGATGATGATGATGAGGAGGAGGAAGAGGAAGAGGAGTAGGAAGAGGAAGAGGAGGAGGAAGAGGAAGAGGAGGAGGAAGAGGAGATGGAAGAGGAGGAGGAAGAGGAGGGGGAAGAGAAGGAGGAAGCGGAAGAGGAAGAGGAAGAGAGGAGGAGGCTGAGGAGGAAGAGGAGGAAGAGGAGGGGGAAGAGGAGGGGGAAGAGGAGGAAGAAGAGGAGGGGGAGAAGAGGAGGGAGGAAGAGGAGGAGGAGAGGAAGAGGGAGGGAAGAGAAGAGAGGAGTAGGAGGAGGAAGAGGAGGATTCTTGGCTCAGCAGTATGGTCTTCACTTTGTAACCAAAAGGTACGAGATTTGATAGCTTACCACTGCATTGTGTGGAATTGACTGACTTTGCTTATTGCTGCTTATGCGCTGTTCTTACAGCAACCAAAGAATATAATATGATAATTATTATAATCATTGCAGCAACCTAGAAGTGGCGATTATAACTGAGGCAATTCCTCTCCAAGAATTTTAAAATATAACCACCCCCCCCCCCCTCCCTTAAAACAACAACAACAAAGAAAATCAATACTTACTAGAATTTAAATGACTCCATGTCTTGGAGTGCTGGGTAGATATGGCCGATGACGTTAGCTATCAGTTGTCCTGTAAGTTAAAAAAAAAAAAGCTTCAATAATGACTCAAGATTTGTTTGTTTGTTTTGTTTTTAAGCGTTTTACGGCGCTTGCAACACATTTAGGTTATATCAGTGCCAGTAAAAAGGAAGAAAATGGGATAGTAAAAAGTTCTAGAATTCAATTAAAGCACCCAAGAAAAGGTTAGACAAAGGGGAGCTGGGAACAAATAGGGATCATATGTAGATTCCAAGTGCATACTACCAATGTACTTAGTTTAAGATCACCTATAAGTAATCTGGACACAAGCACAAAATCCAACAGAGGAATACACTCAAATGCTTACATTATACATTTGAAATAAATATAATAATACATAACAGAGAGATGATTTACAAGGAAAAAAATATCCCAAAACGATAATTATGCATTTGACTGTTTTCCTCCCAGTCAGGTCTCCGGCTAGGGCCAGTACAAAACCAAGTAATCTCAATCCAAGACAATGACAGAAAGCATATTGGAAAACAGATATAAGGGGATAGAAGACACAGTATGTACCTCCCTGCCCTGTTCTAGAATTACAATTAAAGCACCCCGGAAAAGGTAAGACAAAGGGGAATTGGTTCAAATAGGAAGCAGGTGTAGATTCCAAAAGCACACTATCAAAGTACTTAGTTTAAGATCACCTAAAAGTTTCATCCAGGTACAAGCACGGGTCCCTCTAAGAGGAATACATTCAAATGTATACAAATCATATATAACATGTCAACAAAATAATACAGTGCTCCCGATGGCCAAGCATAACATATTACATTTTAATAAAAAATGTCCACTTTGGGGCCTTCAACACATTTTAAACATGATAATTTTGACAAATGCCCGACACTCTTTCCAAGTGGACAAAGGTGTGAAAGAGCCTCATGAAGAGTTCTACAACTTTTACAATGTTACCATAAATTGACAAATATGAATTAATAAACATCTGACAAATTAAAGAACAATGGCCACCTCTATTCACAGTAGTACTGCGAATAGTAGATAGTAGTAGTACTGCAAATGCGGGTTCGTTCTGTATTTGCAGTAGTAGCCTACGAGTCTTGAGCTTTATTGTATAGAGGATTGGGCGCAAAATATAAATAAACTACTTTTAAAAAATTTTAAATTCATTTTTTCATTATTATTACTATTATTTTGCGTTTCCTTGACGATGACGATGTGTCTGTTGTTGTGTAGTGATGGTGGTGGTGATAATGTAGTAGTGGTAGTGATGACGACTAAAAGTATAATGATGATGATGTAATGGTGGTGGCAGTTGCTGTAGTTTTGATAACAATGTGGTAGCTGTGATAGTGGTAGTAATGATGACGATGTGATGGTTGTGGTTGTAGTAGTGGTAGTGGTAGCGATGATGACAAGAGGAGGATGATGATGTAAAGGTGGCGGTGGTTGCAATAGTTTTGATGACGATGTGGAGGTTGCTGTGGTAGTAGTAGTAAGGATGATGTGGTGGTGGCTGTAGTAGTAGAAATAATTTATTGATGGTAAATTCTATTATTTACAGGAGCACAGAGATACAAGTCATGAGCAACGACGAGAGAGAAAGAGAGAGAGAGAGAGGGGGGGAGAGAGAGAGAGAGAGAGAGAGAGAGAGAGAGAGAGGGGGAGAGAGAGAAGAAAGATAGAGAGAATATAAATAGAGATAGGGATAAGATATATATATATATATATATATATATATATATAGAGAGAGAGGAGAGAGAGAGAGAGAGAGAGGATTCCTGGAACTTTATCAAATATATCTAACTGTAAATAATATAATCAACGGGGACGGAACTAATCTCATTAAAGTAATCTGACAGATAAGCTGATAGATTTCAAGATGTGAACGAATG
>NC_088364.1:15655491-15667991 GCF_034508935.2 Berghia stephanieae
AAAAAACCCCGATAAGTAATGAAATATAAGCTTCAATTTATTGAACAAAGACAGATCATGTGGACGTTTCGGATTTTCCCTTTATCAACAAAAAGCAATTGGTCCTTAGTGTTTCATTCATCCTTGTTTTGTTGATAAAAGGGAAACCAAAACGTCTGCATTATCTGTCTTCATTTCAATAAATTGAAGCTTATATTTCATAACTTATCGTTTTTCTCTCTGAATGACGAACATGAGACTTAGCAAGTTTGAGAGTCACCTCATCAGAACGACCGGAGTCCCGATAGCTCAATTTGTAGAGCACTCGCTTCCCACGTAAAGGGACCGGGATCGATCCCGGGTGTAGCCGAGAATTTTTTCTGACCCTCCCCCCCCCCCTAGCTCCACCTAGCAGTGATTGGATAGCTGGGTCTCTTAAACTTTGCGATAGATGCGTCCTATCCAAAGAGTGGCTAATAATTACTAATATCCGTTTCACGCTATATAAAACATGGGTCCATTGGCTCTGAAGGACTACCTTTCCTCAGAATGATAATATTATGACAACAATGATATGCATTTTATGACACGTTGTAAACAAATCAACTATGTTAAGGCACTTTTGAAATGAATGACTTAATATTGAGGCCAATAAAATGAAGAGTATTTATTTGCTGTGCTATGAAGAGCCATAAGTTCTGCTTTCTTTAGAGGCATTTTAACGTCAAGAATAATCCTCCCCCCCCCCCCCCAAACCATACTATAATTATAGTGATCCACCGCTCAAACGTGCCCCGTCGTCTCAAAACGGTGTTATGTCCAGATGAATTGAAACCCCGAAAAGTGACTTTAGAACTAAAATGATGGCAAATACTGTTTTTTTTTCTCCAGTCTTTGCAATGTAAGAAAATATATTTATTCACCACAATGACAGATAGAAAGTCATCTCAAGTGTCATGTTTTTGTTTATAAATTCAATGTTCAGCACCTAGGTTATACTGACATAATGCAGTTTTGAGACGTTGGGTTAAAAATCGATGCTACAGCTTTGTGGTCTTGTAGTTTAAAACAGGTTTGTAGGTCCCTGGGTCGAGTCCGAATCTGGCCAGGGGCAAATTTAAGTCCTTGGAATAGGCTCTTTATTTGAGGCAATACCCATACCCACTAAATGTGCTTAAAGCGTTTTCAGATGGGTCCCAAGCCAACAGCAAAACCTTACATGTAGGACGGGGCATGGCGTGTGCAAGCGCTATTATAATTGCTTTCTTTAAATAAGGACAACACTTTTACCACAAAGGTACTCATTTTACACCTCAGTACGGCGAGAGAATTTTTTTAAAGAACCTTTTTCCAATGACTTAAATTTGCGCCACCAGATCGGGACTGAAACCAGGAATCTACAAGTCCGAAGACGAGTGCTATACAACTAGACCACTAAGATTAGATGTCAAGTTAGACTTGAATCAAACCCGGGGTTATTGGGTTGGAAACTGAAAGATCTCAATATAAAAAATGCGTTTGATCTGTGATTCAGTTTCTTGATTAGTGAAGAGGAAGACATCTCTCCAAACTAAACAAACTGACAATTTTCCAAACGTTTATTTTCAAATACTAAGAAAATGGAAAAAAAAATCAAGAACGTGCTCTCAGATTCATCTGCAGTGACTATACCGGCACTTACGAAGAGTTATTAACAAAGACTAAAGTTATCCCCCTTGAAACCAAGCGAATGCAAATTATTTCAACAGAAACATTCAAAATTCTTCATAAATTATCCCCAAAATGTCCAGAAAATTTAGTAATTTCAAAGAAAGAAAATATGATTTTAGGCACACCTATACTGTAAATGTCCAAACATCAAAACAACCCATTTCGGTAAACAGTCCTTTGGTTATGCCGCTGCAGTCTCGTGGAATAATCTGCCAGAGCACATGGGAACGGAGACAGATTTGAATAGGTTTGAGAGTCTCTTATGACAAAGGTGGCAGATTCGAAAACTAGTTCAGATCTGTTTTCTTTTCCCGTAAGTATATTTGATATTCATATTTTATGAAACAATGAGACATGTAAATTTTTATGTATAGTATTTAGTTTATGTGCAAAGTATTAAAAAAAATTCTTATGTTGGTGAAAAACCTTAAAGAACTTAGATCTACTGATTTTAAATCAGATTTTATTACAAAAATATACATCGTTATTTTTTCAAATTATTATTTTCATATTTTGTTGTCATTGTTACCTGTTGTTGCTTTGTATAAAAGATATATGCATAATATGAGTTTTTACCGACAATAAATAATGCATCCCTTTGTTGTCATTTGGCTTGAGTAATGTTTACAATAACCCAAACACACGGGACTGGTATTCGGGCTCATTGTAATATGCACAATGGACATAAGTAACTTGACATTTTTATACGCTAAATTACCATTGTTTAACTATGTGTTAGAGTCAAGAATTTTATATCACTTAATAGAGAATTTATTAAACCACATTCATACTGAGTTATATTGCAATCTGTGGGTGGTGAACATTTTCCAAAGACAAGACAACTTGATATTCCTATTTCGGAAATAACGAAGGAATTATAGATACTGTGACAGTGGTAATTGTGAACACGAAAGTTCTTAAATTCTGGAAACAGAATCATTTCGCACCATCGTGCCCCGAATGAACATTGCCATGTTGTCTGCTACTGTTTACAAGCTATCTGCTGTTTTAAACAGAAAAAAACCAAATCATCTTTGAGAAATCATTTTGTAAGTGCTTTGATTTCAATTCTTTTACTCATGAAAACATACCTACCAAAACTGAGCGTCAAAGAGAGAACCTGTCTACCTTGCCATATCCATGCTTAACGGCCATAGCTGAGGTTGTACAGACATGTTTTTAAAGTTAGAGCAACCTGCTATTTTATTATCGCAAAGATCAAAACTGAAAGGGAATATGAGGGATCAATGGTGGACTAGTCAACTTAGAGTAATAAGGTCCAATGATGATGGAACATTTACTTGACACACAACCAACCCCTCACTTATGCCTCTGACATCGCTGTGGAAAACACCATTTCAAGTTGGACGATGTTAGGAAGACTTACCTCCGAGCGAGGCCGTCTTTGCAATCTCAACTAACTAAGAATAAGACCTTGGTGCTCGAGTGGCCAGTTTAAAAATCCAGACCCCGATCTAATTGAGAACCTCTGAGATCTCCTCAAAGCACCTACAAGGGAACAACAGTGCCAAACGATGAATGCTTATGAGCTTTGGAACATTGTTGAAGCAGAGTTGAATGCGTCACAGCAAATGACAAAACCCCCTTGATAACTCTATGGAGGGATTTCTCCTAGCAGTATAGGGAATGAGATTAGCGGAAGAGTAGCGTCCCTTGATTGGACGTCACCGCGAGGGCGAGAGGCATGCGCACAACCAACATGACGTTCTCTCTCTAATAACTTTTCCGCCGTTGACGTCACAGACTATGGGTGACGTCCAATCAAGGGACGCTACTCTTCCGCTAATCTCATTCCCTATAGATAGTAAGCGCTTGTCTAAGAAGCTCATAACATTGCCATCCGGAAGTATAACGGACGAATACACAAAACTGTGTGTAACCATGAACGTTTATAGTCAGGTCAATACAGTTTAGTGAGAATTACTCATAAACGCGGATGGCAAAAAACAATAACAAAGACCAGAGTGACGTCATCTTCGAACTATCTATTACGAAATCTTGATGGCCATAATATGAGATGGAGCTACTGACTTTGTTGCGTCAAATTTTTCCTTCTTTTCCGAAGTAGGGCAACCCAGGGGGTGAAGTGGCCGAGTGGTTAAGGCATTGCAATATGATCCGGAAGGTCCCGGGTTCGAGCCCCGCTTCAAGCACTTTCTTTTTTTTTCCTTGGGCAAGATTATTAACCCCCCGTTTGCTCACCTTCGACAACATGGATGATTCTTGTTGGCATCAGACATCCTGTTTGATGAATTATCTATATTATTCCTTCATGGAATGCCTAGGCGACGGGATCTGTTGCGATATTTGATTTTTAAAGAGCAACCCAACTTGTGTTCTTTGGGCCGTCGTTTCTTTCAGGATTGTGCATGTATGTTGATGACATTTAGTTCACCTATATTAAAAACATTGCTCATTTCTGTGATATAAATTTGATCCCATTTTATCTGTTAAAACACAAATAAATTGACTTAAAACAAGTGTAAAGTTATTTTTGTACAGTAACTACACCCGAGTTGTATATTATAGGAATATTTCACGGTTTTGGGTTTATTAAATCAGTTATTACTTAGCGCGCCGCGAGCTTGAAATATAAAATTCACCAAACACTTCAATATCCCAATTTTTATCATTTCTAGTTTATTCCGATATGATTTCTGGTTGATACGATTGGTCTCATAGGGCTAATTCGACGTACATATATATGCAGGTCATACATCCGAACCCATCTATGGGCCTAGTTTAGCATTGTTGTAATGCACAACATTTTGCGTCTTTTTTTGAGATTTCCATTATAACAACGAGGCCATTAGAAATTAGGTTATCCGACCTGTAAATAATTGTACGTCGGGCTAATTTAATAGTCGGCTTTCACGGTGTTAAGACATGCACCATGTACAATGTGATCAGATATCATATGATTTATGATTTGGTGGAGTATTAGTGTGTTATGTGTGTGTGTGTGTGTGTGTCTGTGTGTGAGTGTTTGAGTGTGTGAATGTATTTCTGTTTATTTTTGGAAGAGGGAAAGAGAGAGAGAGAGAGAGAGAGAGAGAGAGAGAGATAGATAGAGAAAGAGAGAGTTAGAGACAGTTAGAGAGAGAGAGAGAGAGAGAGAGAGAGAGACAGAGAGGCAGAGAGAGAGAGAGAGATAGACAGAGACAAAAAGAGAGAGATAGACAGAGAAATGAATAGGCAGAAAGAGAATGAGAGAGAGAGAGAGAGAGAGAGAGAGAGAGAGAGAGAGGGGGGGGGGTAGACAGACAGAGAGAGATAGAGCGATGAATAGACACACACACATATAGTGAGATAGATAGATAGATTGATAGATAGATAGATAGATAGATAGATAGATAGATAGATAGATAGAGAGAGAGAGAGAGAGAGAGAGAGAGAGAGAGAGAGAGAGGGGGGGGGCGGGCATCTTTTCTCCTTTCATACTATTACAGTAAATGGATTTACACTCAGTACACCGACATAAAACAATTGAAATACCCACGGACGTGTGGACAGGTGGTACGAAATGTAGAAAGACCTTTTTGCTAAACTAATACAGTTTGACCTTTGAACTTCAATGAAATGTTAAAGAAGGGAAAGGAACGTATTCATGATCAGAATAAGGCAGGCCCTTACGCTACCGACTCTACAATGAAAAAAAAAGCGCTCTTTCCATTTGGCCAGAAATTTTTCAACTTCCTTAGTCGATAGACATATTGGCCAATAACTCATCGAAAAATATTTTTTTATAGCTGAGACTTCAATATGAAGTTGACAGATTCTGTTCTATGGGAGTCATTATTTTACTAAGTTCGGTTGAAAAAAAAAGAGGGGGGGGGGGGGGGTGCGTGTTGTCATCTTTGCCTAAATGTAAAGATGATGTAAATATTTACTGGCCAAAATATTTTTTAAAATGGCGTTTTGTCAGAGTACAATTGGCCATAAAAGTGGTGAAGGATTTTGCCAGGAAGGTTTTTATGTAAGTTATGAGATCCTTTATGCCAGTCCAACGTAAAAACAATAACCCGTAGGTACTATTTTAAACGACCGTAACTGTAAAATGTCGAATGTTTTATATGCATTGACTTTATGACATATGATAATATCTATTTTATTGTTAGTGATAGCCCGTTTAGAAAGTTATTTGGTCTAAAATATTATTATAATATAGGGATTTACAGCTACCTACACTTTGTAACTGGGAAACGTTTGGGGAAAAAAAAGAAAATACTATTTCCCGATTTACCGGTGTTCTGGATAGAATGACCGCTTTAAGGGGATCCCTATAATTGAATGATTAAAGCAAAAAACGTGACCCTTATTGATCCCAAGTTATATCGAGTTTTTAAGAATGATTTGTTCTTAACCTTCCACCACACAGCGCAATAATTTGTGAGCTGGTCTGGTCTGGAAGTCTAGCAATCAAATGTTACTATCCGTGCGACTTTAAAAACACGGAAGATATTGCCAAGTTTAGTTAGAAGGTCAATTTTATCAAAAATGAGTTCTTGTAGAAATGATTAAATCAACCCTTTTTGTACCTCTTTGATAAATATCAAAGCTTAATTTCACTTTTAAATATTTTTTTACGGATAGTTAAGTTGGAAAAGTATGAAATTTGAGAAAAGTTGCTGGATACATTTCCCATACATCTGATCATAACTTCATGAAAAATCTCCCGATTTACTTCAAATACAGATTAAAATGCTCTGGTGAGCATATTCTTTCAGAAAATGCCCCCCCCCCCCCCCCCCCCAATTTTTTTTTGCAAATCCAAGAGCACTCGCTTCACAAGCAAAGAGACCAAGATCGATCCCGGGTGCTGTCGATATTTTCTAATAATGCCCCCCCCCCCCCCGCTTCCGTCCACCGAGCAGTGTAACTGGGTCTGTTAGATCTTGCGAAAAATACTTTGCGATAGACTGGCGTACTATCCAAAGGGTAGCAAGCAATTGCTATTGTCCGTTTAACGCGTTATAGAAACCGGGATAAACTCCGGCTCCATGGGACCAAGGACTGTTTTACCGGCCATTTTCATGATTTTCCCTGAGACATCACACCCTACCACCACCATCATCACATCTACCACAACCACCACCACCACCACCACCACCACCACCACCACCACCACCACCACCACCACCACCACCACTATCTAGATATAACAAAAGATATTCTTTAAATTTTGTTAAGTACAAAAGAAATCTGAATGAGACAAAACATTGGCTGCATTGTAACAAATGTGACGATGGTAAAGAGAGGGTTAACTTAATAGACTGGCGTCCTATCCAAAGGGTAGCAAGCAATTGCTATTGTCCGTTTAACGCGTTATAGAAACCGGGATAAACTCCGGCTCCATGGGACCAAGGACTGTTTTACCGGCCATTTTCATGATTTTCCCTGAGACATCACACCCTACCACCACCATCATCACAACTACCACAACCACCACCACCACCACCACCACCACCACCACCACCACCACCACCACCACCACCACCACCACCACCACTATCTAGATATAACAAAAGATATTCTTTAAATTTTGTTAAGTACAAAAGAAATCTGAATGAGACAAAACATTGGCTGCATTGTAACAAATGTGACGATGGTAAAGAGAGGGTTAACTTAAACAATTTTGTATTAGACAAAAATCAATAGAATGTCTCAAAGTGACCAAAAAAAAAAACAACAACAACAAATGAATAAATAAAATGTAACATTTCATAATAATAACAATAGATCTGTGTTGTCCATAAATGATATGACAATTTTTCATTTAGCTACACGTGTTATAACGTTATATGATAACTATAATATTTAATATTTAATATTTCTACCTACTCTTTCTATCTCTATTAATTTCTCTTCCTCTCTTTCTCTCATCCGTGCGCACAACATAGACATATGCATTTCATTTTTAATTTGTTGCAATTGTGGTAATCTGACATTAAATAGTATCAGCATTATCAATTGGTCAATTTCAAAATCTTTCAACTATAACAGGTCCTGAAAATATTTACAATAATAAGACAATAGAAACTTGTCCATAGCCGTCTTAAAACTATGCGGCTATGTGGTCTTGTAGTATGACACTCGCTTTCGGATCGGCAGGTCCTGGATTCGAGCCTCACTGAGTCCTTTGAGAAAGCTTTTCATTAACATTCTCTCAACCGTACTCAGTGTAAAATGAGTACCTGGCCGTTAACAGCGTTGTCTCTGTCGGAAAAAATGTAATATCGCCAAACAGGCGTCATGTGTCGTTCTTTATGTTACGTGTTGCTGTTGGCTAGGGACCCATTGTAAAGCGCTTTGAGCACGTTTAGTGGATATTGCGCTATATAAATGCTCTAGTTAAAAAAAAAAGAAATTAATCTAACCTTAAATCAATCAATCAATCAATCAATCAATCAATCAATAAATCAACCAATCAATCAATCAATCAATCAATCAATCAATCAATCAATCAATCAATCAATCAATCAATCAATCAATCAATCAATCAATCAGTCAATCAATCAATCAATCAGTCAATCAATCAATCAATCAACATGTCAGTCCTTGGTTTAGCTGTACCGGTCAATATCGGCATCTAAGTCAACCCGACATTATATTATTACCGTTTTGACAATATGAGGGGTCACAAATTATTCTTATTCTACTTGACTCTCTTTTGGTATTGTCTCCTTTTTTGTTTCTCGATCTCGTCCACCTTCCCTCTATCCTTCTACCTCTATATCTCCATCCATCTCTATTTTTCTTTCATACAACGATGAGCAGAAACTGTTTCACCAGTCAACTGCTCGTACTCTGGAGGAAAAACACGTATATAAAAATTTGGCCAGAAAACTCATCCTTCAAATATCGAGTCATTTAAATGTCCCTCATCTTGGCAAAACTCTGGGACTTTCTCGAAGACTTTGTGAAGTCACAGGTTTGAGAGTTCTTGCCAAGGAAAGGGTCATTTAAATCGATCGATATTTGAAGGATGAGTTTTCTGGCCAAATTTTTAAAAGACTAGTTTTTCCATAATACACCAGTTAGCTGATTAAAATGCAAGTTATGGCAATATAAATCTTTATGATGGAATATTTCATTTTACGTTTGAGAAGTTATGAATTTTAAATTTCCCAAGAAACGAACTAGGAAACACACAGACCATCGTGCTCTCTAGTCATGCGTGAACCATCAACAAATTATATGACCGTTTGTATAAAATTAAACATGAATATGACCTATTGCCTAAAGATGGTTTTATTATGTCGAGGTCAACCAGATGCCACACAACGATTTTTGACCGATTGATCTTTTTTTTTCTTTTTGAGCTTTTATACAGCACAATATCCACTAAACGCGCTCAAAGCGATTTACAGGGGGTCCCAAGCCAACAGCAACACTTAACACGTAAAACGAGACACGACGTCTGTTAGGCGATGTTTCATTTTTTTTTTCGGACAGATACAACGCTACTAACGGCCAGGTACTCATTTTACACCTGAGTACGGTGAGAGAATTTGAGTAAAGAGCCTTTTCCAAGGACTCAACTATGCGCCGAGCCGAGCGAGGCTCGAACTCAGGACCTTCCGATCCGAAAGCGAGTGTCATACCACAAGGCCACATAGCCGCCTCTATGAACACCTAGATAGTAAAAACTCATATTATGCTAGCTACCCACTACACTAACAAAATGTATTTCTTTCATGTTGTTTTGTCTTCTTCTTCTTCTTCTTCTTCTTCTTCTTCGTTCCCATCACGTCACATGCTCAGTCCGGTCCCTTGAATGAAGCCCACAGTGGTCCTGAGGTCGTCCTCACTGCCGTACAGCTTCTTTGTGTATGGGGTTGGGTCAGGCCAGAAGTTCCTTCTCAACTGGTTGTACCTTGGACATTCCATTAGGACATGATGTCCATTTTCATTTTCAAGTCCGCAGTCACATTGTCCAGAGGCACCTGCTCTGGACATCCTCCACATATGTTCCTTTAACTGGTTGTGTCCAGTTCTCAGTCTGAAGATGATGACCTGTTCCTTTCTGTCGAGCACCTTGATTGGGTCATTCATGTTGTATTCTGGGTGCTTCTCTCTCCATCTCTGAGACTGGATAAGTTTGGCCATTTTGTTAATTTCTCCTGTTGAGTACGTTGGGGAGGGTTGCTGCATGCGACTGCCTGCCTTTGCCAGTTGGTCAGCGATCTGATTTCCAAGTATCCCACAGTGTCCTGGAATCCACTGCAGTACAATGTTGGTAAACTTGCTTAGCTTCATGAGGTCTTCCACCAAGGCGTCTATATCATCCGCAAAGGACATCATTATATCCTCCAGAATTTTCTTAGCATCTGTTAAAATCACTATGTGTCACTATGTTTCACTATGTCTTTCATTTTCTGAGAGGATTTGCTTAACAGCTTCATGGATTGCATCTGCCTCTGACTTGTAGATTGAAGTGCGAGTACCAGTCGGTTTGCTGATCTCCTTTTGTTGACCATTTGTGTGCTCGATGTGCACTCCCAGGCCCCCGCACGGTGTGTTCTTTATTGCATGAACCATCTGTATAGATTATTGTCCATTTTTTTTCAGGGTAGTTTTGATCTATGCACTTCTGTACAGACTTCTTGATTTCTCTGCCGTGTTTTTGTTTTGTTGAAATGTCACCAACGGAAGTCTTGATTTTCAAGTGATTTTGCCTTTTCCAAATTGGTACTCTGATATTTGCTTTGCATTTTTGGGTCATTACTTCGTCAAGTTCGTGATCTTTTTCAATTTGCTGGGCTCTTTCAATAAAGTGTGATCTTTTCAGCCGCCTAGTTTTCTTTTGTTGCGCTCTGGCGTGAAGAGGCTGATCTGTCATTGTTTTCACGTCTGTGTATTGTTTCAAAATTTTTGATTCCCTTCTTTCTGATAGAGATGTAAGTCCTGTTATGGTTTCCATTGCATGTATCGGTGTCGATTTCATTCCTCCACTTATTATCCTCATGTTGCTGTTTTGCACTTTGTCCAGTTTTTCCATTTGAGTTTTGGAGCAGTTTCCCCATGCAGATATCCCGTATTCTAGCGCTGGTCTCACATATCCTGTGTAAGTTTGTTTCAGTATATCGGAGCTAGCTTCCAAAGTTGTTCCAGCTAGTTTTTTCAAGAGTTGTGTTCGCTTTACCCCAACTTTCTGACTGTTGCTGATTTGATTTTTCCATGTTAGTCTTGGGTCAAAATGGACTCCTAGGTATTTTGGTGCGTCGTCTTTTTCCAATTCATGGTCTTCAATATGCAGCTTTGCTTTTTCATCTTTTGGGGAGAGGCTAAATATTGTGAACTTTGTCTTCACTGCATTTATTTTCATCGCCCAGTTGTCAGTCCATTCTTTGATATTATCCAGTGTGATTTGCATCCTGTGTTGTGCCTTGATTAAGTTTTGGTCAGAGCTAATCAGAGCTAGGTCATCTGCGTACATCGACATTTGCACTCCTCGACATAGTGTTTCTCCTATATCATTTACATAGAGAAGAAATGGTGTAGGTGATAGTACTCCACCTTGTGGGACTCCATGTTTTAGTTTTGCTTCTCTACTTTTGTGACCTTATGTTGTTTTGTGATGTAAATTGTTTTACCCATTGCCCAAAGATGGTAATGTCATGTCAAGGTCATCCAGATGCCACAAAACGGATATCACACGAATATTTTGACTGATATAAACACACTATAATAACCTAGATAAAAAAACCGCATGATATTGATGCTATGCGATTAGGTAAAATACTCACAAAATCCACTAACCACATTTAACAAACCAACACACAAAAATATGTGCGACCTTGAACGTTTTATTGATATAATTTAGTGAGAACTAATCACCAAAATGGCTGTCTAACAAAGATAACAAAGATCAATTAACTAAAACTAATAGCAAATTTGTAACTCGGGTTTTTAACATTCGCCCCCTCCCTCCTCCTTTTCCAAAACATCTGGAGTTCTATCTCTTTAGAGACTAGGAAACATGAAACCCTTTGGTTATTTTTTAAAGACATAAAAGGATAATATTTTTAAAACAATCAGCATAAAATTAAGATAAGGCTATCGATATATTCACGTCCGTATTTCCTGTTGATTATGACCCCATTGGTTCAAGCATTTGTGTGAGTGTGTGCTTGTATCTGCGTCTTGATTTTTGGTTAAAATTTCATAACATAAGTGAACAGCGCATTAGAACACTTGAATATGTATATATTATTATTATTATATTATTATTATTATTATTATTATTATTATTATTATTATTATTATTATAATTATTATTATTATTATTATTATTATTATTATTATTATTATTATTATTATTATTATTATTATTATTATTATTATTTTTGTTATCATTATTATTATTATTATTATTATTATATTATTATTATTATTATTATTATTATTATATAATAATAATAATAATAATAATAATAATAATAATAATAATAATAATAATAATAATAATTATTATTATTATTATTAATAGAGAGTGTGAGAGAGAGAGAGAGAGAAAGAGAGAAAGAGAGAGAGAGAGAGAGAGAGAGAGAGAGAGAGAGAGAGAGAGAGAGAGAGAGAGAGAGAGTTGTGACATTCTATGTCACAATATGACAAGTTACAGACATTATAAACACCGAAATAGCTCTCTACCTCTATGTGGGTCACCTACAGGATGATGATGTAACTACAGACAGGTTAAAAAGTAATCAATGAGCATTTTTTCACACAACATTATTACAAGTTTCGTGTACTCTTACGTTTGGAATTTCAAGCAACTCTCTCTCTCT
>NC_088364.1:15672991-15680564 GCF_034508935.2 Berghia stephanieae
GATTAGTAAAAACACCAAACGAAATTTTAATATTATTGTATTATTTTAAATGACAACACTGCGATAGAAAGGAGTGGTGACAAGAGATGGACAAAAGAAAACAAAAAATCGGATTTGCTACTTGCTAGGTTCGACACACACACACACACACACACACACACACACACAAACACACACATCTTTTGTAGTCACATACATTTCAAACAATAACCCATTAGAGAAGAGGGGTCATGCCTTCACCATAGATCATTGTCATTGCGATCATTATGGTGTAGTAAATTTTGAAATTTACCCCGTATAATGGAATCGTCCAAGGCGTGCGCCTCCTGTTCCCCCCATCTCACACACGAAAGGGCGGTTTGCGGAGTGGAGGTTGGTGGTCGTCTGCCTGTATGGTCGTCTGTGTCGTTTAGTGTATGGCAAAGGGGGGTGGGTGCGATTAATTTAGTGGATGGGTGGTGATTGGTGGAAGATAGGCAACCGAAGCAACGAATCGCTGGGGAAGTAGTAGGCTATGGCGCGAGACCGTAGGACCGTGGTCCTTGCAAGGACCGCCCCGCACTAGTTGAAAGGTGATAAGAAGTGAGGACCGCCGCCGGTCTTCCCCTCTGGGACCGGTCTTCGGTTCACAGCTAAAAGACCGTCGGACCGCGGTCCAGACCGGTCTTCAGCGCGGCACTAGTCCCTGGCCAACAGTAACACTTAACATGTAGGACGAGACATGCCTGTTGGGCGGTATTACAATTTTTTCGGACAGAAACAACGCTGTTAACGGTCAGGTACTCATTTTCTACGGTGAGAGAATGTGAGTAAAGAGCCTATTCCAGGGACTCAACTATGCGCCGAGCGAGGCTCGAACCCAGGACCTTCCGATCCGAAAGCGAGTGTCATACCACAAGACCACATTATCATAGCCGTTCTTGGACATTTGGTCACCAATTAATGTGTTTTATCATAGCACAACAGACACTGTCCACCTTTCTAGAGTTTTTGTATTTTTGATGGATTGACATATCAGCTTGTCCTTGTTTGACAGGCATGCCCTGACCTTTGACCTGTAGACTATGCTTTGGTTACTGTGACAGAAGAACAATTCGTGGGAAAAAAAAAGATTAGGTTTACCAAAACTGACTGCAATCATAGTTAATGATTAGAATTAATACAGACATGCCAACCTACGAATTATAAGGGAGTCTTTGTATAGCGCAATATATCCATTTTACCATACCCTGTGTTAACTATAGATAGTATGCGCTTGGCTAAGAAGCTCATAACATTGCCATCCGGAAGTATAATGGACCAACACACAAAACTGTGTTTATCCATGAACGTTTATAGTCAGGTTAATACAGTATAGTGAGCGTTACTCATATACGCGGATGGCAAAAAAAAAAAAAAAAAAAAAAACAATAACAAAGACCCGAGTGACGTCATCTTCGAACTATCTATACTTCGTTACCGAGAAAGATAAAGATCTGAATATGTGTGTGTATGAAAGCTAACAGACGGAGCAAGAAAGAAAAAAACCAAACCATCCCAAACAATCAGTATAATGGTAGCACGTCTGACGGGTAATCAGAAGGTCTGAGGTTCGATCCCCAGTCGAGGTAGACTGTTTTTTTTGGGATGTTTTTGTTGGTGTTATTTTTCTTTCTTGCTTTGTCTGGCACCTTTCATACACACTTGTTCAGATCTTTATCTTACACCGGTGCCTGCTCCTTAATTTCTTCATTTGATATTTTCAAAAAATAAAAAAGAGCAACTAAAATGCCTTCGTCCTCGTGTTCAATGTATGTGTTGTTTGATGCAAGCGAGGATTCACAGCGTAAAACGCGTACCCTTGTGAAGAATATAGATAGAATGCGCTTGGCCAAGGAGTTCACAACATTGCCATCCGGAAGTATAACGGACCAACACACAAACTCTGTGTAACCATGAACTTTTATAGTCTGGTTAATACAGTTTAGTGAGAACAACTCACAAACGCGGATGGCAAAAACAATAACAAAGGCCTGAGTGACGTCATCTTCGAACTATCTATAGATATTAGAATTGTCCCAACTACCAAGAGCCTCTGTGGTATAATCGTAGCATGTCTGACCGGTAATCAGAAGGTCTGAGGTTCGATCCCCAGTCGATATAGACTTATTTTTTGGGATGATTTTTTTCTTGCATTTTTCGTTCTTGCTTTCATACACACTGTTCAGATCTTTATCTTACACCGGTGCCTGCTCCTTAATTTTTTAGTTACAGTGAAAGTGCGGCGGTTCGTGGGGAAAAAAAAACTAAACTTTGCTTAACAAATACTGACTGCAATCATAGTAGTCCTGGTTAGAACTATAGAGTTGTCAACAACAACAACAAAAGAATTTGTGTTATATAAATAATACTAAAAAAAAATTCCCTTTATTCATCCCCAAGGGGAAATTTGTCTTTAGGGTCTATTCCAAGGGAAGACTGGAATAACCCAGGCGTCAGCCGCAGAGCAGCGCCGCAAAGTGAGCTAGGGCGAGGTGACTTGCTCAAGGCCACACAACGCAGCGGCGGGTGATTGAACTCGGTACCTTTCGGGTAGGAAGCAAAGACCGTACCACTGAGCCACGCTGCCCCTAGAGATTCACTGTCCACTAGATATTCATGACAACTGACATGTAGACTGTTACACGACAGAAGAACGATTCGTCAGGAAATAAAAATGGGTTAACTAATACTGACTACAATCAGAGTAATGATTAGTATTTTAGACTTGTCAACCAAAATATTGAATGAGTTTTCTTTATATAGGGCAATATCGACTAACTATTCCCTGACAACTGGTCTGTAGAACAGTGTTTGGTTTCCTTGACCAGTGGGCGATTTGTAGGGGAAAAAAAACAACAATACGGATTTACAAATACGGACTGTAATCATTGTCATGACTAGATGAATTGCAGACAAACATACCAACTAACAAACAAAATGAGTTTTATTTCATATAGCGCAATATCCAGGAAATATGCCCTGCCTGACAACTGACTGACTGACCTGTCGACTGTGGACGGTTCCCGTGACAGAGAGATGACTCGTGTGGAACAATCCTGGGGTAAACCGATACTGACTGCAATTATACAAATGATTAGAATAATTACTGGCATGCTAGCCAACAAAAATAATGAGTTTACATAATAGTACAATGTCACCTAAATACGCCCTGACCACTTACGGATAATAGTAATTGCTTGCTATCCTTTTGACATAATGCATTAGCAAAGTCCTCCAAATATCTAAAAAACCGAACTACTCAATCACTGCTGAGTGGTCGGGGTGGGGTGGGGTTGGATGGGGAGGGGGGGGGGGGGGTCGGAAAAAATATCGACTGCCTCAAGGTTTCGACCTCGGTCCCATTGCGTATGAAATGAGTGCACTAGCTACTAGTGCCGCGCTGAAGACCGGTCTGGACCGCGGTCCGACGGTCTTTTAGCTTTGAACCGAAGACCGGTCCCAGAGGGGAAGACCGGCGGCGGTCCTCACTTCTTATCACATTTCAACTAGTGCGGGGCGGTCCTTGCAAGGACCACGGTCCTACGTCTCGCGCCATAGCCTACTACTTCCCCAGCGATTCGTTGCTTCGGTTGCCTATCTTCCACCAATCACCACCCATCCCACTTAATTAATCGCACCCACCCCCCTTTGCCATACCCTAAACGACACAGACGACCATACAGGCAGACGACCACCAACCTCCACTCCGCAAACCGCCCTTTCGTGTGTGAGATGGGGGGAACAGGAGGCGCACGCCTTGGACGATTCCATTATACGGGGTAAATTTCAAAATTTACTACACCATAATGATCGCAATGACAATGATCTATGGTGAAGGCATGACCCCTCTTCTCTAATGGGTTATTGTTTGAAATGTATGTGACTACAAAAGATGTGTGTGTTTGTGTGTGTTGTGTGTGTGTGTGTGTGTGTCGAACCTAGCAAGTAGCAAATCCGATTTTTTGTTTCTTTGTCCATCTCTTGTCACCACTCCTTTCTATCGCAGTGTTGTCATTTAAAATAATACAATAATATTAAAATTTCGTTTGGTGTTTTACTAATCAAATAATATGAGTTTCATTAGTTTCTTCCTTCCAAAAAACCCAGTTATAACGTCTGAATTTTAAAAAAGTCCAATAGAATATTTGGGGACCCCGATAGCTCAGTTGATAGAGCACTCTCTTTATACGCAAAGGGCCAGAGATCGATCCCGGGTGCAGTCGATTTTTTTCTGAATCCCTGTCTACTCAGCAATGAATGGTAGCTGAGTTTGTTAGATCTGGCGAAAAGTCACCATCGACCCCTCTTATCACCTCATCCACCCCCTCTTATTATAACTTCACGTCTCTCTCTTACTCTTCAATGCTCGCTGCCCTCTAATGTGTGTGTGTGTGGGGGGGGGGGGTAGAGTTGCGTGTGTGTATCAACGCCACGAACAACTCGATCAACGCCTTGGGCGATGCCATTATCTCCGTTAATGGGATAAATTTCAAATTTTATTAAATTATCGAAGTAACAATGAAGTACGGTGAGCAAATAAAGAAGGCATCACCCCTCTTCTCTAATTAGGTTACAATTTGAAATGAGTGTGACTACTCCGTGTGTTTTACTCCTGTAGACCACGGTTTTCATCGTGTAGCGGTCTTTAAAACGGTTCAAGAATGAACGATCCCATGGTCTCAAAGGTCAAACCGGTTCGAATTTCCAACAGTCTCTCAGGAATGTTCAATGTCGAAAAGGACCGGTCCTAGACCGGTCCTTGCGGTCTTCATTTCCCAAGGACCGTAGGACCGTGGTCCTTAAGCTTGCCAAGGACCGCCCCGCACTACTAGCTACCAACTGAACTATCAGGACCTCCCCCCCCCCCCACACCTCGCCCTCCCCTCCCCCGAAAAAATTATATGCGCGTAACTCGTTAAAATGTCCAATTCTATTCAGGTTGGCAATACTGGAATTATAATATATTATCGTTAAAGTAATAATCATAATGAATGCAACAGAGTTATTATTGGCCGCTGTCGACTAGAGGAATGTGTAAAAAGCGTTGCACGTCATAAAAGTGTCCACAAAAAAGACAAAAAGTGCTTTTTATGAAATGAATTGCTTTCTTTCATTAACGTCATATCTCCCGTACTCTGGAAAAACCTATATTATTTTAAAATTTGGCCAGAAAACAAACGCGTCCTTCAAACATCGATCGATTTTAAAATGACTCCCACCTTGGAAAAAACAAACAAACAAACTCTCAAACCTGGACTTCGTGTCGTCCCTAGTGTTGGTGAGGAGGGGGTTAAGATTATAAAACGACGTGCCTATACCTGCAGGTCTGATAACCGATTGCAATTATGGGATTGGTATAATATGTTTGAAATGGACAATATTTTGGGTTGGTTTGAGAGTATTTCCATTAGATCATTGAGCCCAGACCTGTATTTTAGTACAGGTTGGTCTATACCTATAATCCCAAATGCTGCCGAACTCTAGCAAAAAAACAAACAAACAAAAAACACATGAAAATTTTTGGCCGAAAAAACTCTTCCTTCAAGATTTAAATACCCATAATCTCGGCAACACTAACTCTCAAACCTGGGATTTCTTGAATACCATTTTCAATCTCATTCAACCCCGAACACGCCGTGCTCATTTGTTTGGTCCGTTGTTTGATAAAAAAAAAACAAACAAACTTACGCAATAAATCGTCATGACACTTTTTTTTTCTTCCGGTCTTTCGCCATGACGAATTGGACTTGATAACGCTAGTGACATCGACACGTAGATTGTGTACAAGCAAATTGATTATTTTGAAATACTTACTATCAATCAATAGCAAGTCATATCAAATGAACTTTTAGATGAAAAACATTTTTTTATCACAAAAAAGCAAAAACAATTGAATAATAAACAAAAAATGAATATAACAGTTTAAAAAAAAAAAAAGAACAAAAATCCAATACGGAATGTTTCGGTTCAAAACCCTTTCTCCAGCCAACCCCCCCCCCCCCCCCCCCCCCCCCCAAATAAAACAACAAAAAACAACAATAAACCCCAACCCCCCCCCCCCCCCCAAAAAAAAAAAAAAACAAACAAAAAAAAACAAAAATTAAACAACAACAAAAAAACAAAACAAAAAAAACAAAAAAAACAAAAAACAAAACATAAAGACATTACTAAATTAGAAATAACGTCCATTTTGTTGAACGAAAATTCGAAAAATTATATGTACTCATAGATTGGAAGTTTTATAAGTTTACCTTTTGAGAAATTCATATAGTCATATGCTTTGGAAGATCTATTATAATTTATCTTTGACAATCTATATTCATTCACCTCTGGAAGATTTATAATTCACACATTTGATTAACTAGACTCATTTATCTATAAGTTTAACCTCTTATAAACGACATTTTTTCTTTTCTGGAGTCTCAATCTCCTCTTTCTCTCTCTCTCCCCCCCCCCCTCTCTCCTCTCTCTCTCTTCTCTCTCTCTCTCTACTATATATAATATATATTTATATATTATAATATATAATATATATTGGATCGTGTTTGATACAAATATGGTACGAAAATGCTCGACATGTAGTAATGGAGCGAATTAAATTATAAAAAAAAAAATATATTTACCACAATTTTAGACAGTCTACATTAATGTTTCAGCTTAATTTGCCATCCGCAGGACTGAGTTGTTTTGTTGACTGTTGTTGTTTCTTGAAGTGGTTCCGTTTAAAGTTGATTAACAAGAACTTCTAAAGAAGAAGTTCTTGTTAATCAACTTTAAACCGAACCACTTCAAGAAACAACAAAAGTCAACAAAACAACTCAGTCCTGACGATGGCAAATTAAGCCTGAAACTTAATGTAACTGTCTCAAACATTGTGGTAAATATATTTTAAAAAAATAATATATAAAATTTTTAATTTCCTTCATTTATCAATTTTGCTTTTTCCGTTTTTTGTTTTTACCCTTTGCCAACAATTCTTCTCACAATCTCCGGATTGACGTGCTTGTTTCAGGTCTGAAACCCAATAAATTCTGGGTTCTGCTTTAATGGAAATTTAAACAAAAATGACCCGAACAAGTGTTATAACACACAAAATGCAAAATTTTTTCCATTACAACAATGTAAACAGCCCATAATTGCGTTTTGGGTCGAGGGTCAATTTGTTCCGTCGTTCCGAATCAATTTTCATACCATACACAATCAAAATGTTTCTGAAATCTCACACCGCTTTTAAAAGAACAACTAGCATTTTAAATCCCCTGACCAATCAAAAAGACAAAGAACAACGTATTTACCCCCTTATTCTAGCTATGCTTTGTTTTACACTTGAACCTTTACCTTTCAAAAGAAAATTCCTAACTTATCGAAAAAACGAGGGGTAGTTTTTTTTCCCGGTTTTTTGGGCGTTTTTTTCGGGGTTTAAAAAACGACAATTTATTTCAATAGACTTTTTAAAAATTTTTATTGGATGTAAGTATTTAAAAAAATGTGGAGGAGGAGGGGAGGGGAGGGGGAAAAAAAGAAGAAAAGAAAAAGAAAAAAGAAAAGAGAA
>NC_088364.1:15680664-15708398 GCF_034508935.2 Berghia stephanieae
AAAGCCGAAAAACGGTTTTCCAAACGTTACTTCATTGCCATATGTAGCAACACACACACACACACACACACACACACACACACACACACACACACATAAAGTTCAATTTTCAGCATCTAAGTCATCCCGATGTAGATAAAATGAAGATGCCGGAATTCAGGTTTTTGTTCTTGTTGTTTGTTTTTTTAGCCATCCACGTTTATAAGTAATTCTCACTTAACTGTATTATCCAGTCTATAAACGTTCAAGGTTACACATAGTTATGTGTGTTGGTCCGTTATACTTCCGGATGGCAATGTTATGAGTTTGTTAGCCAAGCGCATACATAATAGAGATTTAAGATAAGACTGTGCGTCACATAATCAATCGTCCATTTAGCACCATCAATACCACTTACCGGAAGTTTATCTTTAACAGGTTTGGATAGTAAGTTTGGATCGCTGACTGTCTCCGATAGACGCTGATCTGTCTTCCTATTGGTGACGAGAGCCGAGTAAGTTATTATAGGCCTAGGAGTTCCCTCAGTTCGGGGATAGAATGCCGATAAGCGCGTGCTTCTGATGACGTGGTGAAAAGAAAGAAAAAAATGAAGAGCAATTGACTTCCAAAACATGCCAAGTCTATTATATATCGTCATTCTTAGAAAATCGCAATTTTTTGTTATTACTTTAGTGAGTCAAAGAAGGAAATACGGTTGTCTTCTTTGCCTTATATAACAATACCGTGATTGTTTTGGAAGTTAAGCGTTTTCTTGGTGATTCGTGTTATGTATCTAATTGGTTAAGATAATAGATCAACTCATTTTCTAAGTGTCACTTGACAGGTTTGGAAAGCCACCTCTTAAATTAAAAGAATGATAGGTTGTGGGAGGGCATTGAGGATTGGGGACGGGGGATGGAGGGGTTGGGGGGTATTGTGAGGGTAAATAATATTATATTCTATCACTAGATAGTCAACAAGCCCAAAATTTCGTAGGGGTCTTATAAAACTGTGTCGCCCGGAACAAACAAACGAGGCTCTTTGTTACATACATTTTCGATTCAAAATTAATCGATATATTTTGTTAATATCTCGTAAAAATTGTTAATGCATTTATACACCACCAATATTTATACTCATTAGTTACTTTGTAAAATGCAATAATGACCAATTGCAGCGGTCTTAGTTTCCACTAAGGAGTCCTTGTCTGGTAGAGAAACATATATTTATCGTTTTGGGAGATGCGATTTATTATTTCCCTTGTAAATCTTTTTGTGTTTGTTTGTTATGTACTGTTATTTTTTAATTTATTAACATAATATTTGTAATGTAAACATTTGAATGTATTCCTCTTAGTGGGGACTTTTGCTGGTGAGTGGGTGAGACTTTAGGTGATCTCAAACTAAGTACACTGATAGTGTGCTCTTGGAATCTACATCTATTCTCTATTTGAACCATTTCCCCTTGACTTACTTTTTCCTCAAGTCCTTTTTATTGTACATCAAGAATATTTTTACTATCCAATTCTCTGCCTTTTTACTGGCGCTGATATGACCTAAATGTGTTACAAGCGCCTTAAAACCTTAAAAACAAAAACAAACAAAACAAGAACAACAACAAATACTACTACTACTACTACTACTACTACTACTACTACTACTACTACTACTACTACTACTACTACTACTACTACTACTACTACTACTACTACCACTACTACTACTACTACTACTACAACCATGACTACTACTACTACTACTACTACTACTACTACTACTACTACTACTACTACTACTACTAATATACTACTACTACTACTACTACTACTACTACTACTACTACTACTACTACTACTACTACTACTACTACTACTACTACTACTACTACTACTACTACTACAACCATGACTACTACTACTACTACTACTACTACTACTACTACTACTACTACTACTACTACTACTACTACTACTACTACTACTACTACTACACCACACTACTACTACTACTACTACTACTACTACTACTACTACTACTACTACTACTACTAACTACTACTACTACTTACTACTACTACTACTACTACTACTACTACTACTACTACTACTACTACTACTACTACTACTACTACTACTACTACTACTACTACTACTACAACCATGACTACTACTACCACCACCACTACTACTACTACTACTACTACTACTACTACTACTACTACTACTACTACTACTACTACTACTACTACTAACTTACTACTACTACTACTTCTACTACTACTACTACTACTACTACTACTACTACTACTACTACTACTACTACTACTACTACTACTACTACAACTGTTATAGCACTATTAGTAATTGTCACCATATTCCCAATTTTTTAAATTAGTTAATATCACCATTGCTAGAAGCAAAGACAGAGAAGAAAATCAAAACGCATACTAAAAGACCTACCGTTGCATAAGCTATCATGTCGAGGTGATTCAAATGCTACAGATTGGATTTACAATAGAAATAAATAGTCTGTTTTATTAACCTGTTAACTGCGGTACTCTTGGAAAAATACGTATTCAAAATTTGGCCAGAAACCCGTTCTTCTTATATCTATCGATTTAAAATACCCTCATCTTTGTAAAAAAACTTTCAAACCTGGGACTTCGAGGCATTGGCTCCGGGTTGGTTTCTTCTCTGAAGACTTTCTGAAGAAGAATTTATCATTACGTGACTTATTATAGTGTAAAAAAAGTTATAATTCTTGTCATTTTGACTTTAAGTTCAAAATTCAGCATCAGGCCCACCATGACATAATACCGCTTTGATACGATGGGCTATAAATATGAAATCTTGGGAAATAAACACTTTGTAAGAATCGAACCAAGGCAAAGAAACAACGAAGCAAATTTAAATTGATATAAATGTAAACAACGGACACTTACGCGGACATCGATCTGAAATGATTCAGTAAGAAGAAAAAATATGATTATACTGCCGTACTTTTCAAAAAAGTTACATGTTTAAAATTTGGCCAGAAAACACATGACCATCATCTCATCAAAAACTTTCAAACCTTGGACTTTATTAAGTATATATACCAGGTGTCAAAAAAAAAAAAAAAACAACCGAAAAGAAATTTTAAAAAATTGTTTTTAATATATATAAAGAAAAAAAACAACCAAACAAAAAAACACAAAACAAAAACAACAAAAACTATTAGAAAAAAAACTGGAAAAGTTTAGAATCCTGAAACCGCCAGACCGTACCCGATGCAAGTCTGACATCTGAAGATCTCCCATTTACTTCTATGACTATGCGTAACCTTTTCATCCGTGTCCGATTGATTTTCTAATGTCTTAAACAGTAATTCAATCCCATGTACATATTTTGAATTGACCCTGCTTTTGTGTAAGACATTGTGCAACTCCTATAGCCCATAGTTGACATCATTGATCAAATTCTGTAGTCCATTAGATACACGTCAGGACCCGTTTTAACTCGTCTATCTTGAGAAATGATTCAAGCGTGATTTCTGCTTTGTTTTGAAAAGTATATAATATTGTTAGGAAAAAAAATGGTCCAGACTTTATCCTGATTGGTCATCTGTTTTTCAACATAAGTAACTTTTTACAATAGTCACACAATAGTGCTAAAAACAAGACACCAGTTTGGAAACTTTCAATATCATGATTTTTATACGATTTTGGTGAAATGGGAATAAATTGGCACGGCCTCTTAACCAATGGAGGATTTTTAAATATTAAACTTGACAAGTGTCAACTTAAAGTATTAATCTTGTTGCTTAAAAAAATGTCGAATATTTCTGATTTTTCCTGAGTAAATGGGTATCAGGGGCAATCAGACACGGCGGAAAGTATTTTGTATTAGACTAGCCTTGCATAAATAAAGTGTAGGAAGCAGTTGTCACTGTTGATCTGACGCGAGAACAAATTTTCTTTTTTTTAAATGACTTTTAAAAAAATGAAGAAAAAGTTTTCAGGACAAAGCTTTCTTTAAAAATATTTTCTCATCAGACGACAGGTCTCACCTTGCTAACTGCTCAGCCGTTTCCGCGAGATGTGCCTGATGGGTAATGTATTCCTCTATGGACTCCAAGGGGTCCATGTCATCCAGGTCAAACGGGTCTGGGATCAAGGGGATCTTGGGACTGCTGTTTGGATCACAGATCATCAACAATAGATTGTGAAAAACAAAAACCGAAATAAAACAATAAACAAACACAACAAGACAACAACAAAAACAAAAAACAAATCAAACCAAACCAAAAACAACAACAACAACAAAAAAAAACGAAAAAAAAACACATAAAACAACTCCCCCCCCCCCCCAACCCCAAAACAAATCAAAACACTCCCCCTCTAAAAACAAAAAAACAAAAAACAAAAAAACAACCAAAAAAAAAACAACAACAATAACAATCAACCAACCAACAAAGCAACATTTGAGGTTCGGCGGTGTCTCGTCTTGTCACAAAACTCAAGTAATGTCAAGTGGGTTTGTCAGTGACCGAATGGGTGACAGTTACCGCATAACATTTTTGTGTCGACGCTCTTTCCTTGAGTAAGGCATTTTACACACATTACACTATTAGGCTGTTCGTTGCCAAAAGTTTAAGACCAAAAGAAATGAATTAATAAACATTAAATCTAAACCTTGTGAAACAAGGAAAAATAAACAAACTCACTTCAAATAATTAAACATTTTATTTAATACCTTTACTGAATCTTTGAGCCATATTTCAGTATTTTGTATGTCCACCTTTTGCTTTGAGGACAGCTTTGATCCGTCGAGGCATGCTGGGAATCAGGTTTTGGCAGTATTCTGGAGAAAGCTCTTGACTCCAAACATCGTTGATTGCTTTAACAAGGACTTTACTGTCTGTTTGTTGTCTGCAATCTTTTTTTCGTGTAGTGCCACAGATTCTCTATCGACTAGGATTTGGACTGTTTCCGGGACATTCCTAGGTCTTGACCTTGTTCTTCGGAAGAAAGTCCTGAACAATTTTTGGCCTGTCGCAAGGGGCACCGTTGTCCATGAATATATTACACTGGTGTGACTGCAGATTAGAATGTAGTTTGTCTTTCTGTAGTTCCAGGTATTTTTGGCCATTCATCGTTGTTCCAGGATCCAAAAAATATAGACCGGCAGTTCCTGACTTGGAAAATGCTCCCCAAATCATTTGGCTTGGCAGGTGTTTCATGGTCTCGACTGCATACTTTTCATCATACAGTTTACCAGCTGGTCTTCTCACGTTATATTTACGAACAACAAACTAGTCCACAGTTGATTCGTCTGAAAACATGACGTTACCCCATTGTTCTTTGGTCCAATGTTTGTGCTTCGCCAATCGTTTCTGTTTCATAATTCGGGTCAGCCTGGGTTTTTGAGCTGGTTTGTGAGATCTGAGGCCGAAATCATCAGTCAAGCGTTTTGAGACTGTCCAACGACTGACATCAACACCACATGACATGAGCACAGATCGAATTTTTTGGCATGAGGCAGTAGGATTCTTCGAAACCACTATCCTAATGACCCTATCAGCTCTGGGAGAAGTTTTTCTTGGGCGGCCAGTTTTGTCTCTGTCTGAAAAAAAGCCTTCTGATCGGTACTTTTGAATAGCATTGTGCACTGCAGTCTTGCTGCACCCTACCTTGCACGATATGTCACGTTCTGTGTACCCTTCATTGAATAATGTCACCATTTGAGCCCTAACAATGCTAGAAATGGATATATTTTTGCCCATTTTTGTGCTGTCCACAAAGTTCAATCAAGTGACCATAAATTGCTTCAGAATGTCAATATGAACATCAGCCTTTGCTGTCAGCTATCAAAATTGCAGAATAAACATCTTTTATTGAAATGAGTTCATTTCCTGTGCTGCACCTGAGAGCACGGTGCAATGAAACAAAAATTAGCTAGATGAGAGTTTTTCAAAGCTTGGTCTTAAACTTTTGGCCACGACTCTAGGCTTTGGGGGGTAATGGAAGAGTGCTGGTACAAAAAGGTCACCTAACAGGCAACTAGCACTGTATGAAATAAAAATATGGTTCCATATCGCCTACTGGGGGAATAATAAAACACAATGAAGTGTATTTAGCATGGACATGCTCTATATAAATATTCATATTTATCTACAATATATATATATGCAGGATTGTTGGGTTGACATTTTAACACGAAACTAAACATAATTAATTTTCTTTCAAAGCCGCTTGGCATTGAAAAATTGCTTTCGCATTGAGGCATTTCTTTTCTTTTTTCTTTTTAGCAGTTTGCTGTTTTCTTCTTCTTTTATCTCTTCTTTCCTCCTCCTCCTCCTCCTTTTCCTCCTCCTCCCCCTTCTTCTTCTTCTTCTTCTTCTTCTTCTTCTTCTTCTTCTTCTTCTTCTTCTTCTTCTTCTTCTTCTTCTTCTTCTTCTTCTTCTTCTTCTTCTTCTTCTTCTTCTTCTTCTTCTTCTTCTTCTTCTTCTTCTTCTTCTTCTTCTTCTTTCTCCTCCTCCTCCTCCTCCTCCTCCTCCATCATCATCATCATCATCATCATCATCATCATCATCATCATCATCATCATCATTATCATCACCATCATCATCATCATCATCATCATCATCATCATCATCATCATCATCATTATGACAATCACCACCACCACCATTCCCATCGTCACCACCCAAAATGCAAGCAGTTAATTCCATCCAATACCTGATTTTGTTCAGATATCGTTTCTTCCTGTAGCTCCTCTGAGCCCAAGGCAATAGAAACAGTAAAAGCCCCGCTACTATCAATGGTAAACCGGCCATAATGAATGGCACTGTATAGCTTCCCGTCTTTTCCATCACAGCCCCTGATATAACGACAAAGACAAGAGGTACAATGGAAATAATGACCCATCGCCTCAAAATGCCATTATATCGGAGTAAACCAGCAGCCAAAATGAGATAATCAAAACAAAAAATGACAAAATAAAAACAAAACAAAAAACCAACAAAAATAAATAAATAAAATGTTTCGTTTTATCAGTTTTTAAAGAGATTATCAGGACCTTCTAACATTAAATTATAGAGGAAAGAGAGGTGATTTATTTCAATCTTATGAATTACTTCACGGTCTTGGCAGCATAAAATACAATATTTTTTTTTTTTGGATTACTCTTCCATTACATTCACGCCTGGAGATAAATTCAAAATATTTAATTCAAGATACTCAATATCAATAAGAAAGAAAACATTTATATTCTGCACTATCAAAACATGGAACAGTCTGAAATTTCAAACTAAAAATGCTAAAAATAGTGACGAATTTATAAATGCTCGTGATAGGGAATGTTTTGCTTTAAAATACATTATATATGGCTGAGCAGTCATGTTGTCAATAATAAGAGTTGATGTATTTGTCAACTTAACGATTCTGACGTAATGCCGTTTTGAAGACAAAGATCATAAAATTGAATAGAAGCTTCAATGTAAATTACAAATGTCCATGTCACTTGTTTTTGTAGAGCTTAATGAAGCTTCTATTCGAATTTATATCAAAGGCAATATTAATAACACCAATGATAATATTAATAGTAATTGATGATGATGATGACGAAGACGACGACGACGATGATGATGATGATGATGATGATGATGATGATGATGATGATGATGATGATGATGATGATGAGCATGGTGCGGGGATAATGATAATGAGCATGATGATGATGATGATGATGATGATGACATTTACCACCATCATCATATGGATTAAATGATTATTCCCACCTGCAGCAAGAGGGCCAAGAGTATATGTGAGTGAAATGGCCCCAGCCAAATGGCCCCATCCTAAAATAGCCCTCTTGGCCCCAACAATGGACGCCGTCAAAGTCGGGAGCATAACAATGTGAGCCCCGTCTAATAGGCCTCGAACAACAGAAAACGCGTAGAGACCCTGATAAGATTGGTAAAAGAAAGGGGATATCATTTCATTAGCTGCTGTGGCCTCCTGCATCAATAACACTGGAACATTTATCCAGTGTAGTCCGACCTGCCTCCGTGAAAATTTAAAAATTCGCAGTGTGTAGGGAGATAACAATTGTAATCGCTGAAATTAAGATTAAAAATCGACTATTTACCTTCACAAGGTTCGACTGACACTTCAAAATCCTTAACTCACTCAATCCTAGAGATTTTTGCTACTTGGAAAATAATGTATTAAAAATGAGCATGTACATAGATAGTTTTATTCAACTATCTTTAACATGCAAAAAAAAAAATAAATAAATAAATAAATAAACACGAGCGTTGATACTACGCCTATAATTTGTCTCAGAAACATGTAATAAATAGGCATGTGGTAAAAGTAACCGGGGTAAGCTACGGATATAGTCGGTGTTAGGGTTGAGTGAGTTAACATTGTGTGGTCTGGCATCAACTTTCATTTTCACTCAGTTATAATGACTTAGAGAAATGCTCACGAAGTTCTGAAATTGGAGCCAAAATTTCGTAATTCTATGAATTTTTTCGTAGTAGTAGACAGGTCTGAGTTTAATATCCACTAAACGTGCTCAACGCGCTTTATATACAGGGGGTCTATAGCCAACTGCAACATTTAACATGTAGGACTAGAGACACAACGCGATGTTACATTCTTTCTTTTTTTTTTCTGGCAGAGACATCGCTGTGTTAACGACCAGATACTCATTTTAAATTAACCCCGAGTACGGTGAGAAAATGTGAATAAGGAGTCTATTCCAAGGACAATTCTTCGCCGCTCAGAGCGAAGCTATACCTTCCGGTCCAAAGGCGAGTGCCATACCACAAGACCACATAACTTCACAATCTGCACATGCTCTGCTTATCCATCATCATCATCATCATCATCATCATCATCATCATCATCATCATCATCATCATCATCATCATCATCATCATCAAGTTACTATTGTAACACGCCTGACCGGCGAGTCTTGTTTTTGTTGGCTCTTTCATTTACGTGTTTTGAGTGATTTTTATCTGACATTTCGCCTGGATTTTAATACCATCTGATTTGTGATAGTCTTGTGGTTTTATTGATATACATTTTAACGATTTCTAACAGAGGATTTTTCTAAAATTTTAAAATTTAAGTATTGATTTTCCAAAGTCGAACATAGTTTTAAACTGCTATTTGTTTACAGCCATATTGGAAACTTTATTCACTGTGCTATATTTTACAACTTTTAACAACTACCGTGTACATCGATCTATTTATAATACTAATTTTATGAACAGACTCAGAGGGGGTAGACGAAAACAACGCCCTATAACCACCGTCATTGGTCATCGGCCAACCCCACGCCCGCTCCCCCTACGACCTCGATCCTCGCTTCAATTTATCAACACTCGTCCCCCATCCAATCTAATCACTTCAATGAGTAATCCTCACCGTTCCTTGTCAAATGTCAACACTGTCCGTGACAGTCAGTATGAAATTAACGACCACCATGACAACAACTCGCAGCAACAGCACCGTCTTGAGCAACAACAACAACAACAACAACAACAACAACAACAACAACAACAACAACCTGCACGTAGTGATCATACCAGTTTAAAAATTGGATTACTAAATGTTAGATCGTGTCGTAATAAAACTCAAGACATAATCGACATTATTGAAGATCATAAAATTACTATTTTTGTCATCTTGGAAACATGGCTTAATCATTCATATGATGATCCAATTATGAAAGCAATTACACCCGAAGGCTTTTGTATTAAATCATTTCCACGCATTGGGAGGAAAGGAGGTGGAATTGCAATTATTTACAACTTGTCACTCTTTGACAAGATATCATTTCACCATGATAGATTTTAGAAGTTTTGAATACGCTGGATTTGCCATTCATGAAAATAATTTTAAAAAGTCGTTTCACTGTGTCTACCGCCGACCACCAAGCCAACAAAACAAAATATCAACAATTGATTTTTTATCTGAGTTCGGAGAATTTATGTCTATGCAATCCATAAACAAAAAGCATAATATTTTTATGGGTTATTTTAACATTGATTATTTCGGAAACAAAAATGAATCGAAAGTATTTCGGGAGATTATTGACACAAACAACTATATTCAACTTGTAAGCGGTCCTACAAACAACCATGGCCACACAATAGATCATGTCATTACAGACATTGAACATTCTCTCTCTTCACCTGTCTCAAATATTGATAAATTAATCTCTGACCATCATTTAATTGTGTTTTGCGTTTTATTTCCAATGAAGCACGAAGTAAAAAAGATGATAACATCTCGTAATTTGAAGAATATAAACATGAACATTTTTAAACAAGACCTTGACCATAACGTTAAAAATAAACATGATGCGAATGGTCTCCACGAGTCAATTGTTGGTACGGTGGACAAGTATGCTCCCTTAACAACTAGAGCAGTAAGAGTAAGACGTCAAGCACCCTGGTATAATACCGAAATAAAATTGAATGGATTAACCAGGAGGCGGGCAGAAAGAAAATGGCTCAAGTCCAGAGATGCGGTCGATAAGAAGCGGTACATCGCGGCTAGAAATGATGCAAAAGCCGTCAATTTCAGGGCCAAAAAGAAATTCTATGAAGAAAGCCTCAAAAACGTGGGACGTTCGAGACAATTCTTTGCCTTGACCAAGGAACTGCTGGGACAACAGACGCAACCAGCTCTCCCATCTTTAATCGATCGTGCGGATCTACCAACTCGCTTTGGTCAATATTTTAAAGAAAAAACGGATACCATCAGGAAAGAACTCTCGTCTGAATCGATCCATACAACATTTGACACGTTTCATGGTGATTCATTAACACATTTTTCAAAGATTACTGAAGCTGACTTATGTGATTGCATTATGTCGTCTCCAACTAAAAGTTGTGATTTAGACCCCTTAAATACTGCCATTTAAAAAAATGCAATTGATGTAATTTTAACACCATTTACATGTATTGTTAATAATTCGTTGCAGTCAGGTGCTGTACCAGACATTTACAAAGTTGCTCATGTCAAACCCCTTTTGAAAAAACCTGATCTCGATAAAGAGAACTTAAAAAACTATCGCCCTGTCTCTAATCTTCCTTTTTTTTCCTAAGATCTTAGAAAAGCTTGTTTTGAAACAATTACTGTCTCATCTTAAAAATAATTGTCTTGAAGAAAAATTTCAGTCTGCTTATAGGCAACATCATTCGACGGAAACCGCACTTGTTAGGGTTGTTAATGATCTCCTCTCTGTTATAGACAATGGTTCATGTTCTTTGCTGAATTTGCTTGACCTATCGTCTGCTTTTGATACTATTGATCACAATCTTCTTCTCAAACGTCTTGAAATTACTTATGGCGTGTCTGGTGCAGCGCTTGATTGGTTTAGGTCATATTTGTTTAATCGTAAACAGATTATTACGGTGGATGAATATAGATCGGAGGAAATCTTTCTTGATTGTGGGGTTCCCCAGGGTTCAGTACTTGGACCCGTTCTTTTTGTTTTGTACGTTGGCCCTCTGTCTAAAATCATCAGAAGTTTTGGTCTGTCTTACCATCAATACGCTGATGATACGCAATTGTACTGCGTTTCCAATACGAGAAATTTACAAGAAGTATCAGCCAATAGTAAAAATTGTATCCAAAGTGTTAAGAAATGGATGAATGAGAACAGACTGAAACTGAATGATGATAAGACGGAGGTGCTGTATGTGGGAAACAGGAAGTGGAAAAGTGAAACAGATTTGAAGTTGGGGGATGCCTCTATTCAAATTGTTGACAAAGTGAAAAACCTTGGCACATTCTTAGACTCTGGACTGTCGATGGAGCATCAGGTTAATAATTTGGTTAGATCTCCTTTTTCCAACTAAAAAAGATTGCTTCCATTAGACGGTTCATATCTGAGGATGTGACCAAGCACCTGGTTGTGTCCCTCGTACTATCGAAATTGGATTATTGTAATGCTCTGTTGTTTGGCGTTTCGCAATACAATCTGAAACGTCTTCAGATTGTCCAAAACAGCGCTGCCAGACTAGTATTCATGAAGCGTAGGTGCGACTCTGCCGGACCTCTACTTCATGACCTGCATTGGCTGCCTGTTGGGAAAAGAATTAAATTCAAAGCTTGTGTTTTAGTGTATCGTTGTCTTGAAGGTACTGCCCCTTCCTACCTTTCAGAACTAATTGAAAGATATTCAAAACCCCGCCCCTTACGTTTGGCTAGTGATTCCACAAAACTAGTTGTCCCTCGAATTCGGAAAAATGCTGGAATGAGATCCTTTTCTCATTTCGGACCCTCTATTTGGAACGCCTTACCGCAGAGCATTCGTGAAAAAGAATCTTTGTCTATTTTTAAACGTTCGCTTAAAACATATTTGTTTCGATTTTAGTAGATGGTATGAGAAGCAAGATAGGTTTGGTTTGTGTTGTGTGTTGTGTTGTGTGTGTATGTGTGTGTGTGTGCTTGTGTGTGTGAATGAGTATGTTTCAGCCAAAGTAATTTGTAATTTAAGCGCTTAGAGTCTGGTGTCTCGGAGTTATAGCGCTATATAAGTTTTCAGCATTATTATTATTATTATTATTATTATTATTATTATTATTATTATTATTATTATTATTATTATTATTATTATTATTATTATTATTATCATCATCATCATCATTTCCTCCTCCTCCTCCTTGTTGTTGTTGTTGTTGTTGTTGTTGTTGTTGTTGTTGTTGTTGTTGTTGTTCTTCTTCTTCTTCTTCTTCTTCTTCTTCTTCTTCTTCTTCTTCTTCTTCTTCTTCTTCTTCTTCTTCTTCGTCATGTGATGTATCAGCAGCAGCTTCTGATGGGTCACACTACTATACTATGTTATGATGATCTACCCAGGCCGCAAACTCATCGCTGCATTCGTGTAGGTCGCGAATAGCATAGTGCACCCTAAGTTGCTCCCGCCAGCTTCCTAAGAAGACCGTTGCGTTTCTCTGTCTTCCAAGCAACGCCTTATGATATTATAGTAGTGAAAATGCAATGCCGAAAAGAAACCGATTTAAAATTGGCGATCCATCACCTCAAATCCGTCACACTTATGCCGGTTTGAAGCGTGTGCCAATTATGTTATCGCTAGAAATAGAGATTTGAAGCTTAGTTAATAAATTTATTTAAATGATCAGAAATAATGTCGTTTGTCAAAGAATTTTTTAAAAAAAAGAAAGAGTAAAATTTCACATATTTTCTGATCTTTTTTACCCTACAGTTCGCTGTTCGTCATCTGATTGAATCCGATATAACACCAGATTGAACAAATAAAAAGAGCAGCCATGGCCACACCCTTTTAGGAGTGTGACATTCCTTTGTATGATCGGAGAAAATCAAAACACATTTTCACTCGTCCAATTTTCTCACATTACACGTTTTTAGAGGGAGTCACGATAGCTCATTTGTTAGTACACTCGCTTCACACCCAAAGGAACTGGGATCCCGGGTAAAATAGAGTTGCTTTTTTTTCGACCCTTTCCTTGCTTTCCCCGTGGTGATTGGGTAACAGGGTATTTTAGAAATGACAGTGTCCTATCCAAAGGCGGCAAAAAAAAAAAAAAAAAAAAATAATAATAAATAAAAATGCACATTGTCCATTACAAAAAGGGAAACACTTCCGGACTATTTTATTAGTAATTCAACTTAAATTGAATCAGGCAAAGCGCAACTCTGTGTTGCCAAAGATAAACGTGACTGTAAGTGTGGGGACAAATTATGGACGTGCCTAAAAGCCTTCATCATTATCTCCTCAGTTTTTCGGTCACATTCCATTACTACTTGGGGAAATATGAATTGAAATGATCATTAAGTCGTGACTGCGGGACCTGGTAAGAGTGTAGTATTCTTTCGTTCGCAATAAGGTCTTCAATTCTGCCGTCTTAGGGAAATAGACCGTATATTTACTTGTAATCAGAGGCCACATAAGGTCTTTTTCCTTTAGACGGCAGAATTGGAATCGTTGTCAGTCTCTCACGTGTCTTTAAGGAATTCGGCTTCTAGGATTGTGCTTTCATGTCATGGTGACCATTAAAAAAAATTAGTTTACTTCAAACATACCGCAACAGTATTGATGTGTGCAAGCAGCAGATGAACGGTTCCCATGAGGACGAAAATGATCTGCTTGGCATGCAGACGTTTGAGGAGGTCACAATTCATGAGACCTCCGGTGGCGAGTCGTGAGACGGTGGTGGCAGCTCCCATTACCATGAGAAGGAAGGACGCATCCCTAGGCGTGCCGCCGATGAACACTGAGTAGCTGGCCTCACCAGGACAAATAAAATAAGCCATGTCGTTATTAAATTATTAAAATGATGCTGCTTATGAGGATGATGATGATGATTATGGTAATAATAACAATGGTAATAATAATTACTGCTGCTTTGCTACTACTACTACCACTACTACTACTACTACTACTACTACTACTACTACTACTACTACTACTACTACTACTACTACTACTACTACTACTACTACTACTACTAATAATAATAATAATAATAATAATAATAATAATAATAATAATAACAATAACAATAATAATAAATCATGCGCGTTTTTATATAGAGCTTCTACGTGCTTTGTTAAGATTAATGAATTCAAAAAGTGCGAACACTTAAAACGCCATAATTTCTAATAATTTCAAATTTGCGTCCAATTTTCGGCACCTGTGTGACATAGTTCCGGATTGAGACGAGAGTTCAAGGCACTGTCAGTTGGGGGAACATTACCTCAAGGAAAAACTTTGCATCTGTGAATTTGGAGCATTTTGAATAATTTTAGCTTTCTTGCAGTTATTGTACCCGTTAAAAGACATGTAATTGTTATTCTTCTTCTTCTTCTTATTCTTCTTCTTCTTCAAGTACCAAGTCTGTGCCAGACATCGGTGATCATGGTACGCCATTCATTTCTCTGATCAGATAACCTCAGAAAACTAATATTACTCTTCTCTTTCTTTGTCACCCAGCTGTTCAAACTATTCAAATATGTTTATCTTGGTCTACCTTTACCAGGGACGGCTGGTAATAATGGGCAGGGTGGGCAAATACCAGCCTGTTTTTTCAAGTTATATGCTGTATTACCAGGTCCGAAATAATCTAATTTAAATTAGATAATTTCAAAAGTTAGTACTTAAACTTGATACTTCGTACTGAAATCAACTTGTGTGTATTTTTGATAGATTGAGAATCACCATGCACCCCGTAATACATAAACCAGATACGCTCCTGTTCTTTTTTTTATCAACCCCCCCCCCCCCCCCCCCCCCCTCTCCCCAACCACTCCACTCCGCCCACATCGTCATCCCATCGTCACGTCGCCTGACGCTGAACTCCGAGTTTGCTGTCTGGCCTCTCTAGTACTAGGTCGGGCTAATTCAAATGAGCCCACCTTATAAACTAAATGCAGATTTTGGCAAACGTACTTTTTCTAATTTATTGCCTTACTTGTGCTGGTACCATTGATGTAATGACATTGGGAAGATTCCAGTATTGAATTTAATTTATTAATTTACTAATATATCAATTTAGTATTAACTTGTGTTGTTTTTATATATTTGTTTAACCATTTAAATTAATTTTTTTCTCGTTTTCCTTAGTGCTTCTCAAAACTCATTTATTTAAATTGTTTTCTTATTTGATTTTTTTTTTATTTTTTTTTTTTAACAAATTAATTTGTTCTTTTTTTTTTCTTCAAATTCTTAAAGTAATTACCCCTGTTTTTTTTTTTCCATACTAAATATTTTTGCAAAACAATGTAATTTTCTATTGCATTTCCTCTAATAAAACAAAACACTTTTTTTCAAAGGTCACGACTAAATAAATATATAAAATACAACCACCATTTTGGTTTTCTCAACAATTGACTTAGTATACTAGAAATACTCTTCTGAGTAAGGAGATAGTTGAATTCTAAGAGGAAATAGATACGTTTAAAGGTAGGGTGGGCAGATTCCGTACTTGCCCGTCCTAAAGCTAATACATACATAAGATAGTTCGTGGTGAAGAGGCGGGAAGCTAGGGGTTGGTTGGGTAAGGAGTAAAGATAACACGGTCGTTATTGTTATCGTCTAATGAATGCATGAGGAGAGATTAGTAGCAATATTTTGTCTTAATTGTATTGTATGAATTATTGGCGAAAGCCTAAGATTAAATAAACTTTGTTTTTGTTTGTCTTATTTTGACTATGGAACTGATACTTGTCATAGCAGACCTGCCTACTTGAAATAGGAAAATAAAAATCGTAGTTTTCAGGGTTAATAAAATCGTAGATATTTTAACTACCCTTTAACAAAATCACCGGAATTTTCGTCTATTATAGGTATCAAATTTTAAAAAACGAGAAAACTGATTGGAAACGTAATTATGTTGGTGGTGGTAGTAATGATGATGGTAATACTCGTATTATTATTGTTATTATTATCATTTGTTATTATTATTATTATTATTATTATTATTATTATTATTATTATTATTATTATTATTATTATTTATAATAATAATAATAATAATAATAATAATAGTAATAATAATAATTATTATTATTATTATTATTATTATTATTATTATTATTATTATTATTATTATTATTATTATTATTATTATTATTATTATTGTACGTATTGGTGGTATTACGATTTTTTTTTTTTTTTTTTTTTTGGTGTGGTTATTACAGTTTATTGTTTGGTTCCATTTATCATTTTTTTTCCACTTTCATGTATGTTGTCATCAAATTTTATGATTTATTGGCGAAAGCCTTAGATTGAATAAACTTTGTAATATCGTATTGTAATCATCATTGTCGACGACATCGTCGTTGTCATCATAATCACCATCATCATTAACAACAACAACATTAACATCAAGTTCTACAATAGAAATAAAAACAATATCAACATCATCATATAATTTCCGTCATCGTCTCCACAACTATCATTCTAACCAACAGCACCATCAAAACCACTACCATAATTACATCCTCCCTCACCGTCTCCTCTTCCTCCTCCTCCTCCTCCTCCTCCTCCACCACCACCACCGCTACCACTATTCCAACCACTACCACCACCGGCACAATCATTCTAACCACCAAGAGAGCAGTAAAATTATGCAATTTGAGCTCTGAATGAAACTCGAGTCATATCGCTGTTGTTGCTTCTCGATAAAAACTTTACAGTTACTACGTACTACTGAAAACCAGTAATGTAACAGAAATATTAATCTCGCAGTTGAGGGATTAAAGCATCTCTTTAATTTTTCGAGTGAACGAGATGGACTTGTATTGTGAAGGTGTTGTCGCATTATGTCTCTTCGCTTTAATTTTTTGTTGTATTCTCTTTCGTGATTCATTTTTGATTACGTTTGGAATAATTAAAATCTACTGGTATTGTCATTGCATTGTGAATGTGATTATTTGTGGTTGAAATAAATTTTTTTTAAGGCGAACAAAACAAACAAACAAACAAGACAAAACAAAAAAAAAAAACAACAACAACAACAAAAAAAAAAAAAAAAAAAAAATATATATATATATATGACCGACTCATCTTTGCCCGACCACTATAAATAGGCTAGAACCGCCACTGACCTTTACTCTTTTTACCTTCTATCTTTCCTGTGAGAGCAAGATGTTCAATACATTTATGTCGATTTAGGTGCGCTAAAAATTGCATTTGTCTTTTTCTTATTGTACGAATTAATAACCTTTTCAGCTTGCTCTAATACTTCTTCATTAGTTTTCTTCTCTGTCCATGAGATTCTTAACATCCTTCTAAGAAACCACATTTCTACTGCCCCCAGTTTCTTTCTAGTGTCTTATGTAATTGTCCAGATTGTCCGCAGCCGTATAATAATACTGACCATACATAGGTCTTCAAAACCCTATGTTTTGTTGTTATTGAGATATTGTGTGTTTTTTTTTTAAAGTTAGACTCATTTTATTAAACAGGAAATAATTGCCACAGAACTTAACAATCTCTTATTGGTCCAAAATTCAAGAGGCAAAGCTTCGCCTTTAGGCAATGTTGTCCCAGTTGACGTTTGATAGATAACTAAATGAAAGGACGGGAGGACGGATGGATGAAGCTGTAAGTATTTTGGATTGGATTGGATGGATGGATGGATGGATGGATGGATGGACGGGTGGATGGACGGATGGGTGAATGGGTTGACCGACTTTTTAAAGATAACACTGGCTTTTAGTTTTACCAAAAACATGACCGGAATGTTGTATCCGAAGTAGACAATGGCTATCACGGACACCCATAAGACAAACACCCGATTGCTCCAGAGCTTGAAGTCTTCACACAGTGTTGATCTATTGCTGCTAGTCTGCTCGTAATTGCTCGTTTTCGGAAGTAATTTATCAAGCGGTCGCACCTGCGCATTAGCGAGGACCAAGACGAAAAAAGATATAGACAGGCCACGGAAGGCGGTTCTCCACCCGACCTTTTCAAGAATTGCCTGTGGATGCAAAACATAAAGAATGAATGGATTTGACGTCTCGAGCTCTTTGCTCTTGTTTTGAGACCGCCATTTTTGGGCGATTAGCTACCTATTAAATCCTTTAAACGCGTAAGGTTACACATACTTTTATTTGTTGTTACAATTGAATTGGCGAGCAGAGTTGGTGAATATTTTACTTTGATTTTCTCACCCCATGTCTGTGTCAGTTAATTTTCACTTTAATATGATAAAAGAGCGGGTGTTTACATCTTCATAATCCAAATTTAGATAACTTCTTGTAATTAAGAAAAGAAGAAAAAAAAAAGAATAAATTTATACAGACTTGGCCTCGGGGTTCAGTTGTCATTATCAGCTCACCACTCTATTCTCACTGAGGCCATACAATTTTCTTTTCAAACATTAATTGATTAAAGGCATCCTAAGTTAGACCAAAATTTTATTTTAGAATTCGAACCGCTTACTGATATTGATAAAACACGTTTGTTTGTTTTTTTCATTTTGAATGGAATATGCCAACACTTCAAACCTTTGTCAGATGGTTTTAAAAAGCCATGTTAAAAAAATTGCCTTCATAAGCGCCAAACTGGTAATCCTACTACAATTCTGTCAAAAACTGACTCAATTTGATTAAAAAAAAAAAGGTTCAAGCCTCAGACTTTTTAGATGGTTCGTAGTTTGAGGATTTTTTCTATTCTCTCTCTCTCTCTCTCTCTCTCTCTCTCTCTCTCTCTCTCTCTCTCTCTGTCTCTCTCTCTCTCTCTCTCTCTCTCTCTCTCTCTCTCTCTCTCTGACATTTTTCTTTTCTGTTTTGTTCTTAAAAAAAAAAATAAAAAAATGCTATTACGAACAGGCACTCGTCTATTTTAATTATTATACTACTGTATTGTGGAAATGAAAATAGATTGAGGCGAATCTGTGTGCCATCAACGATAACATTTCTGTCCGGCAATAAAGTCTGTAGGGGCGCGCAAATAAATCTGGCAACAGGGTGGCCAAATGGCGATTCTCAAGCCCAGGCTCAAAATAAAAGGACCGATCATTGTGTCCTAGTAGATATTCTTAACAACCATTTTAGTCAAAGGGTGATAGAATTACCATTGATTTAGACAAAAGATTTGCAAGTTACTCGTATATCAATCTGTAAAAAATAGTTTTGTAATTTTTAAATTTGCCAGTTATTCTGTTGTCGTTTGCAAAATTGAACTTCACGGAACATTTTAACACCCACCTCTATTCTGTATTGCTAGAGTATGGCAACATACCTGTATAAGCGGTGCCAATAACAGCGTTCCCATTGAACTTCCCGAAGCGATGATGCCCGTGGTGATTGTCCTGTATTTCTTGAAGTATTCGATGGGAACTACGAAGGCTGGAACGTTTACCATCGCGGTACCCAGGGCAAAAGGTACAGCGAACGTGGCAAACAGTAAACTAAAGGATTCAAAAGAAGTGGGCGGTGATTTTATAGGTTGTTGTTACGGTTGTTATTGTTATTGTCGTCTTTGCTATGTGGTAGTAGTAGTAGTAGTAGTAGTAGTAGTAGTAGTAGTAGTAGTAGTAGTAGTAGTAGCAGTAGTAGTAGTAGTAGTAGTAGTATAGTAGTAGTAGTAGTAGTAGTAGTAGTAGTAGAAAGTAGTCGTCGTCGTCGTCGTCGTCGTAGTAGTAGTAGTAGTAGTAGTAGTAGTAGTAGTAGTAGTAGTAGTAGTAGTAGTAGTACTAAAAGTAGTAGTAGTAGTAGTAGTAGTAGTAGTAGTAGTAGTAGTAGTAGTAGTAGTAGTAGTAGTAGTCATTGCCGTCGTTGTTATTGTCATCGTCGTCCTCGTATTTGTTGTTATTATTTCTCTTCTTCTTCTTCTTCTTCTTCTTCTTCTTCTTCTTCTTCTTCTTCTTCTTCTTCTTCTTCTTCTTCTTCTTCTTCTTCTTCTTCTTCTTCTTTTTCTTCTTCTTTTCCTAACAATATATATATATATATATATATATATATATATATATATATATATATATATATATATATATATATATATATATGTATATCTATCTATCCATCCACATATCTATCTATCTCCATCTCCCTTTCATTGCCTCCCCGTTATAAATAACAACGACGATGAAGACGACGACGCTGATGACGAGGACAAAAACAATGATGATCCAACACCATACACAGATAAATAAGTCTCACTTACTTGAATGCTTGAACGTAGGAAGACCCATAGGTAGAAACTGCACAGACTAGGGAACCGATCATCATGATTTTCCGGTTTCCGAAACGCATCGCAAGATAACTGGCCAGAGGCCCGAACAGAGACACCAAGCCATATGCCAACGAACCCAATGTGGCTGAGGAATTTGAAATGGATACTATCATTTTGAGCTGAAATGACGGTGTTCCCATTGAGAATGAATAAGATAAACCTTGCCACTGGTACCAATGAGTTTATCTAAAGCGGCCTCCTTTGTCTTAGTGATGCCAATTGGAGACAATTGGTCAGAAATGATGAAATCTATCCACATTTAACCGGTGCAGTTTCATGATTTCAGGGTGCTCAGTGCGCCTCATAGGGGGCAGCGTGGCTCAGCGGTAAGGTCTTTGCTTCGTACCCCGAAGGTGCCGAGTTCGATCATCCGCCGCTGCGTTGTGTGACCTTGAGTAAGTTACCTCGCCTTAGCTCCATTTGCGGCGCTGCACTGCGGCTAACGCTTGGGTTATTCCAGTCTCCCATTGGAATAGACCCTAGAGAAAAATGTCCCCTACGGGATGAATAAAGGGAATTTTATTTATCTTTAAATGTTTATTAATGCTTTATTCATTGTTTTAACACACTATAATAATATGTACCTAGACAACCGTAACAATCTGGTATTGTATCGGAATGAACTAGATTGAGAGGAAAATTGGCTGAGTTCAAGGTCAAAATTGCCAAAATTTGGAATTTTTTTCGTATTCTCTCAGAGACTCATATTGCCCATGGAGCCGGAATTCATCCCGTTTTCTATAGCGTGAATGAAAAATAAAAATTACTTGCTATCCTTTGCTATCCAAATTGACGCCCGTCTATCGCAAAGTACTTTCAGTCAGATCAATAGATCCAGAGACCTAATCGCTGCTTGGTGTACAGGAGAAAGGGAGGGGGGGGGGGGGGGGGGGGTTCAGAAGAAAAAAAATTCTCGACCTCGCCCTGGCGGATCGATCTCGGTCCCTTTGTACGTGATCGAGTGCTCTACCAATTGAGCTATTGGGACCACCATTTGAACTTTTAAGTCCTCAAAAGTCTTGTCTGCAACGGTGATCGATAATGGTACCTTTGCTTGAGGGGCTTATTGATGGTATGCTCTTGAATAAAACACTCTCAAGATCTGTCGGCCAGATCAAACGTACCAACACAAGACCTAAGTTGTAACCACGTATATTGTCTGATAGAATTTAGTGAAAACTAACCACCCAAGTGGCGGTCTTAAACACACGAATAAAGGGCCGAATGACGTTAACTTCATAAATTCTATATCTAAACCCGATGAGCTATCGTGACTCCCAGAATTTAGTGTTGAGTGTTGACTCGAATTAAAAAGAAAAGAGAAGAAAAGAAAAAGCAACAGTAACAACCCCTCCCCCCCCCCCCCCCCCAAAAAAAAAAAAAAAAAAAAAAAACCTACAAAAATAAAACCCAAAAGACACACAAACAAACAAACTAATAAAACAACAACAAAAATATATATATACTTGAAGTAAAATGACCATAGATCATATGAAATTTTGATTTTTTGATACTTTTTTTTTTAACTTAAAGAGTACCTATATATTTACCACCACTCCGACCCCTCCCACGATAAAATACATGATTGTTGCCCTAGTCTCATTTTCTAATATATTATTTTAGAATTTTTTAAACATTTTTTTTTTTTGCTTTGGTCTTCTAAAAAAATTATTTCTGAAAATGGAATTTTCAGTTTTAGAAAATGAGACTAGGGCAACAATCATGTATTTTATCGTGGGAGGGGTCGGAGTGGTGGTAAATATATAGGTACTCTTTAAGTTAAAAAAAAAAAGTATCAAAAAATCAAAATTTCATATGATCTATGGTCATTTTACTTCAAGTTCACTCTTTAGGCATTTTTTACACCTCTGACATATACGGTATTGGGATTATGAGTTTTTGCAAATACAATAGGCTTCAACAGTCGTGGCGTCACTTCCCTCGTAATGACGCATAGTTACTAAGTAACTGGTTCTAAACTATCGGGAAAATGGCATGGAATACTTTCTCCGACGAGCCTAAAAGTGTATCCAGAGGAGAAAAGCATTATAAATCTGATCATGTTTTGACCTTTGCACATTCTGATCACATGACATGTGAAAAAGTTTTAGCCAGCGTGAAGAATAAAAAGTAGCGATTTTCTTCGCTTAGAACCAAGCTGCTGGTTGCTGGGCGGACGTGACATCAGACTATTGAATCCTATTCCAGTGTCTACCTGCGTTTGACAAGGAGGTGCCCATGTCTTCCTGGAACGTCACTAGGAACAGCGGGTAGATGCACAGGAACCCGAACAGCAAGAGCGTGTCGAAGAACGCAACCACACAAGCCACCCAGGAATCGAACCCGTCATGCGCCCGCATTTCCTCATCCCTAATCCTCCAGTTCTCATTCTTGATTGTCGGAGCAGTGTCCTTTGAAAACGCGGAAGTGAAACTGACGAAGCTTTCGGAGGGAAACCTTCCACTCTGATTCGCGCTAAACTCAGAGATCGTGCGTTGCATGATATTATTGTTCTGATAGTTAATTTTAATTAAGCGCTGAAACCGACGTCAGTCCATTGCTAGCGATGGCGAAAATATCTTGTTCTGATTTTGTGATGGAAAATAAATGAATAAATGAATTAATGAATGATTGAATAGATCAATGGATAATGACTGAAATAAATAAACAGATAAATGAATAAATAAATGCATATATAAATAAATAAAATAAATAAATAAATAAATGGAGACATAAACAAACGAATCAATCAATAAATTAATATAAATAATCCAAAGAGTTTAATTTAGATATCACATTTCTGACGCACTCAAACAAAACTGGAGTATCAATTTGAACATTGAAAGTTCAAACTCTGTCACAGAATGTCCTAGAGGTAATAATGATATTAATGTTATTAATTAACATCCATACACTACGCACACACACACACACACACACACGTTCACACACATACATACATAAACGCGCGCACGCGCGCACACACACACACACACACACAACACACATATATTATATATATATATATATATATATATATATATATATATATATATATATATATAATATATATATATATACCTACATACACAAATACGATTCCATTTAAAATTTCATGGTGAAAATATTCTAATTTTGAACGTGGGCCAAGATGAAAATTAATTCCCACTCAGGCATTTCTTTTCTTTCAAGGCAAACTTCTTAAAATCAAGAGCCATTATTCATTCAATTTACCTGCTCTACTCCTTTCAGTCTGTAGAACATAAGCCTTATTGAAAATTAGACTTGTTGGGTTATTTAGACTCGACACATCACGAAACATTTCCAGTTCGGAGAGGAAATTCTTATTAAAAAAATTATGTATTGCCTGTCCACAAAATAAGGACAGTGGTGATATTGGACGTGTCAAAACAAATTTTTGCAAAAAATCTAGATACGGAAGTTGGAAGATTGCACTTAAAATTCCGTGCATAAGCTTTTGCTATCGAGAGTAGTAATCATTTTAATGATTTTTATAATATATTAATTAATAGGTGTGGCGATCGGGAAGGGGTTGGAGGGTGGGGAAGGGGGGGGGGAGCGGAGAGGAGGGTTTAAATAAGTAAACATGAGGCAGAGTGAAGGGAGCGAGAGAGAGAGAGAGAGAGAGAGAGAGAGAGAGAGAGAGAGAGAGAGAGAGAGAGAGAGAGAGAGAGAGAGAGAATTTCGTTTTGTTAAATATACTGAATTCAAGTAACAATGATTATATCTTGTCCTTCGTTATTTTGAATAATTAAAGAAAATTCTAACTTATTTTATAATTTATTTATTCATTTGTCTGTTTATTCACTTTTTATATAAATAAAATGCCTTAATACTGTTGAAGATATCGCTGAAAACCCATATGTGACCTATATGTGACCCACCGCCACAAAACGGTTTTACGTAAGGATGGATTAGATATCAAATGTAGATAAAAGAATAAATCAAATTGACCAGACATATCTGAAATGTTGAAGTTTTGTTGTCGATGAAATTATGTTTATTCTCTTTAATAACGCAAATACACTTAACCGAAATTGCATATTTTGGACTAATGATGCTACGCGTTTAGCTAAAATACTCATAACATCCATATCAAACTGCGTGTAATCTTAATCATCTATAGTCTGATAGACATAATATACTTTTGTGAGAAATCGATCAAATCAAAATGAAGGCTTAGGTACGTCCATTCATTTTGTCTTTACCTCGCATATGGTCAAGATTTTCTCCCGTGCCGACCCCCCTCCCCCCCTTAAAAAATAATAACAAAAACAAACAAACAAACAAATAAAATAACAAAAAACTAACAAAACAAAAGGATGAACAAAAGAAATAAAAAACAGCAAAAAAAAAAAAAAAATAAAAAAAAAATAAAACACACCAAAAAAAACCCCAACAAAAACAAACAGAAAAACAAAAAATAAAAAACAAACAAAAAAACAAAAACAAAAACAAACAAAAAATGAACAAAACAAAACAGAAACAACAACAGCAAAAAAAAACAAAAAAAAACAAAAAAAAACAAACAAATAAAAAAAAAAAACCAACCAAACAAAAAAACAAAAAACAACAACCCCAAAACAAAAAAAACCCACAAAAAACAAACAAAAAACAAAACAAAACCAATCAACAAACAAAAAACTTCAGCTTTTATTATATAACACAATAACCATAAAACGTGAATAAGGGGTCCCTAGCCAAAAGCAGTAAAAGCTCCAGTAAAGACCTGGACATGGCAATCACCAGGGGACAGAGCAAGGAACCAGATAGACTTTATAGCAGTATCATCAAGATTCAGAAATGGCATATTAAATTGCAAAACCTACCCAGGCGCCGATGTAGACAGTGACCATGTCCCAGTTGTTTGTACAGTAAGGATAAAGTTTAAAGCTATTTAGAGAACAGCTGGTAGAATAAAGAGGGATTACAGGTTATGCAAAGACAATGGCATACAAACAAAAATGAGAGAAGAATTTGAAAATGCACTCATGATACAAAGCCAAAGTGAACCTGATAACGAAAAATGTGAAAAACAATTTGATATATTCCAAAAGTGTGTCAAAGCAACTGCAGAAAAGCATTTACCAATAGCTCAAATAAACAGCAAAAAGGAATGGATGACAAATGAAATTCTAAACCTATTTGAAGAAAGACGAAAATGCAACAGAGGGTCTGCAGAATACCAAACATTGAACAACCACATTAAATCCAAATGCATCGAGGCACACGAGAACTATCTAGACTGGAAATGCTGCGAAATCGAAAGAGAATACAAACCCAACCCCCAACAAGCTCACCAAAGAATAAAAGAACTATCAGGGAAAAGGAAAAGCAAAGCAGCAGGAAGTTGTATCCAAAACAAACAAGGGGAACTGCTATTTGAAGAACAACATATAGAAAGCCGATGGGTAGAATACATAGGCGAACTGTACAATGATCCAAATAGAAATGAACCACCACTGAAATTCAAAGAACCATTAAGCGGACCAAACATCACCAAAAGTGAAATTGAACATGCCATGGAACGAATGAGGGATGGTAAAGCAACAGGCCCTGATGAAATATCTGTAGAGGTATTAAAAAGCCTAGGAGATCTAGCAATTGATGAACTTCACATATTATTCAACAATATATACAATACTGGGAAAATTCCAGAAGATCTCTGTAACTCTATTTTCATAGCAATACCAAAGAAAGCAGGTGCAGTCAGATGCGAAAATTTTAGAACTATAAGTTTAATAAGCCACATCAACAAAATACTGTTGCGTATAATTATCAACAGGCTAAGGAATAAGATTAACCCCGAAATCGCAGAAGAACAATATGGATTCCAACCTGACAGAGGGACAAGGAACGCAATATACCTCCTCCGTGTTTTAAGTGAAAGAGCTATACAGGTTCAGACCCCACTATACCTCTGTTTTGTCGACTACAAAAAAGCTTTTGATAGAGTACGCCACGAAGAAATACTAAAACAACTGCACTCCATTGGCGCTGATGAGAAAGACCTCAGACTCATGCAAACATTATACTACACCCAGCAGGCATCTATCAAAATCGGAAACTCTACAGGAAATTCCATTCCTATTAAGAAAGGAGTCCGTCAAGGGTGTGTTGCCTCACCAGATCTGTTTAATCTATACCAAGAAACAATCATGAGGGGCATAAATAATATGGAGGGAATAAAAGTAGGAGGTCACAACATAAATAATGTAAGATACGCAGACGATACGGTACTCATTGCAACATCAGAAATCCAACTTCAAAAGATTGTTGACAAAGTGGTAGTAGATAGTGAAGCCAAGGGAATGGAAGTGAATATCACCAAAACGGAATGCATGGTAATACAGAAAAACCCCGAAAACAACAACACCTGCAATATAACGATTCACGGCGAGCAACTTACCAACGTAGAAAGTTTTAAATACCTAGGTTCAATAGTGACAACAGATGGAAGATGTAACCGAGACATACGAGCAAGAATAACTCAAGCCAAACAGGCCTTCATGGACCTGGGAAACATTTTGAAAAACAAACAGATGTCGTTCGGGATTAGATTCCGAGTCTTGAAGTGCTACGTGTGGCCAATCTTGTTATACGGATGCGAAAGCTGGACTACAAATGCAGAAACACAAAAGAACATTGAAGCTTTTGAAATGTGGTGCTTGAGAAGGATGCAGAGAATATCGTATACTGCACACAAAACGAACGAAGAAGTGCTAAAACAAACATACCAACAAAGGAAACTAATGCCCTTAATAGTGGATCGACAACTATCCTTTTTCGGACACATAGTAAGGAAAGATAAGAATGAATACCTGGCAAGTTGTGGAAAAATACCTGGTAAACGCGCCCGGGGGAGACAAAGAAAAACACTCATAGACCAACTGAAGGGCTTCACCAACCTAACAATCCAAGAGTTGTTTGAAAAAGCAAGAGACAGGGAGGAATGGAGAGAGATAATTCATGCAGTATCCGAAGCCTGGACCAGGCATGGAACCTA
>NC_088364.1:15708498-15710998 GCF_034508935.2 Berghia stephanieae
TGCTTTTAGGATGTAATGTCACAACAATGGGAGGCAGGGTAAGAAGAAGAAAAAGGAGAAGAGGATGATGATGATGAGGAGGAGGAAGAGGAAGGAGTAGGAAGAGGAAGAGGAGGAGGAAGAGGAAGAGGAGGAGGAAGAGGAGATGGAAAGAGGAGGAAGAGGGGGGAAGAGAAGGAGGAAGCGGAAGAGGAAGAGGAAGAGAGGAGGAGGCTGAGGAGGAAGAGGAGGAAGAGGAGGGGGAAGAGGAGGGGGAAGAGGAGGAAGAAGAGGAGGGGGAAGAGGAGGAGGAAGAGGAGGAGGAGGAGGAAGAGGAGGAGGAAGAGGAAGAGAGGAGTAGGAGGAGGAAGAGGAGGATTCTTGGCTCAGCAGTATGGTCTTCACTTTGTAACCAAAAGGTACGAGATTTGATAGCTTACCACTGCATTGTGTGGAATTGACTGACTTTGCTTATTGCTGCTTAATGCGCTGTTCTTACAGCAACCAAAGAATATAATATGATAATTATTATAATCATTGCAGCAACCTAGAAGTGGCGATTATAACTGAGGCAATTCCTCTCCAAGAATTTTAAAATATAACCACCCCCCCCCCTCCCTTAAAACAACAACAACAAAGAAAATCAATACTTACTAGAATTTAAATGACTCCATGTCTTGGAGTGCTGGGTAGATATGGCCGATGACGTTAGCTATCAGTTGTCCTGTAAGTTAAAAAAAAAAAAAGCTTCAATAATGACTCAAGATTTGTTTGTTTGTTTTGTTTTTAAGCGTTTTACGGCGCTTGCAACACATTTAGGTTATATCAGTGCCAGTAAAAAGGAAGAAAATGGGATAGTAAAAAGTTCTAGAATTCAATTAAAGCACCCAAGAAAAGGTTAGACAAAGGGAGCTGGGAACAAATAGGGATCATATGTAGATTCCAGTGCATACTACCAATGTACTTAGTTTAAGATCACCTATAAGTAATCTGGACACAAGCACAAAATCCAACAGAGGAATACACTCAAATGCTTACATTATACATTTGAAATAAATATAATAATACATAACAGAGAGATGATTTACAAGGAAAAAAATATCCCAAAACGATAATTATGCATTTGACTGTTTTCCTCCCAGTCAGGTCTCCGGCTAGGGCCAGTACAAAACCAAGTAATCTCAATCCAAGACAATGACAGAAAGCATAAATTGGAAAACAGATATAAGGGGATAGAAGACACAGTATGTACCTCCCTGCCCTGTTCTAGAATTACAATTAAAGCACCCCCGGAAAAGGTAAGACAAAGGGAATTGGTTCAAATAGGAAGCAGGTGTAGATTCCAAAAGCACACTATCAAAGTACTTAGTTTAAGATCACCTAAAAGTTTCATCCAGGTACAAGCACGGGTCCCCTCTAAGAGGAATACATTCAAATGTATACAAATCATATATAACATGTCAACAAAAATAATACAGTGCTCCCGATGGCCAAGCATAACATATTACATTTTAATAATAAAATGTCCACTTTGGGGCCTTCAACACATTTTAAACATGATAATTTTGACAAATGCCCGACACTCTTTCCAAGTGGACAAAGGTGTGAAAGAGCCTCATGAAGAGTTCTACAACTTTTACAATGTTACCATAAATTGACAAATATGAATTAATAAACATCTGACAAATTAAAGAACAATGGCCACCTCTATTCACAGTAGTACTGCGAATAGTAGATAGTAGTAGTACTGCAAATGCGGGTTCGTTCTGTATTTGCAGTAGTAGCCTACGAGTCTTGAGCTTTATTGTATAGAGATTGGGCGCAAAATATAAATAAACTACTTTTAAAAAATTTTAAATTCATTTTTTCATTATTATTACTATTATTTTGCGTTTCCTTGACGATGACGATGTGTCTGTTGTTGTGTAGTGATGGTGTGGTGATGATGTAGTAGTGGTAGTGATGACGACTAAAAGTATAATGATGATGATGTAATGGTGGTGGCAGTTGCTGTAGTTTTGATAACAATGTGGTAGCTGTGATAGTGGTAGTAATGATGACGATGTGATGGTTGTGGTTGTAGTAGTGGTAGTGGTAGCGATGATGACAAGAGGAGGATGATGATGTAAAGGTGGCGGGGGTTGCAATAGTTTTGATGACGATGTGGAGGTTGCTGTGGTAGTAGTAGTAAGGATGATGTGGTGGTGGCTGTAGTAGTAGAAATAATTTATTGATGGTAAATTCTATTATTTACAGGAGCACAGAGATACAAGTCATGAGCAACGACGAGAGAGAAAGAGAGAGAGAGAGAGGGGGGAGAGAGAGAGAGAGAGAGAGAGAGAGGGGGGGATAGAGATATATATATATATTATAATATATATATATTATATATATATATATATATATATATATATATAATAATATATATATATATAGAGAGAGAGAGAGAGAGAGAGAGAGAGAGAGAGAGAGATTCCTGGAACTTTATCAAATATATCTAACTGTAAATAATATAATCAAC
>NC_088364.1:15715998-15795998 GCF_034508935.2 Berghia stephanieae
AAGGGAAACAACTCAAATAATATTCCCTCAACTAACCCCAAGAAATAATAAAACCTAGTACCTTTAACTAACTCTTAACAAATACCCTAGCACCTTTGCTAAGACTTATTAACCTTAATTAATAGAAGAAAAAAAATCCTCCGATCTCGAGCTAACCCTAATAAAAAAAAAAAACAAAAAAACCTCGGACTTCCTTTCAATACTTCACAAATCCAAATGGCGGCCCAGAATCAAAACAATGGTCAAATTAGGAAATTTTAAACTTTCACAAATCTATCAAAGTTCGTTCTAGAGTTTTTAAAATGCTTCTTCATGACGACAGATTGAAAACGCTTGACATAAGATCAACGGTGAAAATACAAATTGAAAGAATACTGGGGATGTAGGAGCTTTCGGAATGTCTCCCTGCTATGTTAGTTCTCGCCCCACCCTCTCCCTTTTTAAAAAGTTTTTTTGTTTTGTTTGGGGCTTATTAGGCTTTACGAGAGGTCAATAATAATAATGAGGAAGAACACAATATAAAGAGGTTAGATATTCAATCCGGGGTCAATCATGTAACACATCACCACCAAGCATATAGCACTACAACAGTGTTTTTTTGGTAGCATTTCTTTGGATGTAGAGCCAGACACGGCGTCTAAACTGCACTATAAATCTGACCGTTTAGTTTCCCGCTGTTCCGAGCGCCGACGTAACCTCACCCGACAGGTAACTGGGGTCAACAGCGGTCAGCCGATATCAATTCCCAGAACGTAGATTTGACGTGCATTGGGTGATACCAATGGATGATTTCCGTACCAATTAACCTCACGATCTTCGTGACGATGCAATTCCACCCAAATGCAAAGAATTCTCGCAGACCTCCTCTTTCCATCGGTCCAATTTTTATTTCAATATCTCCAGTACTTATTCCACAAGCCGTGATTCAAATTCACATATTTTTCTATAACATTTAAATAAAATTACTTGTAATTACCTCAGGATTCTAAAAAAACGTTGCTATAAACTTCAAATTTTTTTTGGTGTGATTCACAAGGCACAAGTTTTACTACGAAATGAGGTAAGTTTCATTTACTCTTCAGTTTTCATTATTTTGTAATGATTATTTTTCCGCGGTAGGTCAGGTAATAATGATATTACCTCTTTAGCCTTGTTCTTGAAACGTAATATTTCGCTGCGGTTTTATTGTTAATTATATTTTTTTTTTTATAATGATGAGTTAATTTGATTTTTAAATTGCATAATTTGAATTATCTTGCTAATGTTTAATTTTAAATGACAGTGTGTGTTGGGCCTCAACTTAGCTCAACTGCTTGTTAGAATTTTCCTGCCCCCCCCCCCCCCCCCCCCCTTTCTTTCACCAAATTGGGTGAAGTATTTGGTTTTTCTTTTTCCAAATTTTATGTACGCTGTTATGTATGCATGGATATGAGAAGTAATACAGAGTGTTTTAAAACTCATTTTATTCATTAATTCACTATATTATTGCTTACATCGCTCAGTCAATTTTGAATTTTCTCTTACAGCATGGACCACACAATTGCAAGTCATAACCAAGCAGTGAATTCATTATGTAGGACATGTGGTATGATTTGTTTAACACAGAAATAGAAACGTGCCCGCAAGAAACCATTTAAATGTTCAAATTATTCTTATGACATTCTTTTAGTCTATGGGACTGACACGGCATTGGACAAGCAAGGAGCACACTCATAATTTATGTGTAAAAAGTACACATTATAAAGCACATTGAACACACGACTCATTAGCTTCTTTGTATTTGCTCATTGCCAAGACGTTAATAATAAATAAATCAACCTTGAAACGGGTTGCACTTGCATGTTTGATATCGACAGAGTAGAATATAACAACAAACTCCAAACCGCAGGAGAGACTTTCAAATCTCATGCACGAGCCACTCACCCTCTGGGATGGTCTTATTGCCTCTGAATTGGACAGAATACCGCATTACACAACAGGCTTACCACAGCAGATCATTCATTGGCTGGCAACCACTGCCAAAAATACTTACAAGAAAAAGTCTACACTTACAATTATCCAACAAACAAAGAACTGCACCCACGACCCACTCATTATTGACGACGCATGCAGTATTGGATTCATTTTCGACAATATAAACAAGGCCTATAGTCATGTGCACAACTTTATTTCACACACAAAATCAATCAAAGCAGACACAATCCAATATATTCAAAGTGCAATAAAACATTACACGGATACATACAGAAAATATTTTCCAAACAAAATAATCCCAAAACAACACCTCCTTGAGTACCAGTGCATACCACACATCACTCAATATAAGTTTGGACTTAGACTTCTTGGAGAACAAGGCACGGAGACCTGTCACCAAACAACGTTGACAACGTTCAAATCTCGCTTAAAGTTTTATCTTTTTACGTCATAATGTTGCAATATTATTTTCATATTTTGTTGTTGTTAAATTGAATTCGTATCACGTTTCCTTCACACTTGTCTCACTGTAATATGTTTTGTTTTATATCACTGTAAAGCGCTTAGAGCCTGTGACAACGGGGTAAAGCGCTATATAAATGCCATTTATTATTATTATTATTAACAGCAAAATTGGAAAAAAAGAACATCCGGCATTATCAATGATATGAATACAATGCGATTTGTCATCAACGCAATGCAGTTAAAGACCAGCCCCAAACTACACTGACGAGTTTGAATACTCGTAGCGGATATATTTTTGTTGAGGAAAAATACGTTTTTTGTGAGGAGAAGTATTTACATCTTGTCTTTATAATACATAAAATTCAGACAAATCCATAGCAACGTTTTTTTTTCTCTAATTTTTGAAATGTTGCACCCGCTATATTTTTTGTGCAATTGTTACCGTTCATTGATAACTTATATTGAGAAATCTAGTAATACTATGAAAAAATAAAAAACACACAGTAAAAGTAGAAAATATAAACTTTTATACCAAGTAGTGATATTTCAACTCATTCAATATGGGTGTCTAACAGACAATAAAACAAAACATTGTTAAATTGAGTGAAATGGCAATCCCCGTTAGGTAAATTCCTCTCGGTGATTGACCGCTCACCGTGACCGGGTCAGCAGGTGTCAGGAACGGGATACCGTCTCAACTAAACTGTTGTCGTTGTGTACGCTGTGCAGAGCAAATCACTTTTCAAATCTAAAAAAAGCTTTCGGGGGATGGGGGGGAACCTATCACCACCAAACCATCACCACATAATCCCTACCACTACTACTACAACCACCAATATCACATTATGCCTAGCAGCACCATTACAACTGACACCGCCACATCATTATTCCAACTACCACCACATCATTTTTCCTACCACCACTATCACACCATCATTTCTACAATCGCTACTACAACATCCACCACCACATCATCACCCCTACCACTGCTACTACAGCCACCACCACTGCCACATCATCAGGGTCAGCAACCATATAATGAGAATATTGATAAGCTATTCGCTATCACAATGGTTGGAGAAAAATGTCCTCCTTTTTCTTTATGTAGTCATCATTTTGTGAGTTATCCAAGTCACATTATATCAGTGAGTGAGGATCCTCCTTTTGTTGCAAGCAAATTAGTAACTACTTCTAATTACCTCTAGCACCGTTGTAACTATATTATGCTTTTGATTTCAGATCTTTGACTGTCTGTTAAGATATTACTATTGCCCAGCGTATTGTTCCTGATATTTGAGGTTTAATCCGTAAAATGTCCCTGAAATTTGAAATTGAGGGTAGGCATTCCTGATGTTAAGAGATAAATTAGATTTAATCTAAGGAAGACAGGAAAAGAAATTTGAAGCAGTCGATCAGTGTTCGTTCAGAGACAGACAACACCTAGATTCCATTCGCAAAATGATCAAACTTCCCCCCCCCCCCCCCCCCCCCCCCCCCCCCCCACACACATACACACTGGCTACGTCAATTTCCCGGAAATAGTGGTTATAGTAGAGAATGAACAAATTTTGAAACAAAAGTCCAATACTGTTGACAGATAGGTAGGTATGAAGTTAAATTTTTCATGGTGGGTAGACTATGAGACTAATTTGCTTATTAACAATACAAGTTTCCTACTGATTTAAAACAAAAAAAGCTGAAATGCCAGTTAGACATTTTCAGTTCAAAATGTCAAAAACTTGCATTTATTGATGTCATTTAGCTTGATTAAAGAGAAATTCATCATTCCAATGTGAGCTAGATCAGCAATTATATTATGTTAAATGTCTGCCATTCTGCTACATAATATTTTATTTTGAAGTCATGATCTATACAGTTATATTGCTGCATTGTATGATGTTCAATTTTATTGAAAGTCGATTTACAGCCTTTACTTACCTTTGTGCACATCTTTCTCTCTTTCCATCTCACTTTTACAGGCATTGATTACAAGACAACTACTATTTTGTTAGATGGCAAGCGTGTCAAGTTACTGTTATGGTATGAGTTATAACCATCATAATTATTGTCATTTATATTCATCATACTTTTCTTCTTCTTCATCTCTTTCTTTTTCTTCTTCTTCTTCTTCTTCTTCTTCTTCTTCTTCTTCTTCTTCTTCTTCTTCTTCTTCTTCTTCTTCTTCTTCTTCTTCTTCTTCTTCTTCTTCTTCTTCTTCTTCTTCATCTTCATATTAATTATAATAATAATAATATAATATATATAATAATAATTACATTTATATTGCCCATTTTCATCACTGTGTAATGCTCAGTGGTAAGAAAGCAGTGCTTTAACAACGGTTTAAAACTATCAATAGGTTTTTCTTCTCTTATTCATCTGAGCAGTTCGGGGGCCTAGTGTGAGTAATGGGATGGCTGCCATACAATTTATAATTATAAATATTTCTAAGAGTAAGCTTTCTTTTGTCGGTCAAGGTTGTAAATATTTATTTGGTATATATATTTCTAAAATGCTTTTGATGTAGTCAGATGCTTCATCATTTATATTTTTAAAACAACATGAGAGGAATTTTTAAAATGATTCTTTCCTTAACAGGCAGCCAATGCAGCTCATACAGAATAGGCAGGGAGTGAGTCGTTCTCTTTTGTCTTGTCACTAATTTAGTTGCACTATTTTGTATGACCTGCAGGTGCATGTTTTATCATAGCTTATGTGAGATAAAAGGCCATGGCAATAGTTCAGGAATCAGAAAGAGGTTGATCTATTTTATGCCTCCTGAATTGGCAACCCTTATCTTTAGTCATCTCTAATGATGGATATTTTCTTAAGATTATTAGTAAGCGTTTTACAGAGGCTGTGTACTTGTATTTTCATAGAAAAATCATGTACCAGGAATGACCCAAGACTTCTAACTCCTGTCGAGGACTGAATTGGACAACCATTTATATTCACACTTAAGTGCTCCATCAAGCCATTTACGCTTTTGTTTGTAGTGCACAGCACAACTTATGTCTTTGGCATTCAATTTCAACATTTGACTTCTGGTCCACGGTTTTCCAATTTTCAATTTCAGGGTGACATCTGGTCAGGGTCGGTTTTGCACCATTTTACGTTCGTACTCAAGAGGAGCGCAGGTTAGTATTTGATGATGTGATGTCAGTTCGACAGAAGTGGGAGATTTAAATGTACTAGGACATATAATTAAGAGTTTCAAAAGAGAATGTTTGCTGTCTCACCAGGGCACTAAGCACAATAATGAAGTCAAGCATAACATACATCATAATCTATATAAATATATTTATTGACTAAACTAAATAATATGACAGGGAAATAATAGAAAAAACTGTTTCATAAATAGAATAATAAAGTATTATAGGATTCTTTAATGACTTTGGATTTGTTAAACGAGTTAGTTTTATTGCACCAAATAACAAAATGAGCTTGCTAATGTGCGATATTACATGGTGAAAATAATGAGTTTAATAAATTCAAAGCCATTAAAGAATTTCCTTATTCCATCCCTAAAAGTAAGATTCTTATATATTTCGTAAATAAAAAATTATAAAGGCTTTTGCAATGAATTCAAATTAACTACAGTGATCATTTTAGAAAATAGTTGGTCTATCATCAAAACAAGCCCTGCCCAGTTTGAATTCTCTACCAGTACCAGTACCACTACAAATTGATCATCGGTGCTGTCATTATACTACCGTATTGAATCTTTTCTTATACTGCCACAACCACTGACATTACAATATTTTCATCTCAAGACTTCATTTACTGTATAATCTAAACTAATAGTTTATTTTTTTTGCGTACATTTATGTAAAAGAAGATAGTTTGTTTCCAACATTGTGCCTTAGCCTCTTTCTAAAGCAGTAAATATATAAATCAGAAAAATTAAACACGAAAGTTGAAAACCATTCTTAAATGAGTACAAATGAATGTTAAGCATATGCCCATTTCACATACTCTTATTCATCAATACTGATGAACAGTCACCTGAGTTGTTTTACCAAAACACATAGTAATAACCCTGCCTCGCTACCTCTGTGTCGCACACTCACCCTAGAGATTTTGGGTACTTTTCAAAATTCAATAAATATACTTAGAAAAATGTAAAAAATAATGGATAAAAGTAGCCACGGCCGAATTAATTATGTGTCATTAAAGAACCTTTTGTCCAAACTATAATCTGTTAATGAAGAATAATAGTTCACCTTTCTTTAGAGTATGTCAACTTTGATCAACTTGTTCTTAGATTTTATTTCAAATTCAAAAGAAAATGCCATAAGGTAATATTGGTTTTTAGTAATGAACAGCGGTTTGGGCATACTGATATAATTAGTTTTATGGTTGAGTGAGTTAAGCAAGATTTTTCTTTAAGTTCAGATAAAATAAGAAAGCAATTATTACAGGTTTGTTGAGAGATTTAACCATGGGCAGTGATGTTTGCATATTTTCTAAAGTTTTGGTGTATGAAATTTTATACGTTTAAAGGTAAATGTAAAAGATTTGCACAAGAAGTCCACTTTTTGTAAAAGGGTAGGCGTTTTTTTTCTAAATTTAATTTGTCATAGTGTACAACATTTTGTGTGGATATTTTGATAAAAAATTTGGTGTTGTGAAATTTACTGTACTGTAAATCATTTTTTACATTTTTTTTTTACCATTCAGGGTATCCTGCTGGTTTATGACATAACAAATAAATGGTCATTTGATGGCATAGACCGATGGATCAAAGAAATTGATGAGGTTTGTATTGAAATCTTGATTGAAAGTAAGGAGTCAATGATTTTGCTGGGTAGAATACATTTTCAGTATTATTTTGCATTGTACTTGTACTTACCATAAAATTGCCTTGTTTTATTTTCATGATGATTCATTTCAAAACTTAATAATACAGGTTTGAAATATAAAGTGTAAACCAAATTAAATCATAAAAACAAAAATATATTTCTTTAAGTAATTTACTATGTCCAAAAATCTCTCATAAGCAACTATCAATTAATATAAATTTGTCCCACAAAAAACTGAGAATATCTCTTCAAGCCCAGTCATCAGTGTATCAAAACTTATGTGTAACGCCACTGATGAATACCTATTCAGAATGTCTTGGTCATTACCTATACCAACACAGTCTTTAAATCTTCATCCCATGCCTTATTTGAACATATTTTTTAAAATTTGTTCACATTAATAATATTTTGTAATGAAGTTATAACATTGGGGAATTAAGCACACTACATTAGTTTATAACAAACATTTAATGCCTCTCTAAACCTGCCCAGGAAACAGCAATAAGTCTGCTCAGATTCAAATTTCTGGAAAAATACCAACATGTTGAAGTTCAATATCTTTTGGAGTTTTTTGCTTCTTAAATATGTTATTAAATTTTTCATTTTTTCTTATATTATTTGCTAAAAAGGCACTTGAACTTTATTTAGTCATCACGGGATGTAATTTGGAGGAAATTAAGCACATAATTGAAACAAAAACAATAAATGTTGGTACTCATATTTACTCAAAATTATACTCCACATTCAAATTGCCATCGACTTTTTAAAATTGTATTTGGTACATAATTATAATGATTCACATAATTGAAATAAAGTACCTTCAACTTGAAATTCATCCCAATCAATGTTGACGCGTTTCTTTGTCTAATTCTCATCACAAAATGATCACAAACAAGTCATGTTTATCTACAAGGAACAATGAGGGGACAGGGTCAGTGTTGAAGAAATGGGCTAGAGGTACAGGAGATATTCATTGACAAAATTGCCAAAAAAAAATTCTTTTAATTATAATTAAATTTTTAACAAATCTATTAGATTATCAATATCATATTTGTATTTCAAAACATTTAAAAATGTCTAAATTATATATAAACATGGTCTATTCATTAGCCCATGCCTAGTTTTATTTTAATAATTTGCTCATGATCTTGATTTTCAGACATTGAAAAAATAATATTTAAAATATGTATCGAAACATATTTCATGTGAATTTTCCCTTTAAGATAAAGTTTAAAATACAGTGTTGATAAAAATAATAATAATGTTTTGTAGTCTTTTTAAACATTAGAAAAACAAAACAGTTGAAATAAGTCTCAGAAAAATTGGGAAATCCATTAGCTGATAGATGCGACTACCCAATGACTTCTCATATCAATTAACAGTTTTTGAATTGACAAATTATAATAATAAATGATAGATGTTCATCCAACAATCACAGACATCTATAACAATTGAAATCAGTGTATTTTATTATACAAAACTCAATTGTACAAAATTGAAACTGCTATTTCTGGAACCTGTCAAATCTCTTTAAAAAATTTGGGTTGTATGAAGCTAGCCACTTTCGATAAGAGTATTAACAGCATTACTCTCCTGTTGAAAAAAGTAAGTTATGTCAAATTAAAGCAAAGTCCAATGCACCCTTAAATGGCTGAAAAGTCCTTAATCAGTTCGCATTTCTTTGTATTTCAGCATGCCCCAGGTGTCCCGAAAATTTTGGTAGGCAATCGTCTTCATCTCGCTTTTCGTCGTCAGATTAGTGAGGCATCAGCTGAACTTTATGCTGAGAAAAATAACATGGCATTTTTCGAAGTTAGCCCACTCTGTGACTTTAATGTGACCGAATCATTTGCAGAGTTATCTCGTCTGGCATTGAAAAGAAATGGCATCAGCAAGCCGTGGGGCTTCAATAAAGGTTAGTAATTTAATAGATGAAAATGAGTGTCACTCTGATAAAACACTTATCAGTGGCTTTTTTTACCACGCTTTAACAGAGGTGCCAAAACTCAAGTTTCACTTGAAAGAAAAAATTTTAGTCAGGAGTAAAAAAAATTCTAAGTTAAGGATAACTTTGGTCAAGTTTTGATGAGGTCTTCTGGGTCCAAAGAAAGCCTTCACCACATTGTTGTCACAACCACGTTGATATCATCTTCACTGTAACCACTACAACCACATCACATTCACTATCATCATTACTACAACCACCACCACATCATCTTCACTTCCACCACTTTGCAACAACAATCACATCATTATCATCACTTAGCAATGACTATCCCGCACAAATCTTTGGGCCTCTTTTTCGCTTACGAAGTGCCCAAATTCGCGTCAAAATATGGGACGAAGCCGTTTCGTATATGCTATTTTAAAAAATTGATTACGACGCTGTTTATTGATGAATATGACTGAAAGTTGGCACACAGAAAAAGGGTCATTTTAGATTATGTCAAGCGACTAAACTCGTGCGATTACCAGAAGACCGTTAAAAATAGATTTTTACTCTTTGGAGTAAAATATTTCTAAAACTACCGGGCGTGGAGGTTTTGTCGTTGACAAGGTAATACATGAACATTTCTTCTTTTTGGTTGTAAAATTTCATATGAATATGACGAGTACTTTTCCCGTATTTTACAAAACACCATCCTAATTTGCTCTTCAAGTTTCACACTTATTACGCAAGATACAACCACAGGTCGAAAAAAAATGCCGAAAAAGCGTCCCATATTTTCGCGTTTTTTTCCTCTTTGCGGGTCATCCAAATAAATGACACCTTTGAAACTGCATAACTTGTTTATTTATGAATGGATTTTCAAAATTCAAAAACATTTTTACTCAGTGGAGATATGGCTTTGATTTTAGACAAAAATTTTCCTCAAAAAGAGAAAAAAACATTTTTCATAGTCATTGCTACATCACTACCACCACTACCATACTACTATCACCACCACTACATCGTCATCATCACAGCTACCACAACTACAATCTCAACCACCACATCATCATCATCACTACCACTACGATTTCAACCGTCACCACCACATCATCAATCGCTTCACCACTAGTACTATGTACCACAAGAGACATTTTATAAATATTCATGATATTCATGAAGTATTCTGATAGTCATGGAATACACTTTTTGAATTAAAAAAAATCCATACATAAATAAGAAACTGAGGGCAAATTCATTTTTCAATAACTTAGAACTTAGAATTTTTCTGTTTTCTAGTTGATGTTAGAAAATGTTCCAACTTTGATGCCATGTAACTAAACACCAAAAGGATTTATCATTCTTGAGAGACACATTTTAAAGTACAGTGACTAGATTTGAGATATGCACAAAATCTTTCTTAGATAAATGAGTAGTGTAGAACTGAGTTATTGCAAACTAAAAAAATAAAAATCAACACCCCCCCCCCCCATCATTTTCCATTTTGATCCAGTCTTAATGGGACAACAAGGAATGATTATTGACCTTCTTCACAACATACTAATATCATATAATAACAAACCTGCCAACCTTCCCAGGATGAAAAGTGTATTCCATGACCCTAAAAAGTGTTTTTTTATCAAAAAAGTGTATTTTGTTCGCACATGTGGAAAAAAAGTGCGCACTATACAAAAATTTATATCTTCTTCTTCTTCTTCGTTCCCGTCACGTCACATGGTCAGTCCAGTCTGGTGAATGAAGCCCACAGTGGTCCTGAGGTCGTCCTCACTGCCGTACAGCTTCTTTGAGTATGGGGTTGGGTCAGGCCAGAAGTTCCTTCTCAATTGGTTGTACTTTGGACATTCCATTAGGACATGATGTCCATTTTCATTTTCAAGTCCGCAGTCACATTGTCCAGAGGCACCTGCTCTGGACATCCTCCACATATGTTCCTTTAACTGGTTGTGTCCAGTTCTCAGTCTGAAGATGATGACCTGTTCCTTTCTGTCGAGCACCTTGATTGGGTCATTCATGTTGTATTCTGGGTGCTTCTCTCTCCATCTCTGAGACTGGATAAATTTGGCCATTTTGTTAATTTCTCCTGTTGAGTACATTGAGGAGGGTTGCTGCATGCGACTGCCTGCCTTTGCCAGTTGGTCAGCAATCTGATTTCCAAGTATCCCACAGTGTCCTGGAATCCACTGCAGTACCATGTTGGTAAACTTGCTTAGCTTCATGAGGTCTTCCACCAAGGCGTCTATATCATCCGCAAAGGACATCATTATATCCTCCAGAATTTTCTTAGCATCTGTTAAAATCACGATGTGTCTTGGTTTTTCATTTTCTGAGAGGATTTGCTTAACAGCTTCATGGATTGCATCTGCCTCTGACTTGTAGATTGAAGTGCGAGTACCAGTCGGTTTGCTGATCTCCTTTTGTTGACCATTTGTGTACTCGATGTGCACTCCCAGGCCCCCGCATGTGTGTTCTTTATTGCATGAACCATCGGTATAGATTCTTGTCCATTTTTTTTCAGGGTAGTTTTGATCTATGCACTTCTGTACAGACTTCTTGATTTCTTCACCGTGTTTTTGTTTTGTTGAAATGTCACCAACGGAAGTCTTGATTTTCAAGTGATTTTGCCTTTTCCAAATTGGTACTCTGATATTTGCTTTGCATTTTTGGGTCATTATTCCGTCAAGTTCGTGATCTTTTTCAATTTGCTGGGCTCTTTCAATAAAGTGGGATCTTTTCAGCCGCCTAGTTTTCTTTTGTTGCGCTCTAGCGTGAAGAGGCTGATCTGTCATTGTTTTCACGTCTGTGTATTGTTTCAAAATTTATATAAAAGCTAACATCAATCCCAAATCAAAATAAACTCTGATCTCCATCATTCAAGCAATCTCTAGTGAATACAAAATTATCGATTTATCGCGAAACTAAAACTTAATGGCCATTTAAAATTAGCATAAGGCTCAGAAATTGTAAAATATCAAAGGAAATTGCTTTCGAAACACTCAAAGAAATGACCAAAAGACCCTTAACATGTTGTAGTATTGATGCTAGTGTCAGTTGAAGAAGTGTGGTTGTGTAGCGATGGTGCTCTAGTGGTGGTGGTGGTGATGATGATGAAGCGTGTGGCGGTGGTGGTAGAAGTGAGTGGTGGTGGTTGTGGCAGTGACAATGCTGTGATGATGTCATGATGTTGTCAGTTATGATTATGAGAAAGTTTTGAGATAAAATATCTGGGAGAGTGGTCTTCAATTCAATAGATGACAATTTGCAACAGTACAAGATATTCCATATATGTTTTCTAATGATCCAAATATATATATATATATATATCTCTCTCTCTCTCTCTTCTCTCTCTCTCTCTCTCTCTCTCTCTCTCTCCTCTCTCTCTCTCCTCTCTCTCTCTCTCTCTCTCTCTCTCTCTCCTCTCTCTCTCTCTTCTCTCTCTCCTCTCTCTCCTCCTCCTCTCTCCTCTCTCTCTCTCTCTCCTCTCTCCTCTCCTCTCCTCTCTCCTCTCTCTCTCTCTCTCCTCTCTCTCTCTCTCTCTCCTCTCTCTCTCTCTCTCTCTCTCTCTCTCTCTCTCTCTCTCTCTCTCTCTCTCTCTCTCTCTCTCTCTCTCTCCTTCTCTCTCTCTCTCTCTCTCTCCTCTTCTCTCTCTCCTCTCTCTCTCTCTCTCCTCTCCTCTCTCTCCTCTTCTCTCTCTCTTCTCTCTCTCTCTCTCTCTTCTCTTCTCTCTCTCTCTCTCTCTTCTTCTTCTCTCTCTTCTTCTCTTCTCTTCTCTTCTCTTCTCTCCTTTGTCTGTCTCTGTCGTCTGTGTCTGTCTGTCTTCTGTCTGTCTGTTCTGTCTGTCTGTCTGTTGTCTGTGTCGTCTGTCTGTCTGTCTGTCTGTCTGTCTGTCTGTCTGTCTGTCTGTCGTTTCTGTTCTGTCTGTCTGTCTTCTGTCTGCTGTCTTCATGTCTGTCTGTCTAGTCTGTGTACTGTCTTCTGTCTGTCTGTCTGTCTTCGTCTGTCTGTCTGTCTTTTCTGTCCTGTCTTCTGTCTGTGCTGTCTGTCTGTCTGTCTGTCTGTCTTCTGTCTGTCTGTCTGTCGTCTGTGCTGTCGTCTGTCTGTCTGGTCTGTCTGTCTGTCTGTCTGTTGTCTGTCTGTCTGTCTGTCTGTCTGTCTGTTGTGTTGTCTGTCTGTCTGTCTGTCTTGTCTGTCTGTCTGTCTGTGTCTGTCTGTCTGTCTGTCTGTTGCTGTCTGTCTGTCTTGTCTGTCGTTGTTGTCTGTCTGTTGTCTGTCTGTCTGTCTGTCTGTCTGTCTGTCTGTTGCTGTCTGTCTTCTGTCTGTCTGTCTGTCGTCTGTCTGTCTGTCTGTCTGTCTGTCTGTCTGTCTGTCTGTCTGTCTGTCTGTCTGTCTTCTGCTCTTCTGTCTGTCTGTCTGTCTGTCTGTTGTCTGTCTGTCTGTCTGTCTGTTCTGTCTGTCTGTCTGTCTTCTGTCTGTCTGTCTGTCTGTCTGTCTGTCTTGTCTGTCTGTTGTCTGTCTGTCTGTTGTCTGTCTGTCTGTCTGTCTGTTGTTGTTGTCTGTTGTTGTTTCTGTTGTTGTTGTCTGTTTCTGTCTGTCTTGTTGTCTGTCTGTCTGTCTGTCTGTCTGTTGTCTGTTGTTGTCTGTTCTGTCTGTCTGTTCTGTCTGTCTGTTGTTGTCTGTCTGTCTGTGTCTGTTGTCTGTGTTGTTGTCTGTTGTTGTTGTTGTTGTTGTTGGTTGTTGTTGGTGTTGGTGTTGTTTGTTGTGTTGTTGGTGTTGGTTGTGTTGGTTGTGTTGTTGTTGTTGTTGTTGTTGTTGTTGTTGTTGTTGTTGTTGTTGTTGTTCAAAAAGAATCATCAGCTATTCTAGAAAAGTCAATCTTTTAACCTATTATCAATACTTATTTGTTGACAAGATTTTACGACTTCTGTTGACTGGTTAGAAAGTGAAGGATCAGAGGGGATAAATTGCTGACTCGTTTGTTTGTTTTCACCATTTAAAAATGAGGTCAATTAAAAAGTCTAATACTCTCTGCATTCATTTTTCCTTTGTATTTTGTATCACTTTGCTAGGCTTATTCAGCTCATTACTACCTCTACATTCATTAATATTATATTTTGTACACCTTTAAATTGAGATTCAATCCAATAACATTTTTAAAATATTTTATCATCCCAAATAGTGCTCAGTCTTCATGAGTTGGCATGCAGGACAGTCGTTTCCTGCACCACAATTTATGGCATCGAACAGCTTCCCCTCCCAACTCCAGTCAAATCTCATCTCAAGTCGTACGCCCTCACCAACAAGACGAGGGCCAGGATGCTCAGTTTTGTACACAGAGACAAACACAAAAAGGCCAAATACTTAAACCCCTGTGATTCACCTCCTATTAATTGTAGGAAAACTTGTATCATCAGCTAACCCTTAATTGGTATCTTACTTTTTTTTGTTTACACTGCAGTCTGCTTAAGATAAACTCGCTTAAAATAAACTCTGAGGCTGGTTCCAATTTTTCAGCTCTAAATCGTGAGTAATTTAAAACATTTAAGATAAACTCCGTCTGTGAGCTAGTCTGGATAAGATACAACTCAGTGATGCCAAAACTCTGGTTTCACCGGAAAAAACTCCGGTCTGGAGCAAAAAATTCCGGGCTCCGGGCAACTTCCGTCAAATTCCGGTGAGGTCAATTTGTTCCAAGGATACCCCCCTCCCTTCATCCACCACATCATCATCATTACCACTAGTATTACAACCATCATCACCACCACTACTACTGCAACCACCACCACATCATCACTACCACTACTACTACAACCACCAGCTTCACATCATCACTACCACTACTACTACAACCACCACCACATCATCACTACACTACTACTACAACCACCACAACCATCATCACTACCACTACTACTACAACACCACCACCACCACCACACATCATCATACCACTAATACTACTACACCACCACCACAACATCATCATCACTACCACTAATACTACTACAACCACACCACATCATCATCACTACCACCACTACTACACCACCACATCATCATACACCACACTACAACCACCACCACATCATCATCACTACCACCACTACTACAACCCACCACAACATCATCATCACTACCACTAATACTACTACAACACCACCACATCATCATCACTAATACTACTACAACACCACCACCATCATCATCACTACCACCACTACAACCACCACTACATCATCATCACTACCACTAATACTACTACTACAACCACCACCACATCATCATCACTACCCACAACTACAACCACCACCACACATCATCACTACCACACTACTACAACCACACACCACATCATCATCACTACCACCACTACTACAACCACCATCACCACCACATCATCATCACTACCAATACTACTACAACTACTACCATCACCTCATCTTCATTACTACAACTACAACCACCACCACACATCATCATCATCACTACCACTGCTACTACAACCACCACATCATCATCATCATCATCATCATCACTACTACTACTACTACTGCTAATGCTACTACTATACTACAACAACAACCACTACAATATCATCATCACTACCACTACTACTACAACCACCAGCACCACATCATCATCACGACAGTACTACTACAACCACCACCACCACATTATCATCACTACCACTACTACTACAACCACCACTACAACATCATCACTACCATTACTACTACAACACCACAACCACATCATCACTACCACTACTACTACAACCACCACCACCACCACATCATCACTACCACTACTACTACAACCACCACAACCACATCATCACTACACTACTACTACAACCACCACCACATCATCACTACCATACTACTACAACCACACCACATCATCACTACACTACTACTACACACACCACCACCACATCATCACTACCACTAATACTACTACAACACCACACAACATCATCATCACTACCACTAATACTACTACAACACCACCATCATCATCACTACACCACTACAACAACCACCACCACATCATCATCACTACCAATACTACTACAACTACTACCATCACCTCATCTTCATTACTACAACTACAACACCACCACCACTATCATCATCACTACCATGCTACTACAACCACCACATCATCATCATCATCATCATCACTACTGCTAATGCTACTACTATACTACAACAACAACACTACAATTCATCATCACTACCACTACTACTACAACCACCAGCACCACATCATCATCACGACCAGTACTACTACAACACCACACACATTATCATCATACACTACTACTACAACCACACTACAACATCATCACTACCATTACTACTACAACCACACAACCACATCATCACTACCACTATACTACACCACCACACCACCACATCATCAACCACCAAACACTCATACACTACAACACACCACATCATCACTACACTACTACTACAACACCACACACATCATCACTACCACTATACTAAACCACCACCACCAACATCATCACTACACTAATACTACTACAACCACCACCACACATCATCATCACTACCACTAATACTACTACAACCACCACACATATCATCACTACCACCACTACAACAACCACCACACATCATCATCACTACAATACTACTAATACTACCATCACCTCATCTTCATCACTACACCACTACAACAACAACCACTACATATCATCATCACTACACTACTACTACAACACCGCACACATCATCATCACGACAGTACTATACAACCACCCACAATTATCATCACTACCACGACTACTATACAACCCATCATATTACCATTACTACTACAACCACCACTACCACATCATCGTCACTACCATGTGTACTACAACCACCACCACCACCACCACCACATCAACATCACTACCACCACTACTACAACCACCACCACATCATTATCATCACGACCACAACTACTACAACCACTATACCACCACCACATCATCACTACAACTACTACTTCAACCAGCACCACCACCATATCATCATCACTACAACTACTACCTCAACCACCACCACCACCACCATATCATCATCACTACCACTACAACTACAACATCAGCCACTATCACATCTTCATCATCTCTACCACTATTACTACAACACTACAACCACCAACACCACATCATCCTCACTACCACCAGTACTACAATCTCTACCGTTAGGTTTTGGCGCTTTACTTCATTTGAAATAAGGAAACTTTGGGATTGTAATTTGCAATGTGTTTATGTATCATAATATACACTGTAATTCTAATCAGTTATCTATTTAGAACTATACAATATGTAAGCACAATGCCAAATATCGTTCCAATTCCTTTTTTTTTTTGTGAGCGGAAATTCCTCTTTCGGCGTTGAAATTCCTACGAGTGGTGGCTGAAACTCCTGTAAGCCAAATTTAAAGTTGGCATCTCTGTACAACTCATCAGTTAGGATCTGTACAACTGGGACTGGGATAGGTAGGGAGTCTCTCAATCACCCCCTCCCCCACCTCTATCTCCTATCTTTTAGTCTCTCATCACGCAATACATTGTGTGCAAAGATTCACTGGAATACACAAGCATGGTATGTGCCTTTGTCATAGCACACTAGGTACAATGGGTATGTGGGCCAAAGCCTTTGTCTATCATGCCCTTCCCCCCATCCAAGCCGCCATGCACATCTCCACTGCGTAGTAGTTGCTACCCCCCCCCCCCCCTCCACTTGACCTTCACTAGGCTAGTTTCAAGGGTTTGTCAAACGGTAATAGGAACAAGATGACTGGCAATTATCTTAGGCTAGGGGACAAGTGATGATAGCCTCTCAACTGCCTTTCCAAGCATTTAGATCATCACATGCCTGTTGCATAGGAATGATGGCTCTAACGACAAATAATAGTATTAAAAAAAAAGAGTCACTCTTAGTTTAGTTTAGCCAAGGTGAACAGGAAGCTTGGCTGTCTTTCTGGAGATATGGATGAATTAAAGGATTATAGCTAATAGATTAAACTTATGTTTGTGTCACTGAAAGTTTGTTCCCCTTGAGTTTTGGATAACATAAACTTTTTTTCTGGTCCCCAGGAGTTTTTTTTTTAGCAGACTGCAGTGTATGATTATTTTTTTGTTGACAGGCAAATGTCAACAAGAATTAAAAGTGTTACATAATGTGTACATAATAATCATTACTTGTAAATACTCATGTTCCATTAGACCAACAGATTTTTTAGCTTTTGTGTTTAGGTGAATGGACAACTGGAAAAACCTTTTTTAATTCCATTCACTTTGAACACGAGAGAAAAGTAATTAAATAATTTTTTAAAAATTATTTATTATTATTTTCCATTGGTAGAAAGTGTTTCTGAAACAACATGGGGTGTGTTGTCATTTATTTATTTATTTATTTAAAATAACCAAATACAGTTCAAATATCTGGAGATTATTTTTTTTTTCCAAATAATATGTTGAATATTGGCCTTTTGGGAAGGTGGATTCTACACCCTGGCTTACATTTCTCTTTCCAATATAATTTTTTTCTTTCTTGTAGATTTGTCTTCTTGATCTGGCTGGGTGGGGTTCCTGGCCTCCCATAGTGGGCAGGGAGGCACTTACTGTGTCTTCTATCCCCCTATATATGTTTCCAACTTGCTTTCTGTCTTTGTCTTGGAATTAGATTACTTGGTTTTGTCCTGGTCCCATTTTCTTCCTTTTTGCTGGCAGTGATATGACCTCGATGTGTTGCAAGTGCAAGCGCTGTAAAACCCTCAAAAACAAAACAAACTTCTTGCTCTGTAGTCCCACATTGAGTCTTTTGTTGAGAGGGAGACAAACATTTTTGTGAGATTGAGGATTATTTAAAAAAAAATTTTCTTGTAAATCATCATTCTATATAGTGGAAATTGGATACAACGGGGATAGTGGGACTAGTAAAATATCTTCATTGTAGCAGAGTTCCGATATATCCATGCTTATGTAATTTGAAGGGAAGCAATACTAGGGGAAGTTAAAAAAAACAAATAAACCAAAACACAAGGAACACATTTCAAGTTACCTCCCTAAGTAAATATCTATTTACCTCCCTAATTAAATAAATCAGATAAAGTGACTGACTTCCATTCCTGTAACTCCCGTTCTAGTGTGTTCCAATAAATATTTCCCCGTTACAGCCATGCATTATTTATGTTTTGTATAGGCTGGATTAAAAAATTTCCTGTTTTAGCCAAGCTCCCATTGCAACCGAGGCCGTTGTACGCGAGCTGGACTGTATCATGATGTCATTTAATTATTACAGACACACACACACACACTCATATTATATATTTATTAAAGTTTGACAAAATGTCGTGTCAGAATAGAGCAACATTAGCTGAAATTCAAAATTACACAAACTTCCTAAATGCTTTTCTAGCTTGATTTACAACACCTTAAGCTACGTGAAAACCAAATTCAAAAGACAGATCATTGTTGTTTAACATTATAGGAGCCAATTTTCTTCCTCAATAAGTCAACTGTTGGTCTTTATGCTAGACATATTGCATACGCCTAAAAATGGCATAAAGTAAAGATTAGCCTGCAGGAATGGTTTGGTAAAATTCACTCATTTAAGAATTGAGACTGGGAGTACATATGAGCATCATGAAGAAGATCATCTGAAAAAAACAACGAATATTCTGTCACAATGTCCTGACAAGTAGCACATCGGTAGTGCAGGACACATGGATGGACAGTCACCTGGTTATAAGCCCAATGTGTGCCTTGTACCACATTCTGGTGCTTACAGATGAACTTCTCAGCAAAATCCATAACAACAAGAGTCCAAGATGGTGAATGTTCAAGTTTAATTGTTTTAAACTGGTTGAATTGTCAGTGAAAGGTATGGAGGTGCTGAGAAAATCCCCTAAGCTCCAGCATGAGGTCATCACAATTGACTTCTTTTGATCCTTGTTTGGTGATTAGCTCTGTGTTTCTTACCATTTTCACTCGGGGACCATGTCCCACATGCTCCATTTGATCGTGCCTGGGGTGTCGGTCTTGAAAATTAGAAGAGCCCTAACATACTCAACACTGAATTTGTCACACACCATATCAAGACAGCTGATGTTTTCTGGACTGCAAGTAATTATTTCAGTGAGATCATCATGCCCATCTGTCGCCATTACCAGGTGTGGATATAATGCATCAAGTTTTAAATCAACATTGGTGCACCATTCACAGAGACATTGGTGGAATGATTTTGCTGAAGATTGCTTTATGTGCCTTGGAAGATGGCGATACATTTTTTGTCACCATTTGCAACAAACTCTTTGCGGAGACTCTTAAACATCTTTGGCAGCCTCCCCAGTCTGCTTGGAAACTGACCTTTTGTCTGGGACAAAAACAGTGCTATCTGTCCAGCGTGGATGAAACACTTTGTGAGAGTATTCTGGTCAACTTGGTTCCATGACGAGGCAGCCATACAAAGAGCATCCAAAAGAGACAACTTGAAGTGTGTGTCGGTGCTGCCTGTCTCATCATAACTGTTGATAAAGCGGGATAATACTTTCTTGCGGTAAATTGTTTTCAGGGTCTTTATGATGCCCTGATCACAAGGCTGCAATCTGGCTGTTGTCTTTGGAGGCAGGAAGTGTAAGTTGATTGCTTGAAGGTCTGGTACATGAGGATGGGCGCTACAGTTGTTGACGACTAGTGCAATTGTGCGACCCTTCAGAAGAAAATGACGATCCAGTTTGCGCAGCCATTCTTCAAACAAGCCACTTGTCATCCAAGCTTTTCTGTTGGAATGATAAGTTACTGGGAACGGTTTTAATGTTTTTAAAACACTTTGGCCTTTGGAATTTCCCAACAGCAAGTAGGGGCAGCTTTTCCCTCCCATCCATGTTGGCAGCGCACAATAGTGTTATTCGATCTTTGGGTACTTTTTGACCAGTGCACCTCTCTCCTTGCATGGCTTGTGATGTATTGGGCAGGCATTTGTAAAATAACCCTGTCTCTGATACAACCACCCTTGGCTGTGTTTTGGTTTTTCATCAAACTGAAATGTATACAATTTTGTCACTGCCGTGGTTAATTCAGTCTTTTGTTAATAATTTTGAGGTTTTCGTCCAAGTGGTCGCCAAACAAGAATTCGGTTGATGAGTTCTCAGTCTCAGTGGACTTGGCTCAATTCTTTGTACTCCTCATTTAAAAATGGTTTTAGTTCTTCTACGCAGTTGACTGCAATCTATATAAATGGCTGAGACCTTTCTTAACACCAAGATTGGGGGGGGGGGGGGGGGTATTTTGGGGGCAAAGGTGTTTTTCCATTGCCTTTATATTGTCCTATTGATAGTAGTGGTAGCACTATTATTTATGACAGGTGCAGTCATATTCTGCAACTCATCTCCAAAATTATCAGACGTGTTGAAGTTGAAGAATTGTTCTAACTTTATTAGTTCCTGAGTGATGTCTTTGTTTTTGTCATCTTCATTATTGCCATTCTCATTCTCATCGTGATATAGAGTGTCCTCCAATGCCTCTAGATTGGCGTTGTGCACCCCCTTATTTCCTCTTCATTATCTTTTCTTGCTTGCTGATGGCCCTGCCTTGATGCTAGCTACGGGTCGTTGGGTCATCAGTAATTGACTTAAAGTCTTAAATCCTTCCCTTATTTATTATCCCAATTCTGAATTTGTTTGATGGGGAGTGGCATTAGTTTGTGCCATGGGGCTTTCCCTCTCTTCGTTACATTTGACGATGACTGTCATTTACGATAGCGATTATTGTCTTTTTTACATTGTACAGTTTTTCTTTCTTAATATTCCTTCCAACAGGAATGGAATTATGATTGTCCCTTAGAATATCTTCCCCTCAGGAGATGTGGGACTATCCTGGGTTACCGCTGGGTCCCCCACCTTGCAGGGGTAGACGAATCTGATTCCAGATTAATACTAACATCTGGCTTATCATCCATTTTGTTCTTATTGTATAGTAATATTCTAAATATTCTCCACAGAGAAAAATCTTAGTAATAACATATAATTTGTCCCTTCTATCTTCTCCATTGGGAGATGGAATTGTTTTTAGGGGTTACTTATCTCAATATCCCTGCAGGGATCAGAAAACTCAATTCAAATTCAATAATCAATATCGACTACTCATTATTCTGTACACAAATTGATTTTTTCTATTGTTCTAATACATCTTAATTTCACCAAAACCACTTATCTTAAAAGTATTTTCAATACAATTATACTAGAAAAATAAAACAACACAAACTAAAATAGACAGCAAGCCAAAAGACAAAACATGCCTAGCCTTGGCAACAACCAGTTGCAAACTGACAGCCTGGCGGCTCTTCATATATGCCCCAATTTGGAATTGGGACACGAGGTAGAGTCCACATTGATGTTGCCTTTTACCTTTGTATTTTCAATTGAAAAAAACAACAACAAAAAATCAAGCAAAAATGCATAATTTAATAATATTTTCTGAATTAAAAAAAACTGACAACTTTTAGGGAAATCCCCAAGTGATACATATATCATTTTAAAGGAAATTTCCCCAGCTACAAATTAAGCTGTAGTGGGCAGGCATACCTGTTTAGTGGACACTTTTATGAGTCTCCTTGCATAAGTTGGTCAGTCACAGCTTCTTTGAAATTCCTGTCATCTGCTACTATTTAACACACTAAAATTTTAACCTCAAATCTTTTGCGACTCACTTAACCTCATTTATTTGACTGAGTTAAGTGTGCTTTTTATCAAAACAATTTATTGAACTATATACCGTTTTAATTATTTCACCCAAAAATCTATAAAATACATTTCTAATCTAATTATGTTATTGTTGAGTTGCCAACTTTAGACAAATTCTCCTCATTCAGAACAAATAATCGAGGCTATAAGAGAAGCCAAGAATAAATTGAATTGCTGATATAAGATTACCTCATGGGAAGCTCACCCCATACTTATTGGAAGAATACAAATTGTGACTGACTTACTTGAAGATTAGTACAGTGCAAACTGGTTAAACTGAAAATGTCCAAAGAAATCAAAATGTCATTTTTTTTTCTCTTTATTTTTGTTAACCATTAATAAACCAAAAGCCTTTTACTTTTATTGTCAAACAATCGTTAAGTTAAAAAGAAATTGATGAATAACTGAATAACCAAAGAAAAAAATTGCCAATAACAGCACTAATCCTTACCTCTATAATTCTTACAAAGGGCTGTTACCCAATGCGCTCTCTTTTATCCTTTCAACACCTTACATACCTCAGCGGAACCCCTCTCCACTTCACCAGGAACCCCTCCTTTACACATGCCACTTCACAATGCCTTATGTATCTCTACTCTCCCACTCACTTCCCTGCCCCAACCAATCCCATCCCTGAGTGCTTCATTCCATTTTTAACAAGAAGACTATGTGCTGGGTGAGAATGGTAATGTTGTAACTCTGTAAAGATGACCTACTAGTACTACTCTCGTTTATGTGCACACAAACACACTGCACTACTCAACCATAAAATAACAAAGTTGAAAAATTTGATTTGATACACTGTGTGTGACAGTGGGATGAATAATAACAGTGGGAATTAGGTTTAACAGGCTTTTACTGAATTGCTCAGTGAAAACTAGCTTCCCCCGTTGAGACATGTAGAAATTATTTTCTCCTCCTTAGCACCAGACAAAGAACTCCATTTCTATACAGTACGATATTTGGACCATTTCTCAAAAGTTGCATTAGAAAATCCTGGGTTGGAGATTTCAGCATGTCATCATTGGGTAATGACACTGAAGTCCTTTTTGTTTTCCCCACCATCTTCTCTAGGTTAAATGTTCTATGACTAAGTTGCTAAGCATTTTTTATGTCAAAAGTTAGTTATTATATAAAAATAAATTTTTAAATGGCAGAGACCCAGATGAGGCAGAGGGTTTTTTTTGGGTTTTTTTTTGTGTGGTTATTTCCTCAAACATGGTACAGAAGTATGTTTATCTCTTCTACTTCTATTATCTACTTTTGTTCTAACTCTAACCTTTACATGTATCGAAATCTACCAAATCATTAGCTTCAAACGAACATTTAGTCATTTCATATTGGAAGTGGAAGCGCTGCAAAAGCCCTGAATGTGGTACAGTTCACCCCATAGTTCTAACGTCCTTGGGATTACTTATTCAAAATCATTTTTATGTGGTTGTGATTTACTTAATTGTTTGCTCGATTCATCATATGATTAGCTTTCAGAAGGAGATAGCCAAGCTGACCAAATAGCCACTGTAAATTTCCAGTTTGGCAGATATTTTTTCTTAGTTTTCTTGTTCATTAATTTAAATGTCTACACGAAGACAGGTACCATATATGTCATTTCTCATCTTCTTTATTTGTAGTACGCTCCAGCACGATTTCCTAGGTACAAACAAAAACATTTGAGTGAGGAAACTGTACATTGCCATTGCATTTGCTGATGGGTAGGAGGGGTGGGCAATGTGCCTCAGCTGTATGGTCTTTGTTTCGTACTCGAAAGATACCTAGTTTGAAATATCCACCGTTTTATGTGCCTTCAGCAAAACACCTCTCCTTAGAGAGAGAGAGAGACTTCGTTCTACTTTAGTCTGTCTGTATTCCGCTGCGCAATATATTTCTTTTTCTATCTCCTCTTCTTCTAATAGATGTTCATAATCGGATTGGCTTTCGTCTTATTTTAATACTTTTTCTTTAAATTCGCTGATGGAATGTATCAACCTGGTCGCATCACATTTTTGTTTCAACAGTTCTGTATTCTCACAAAATGTTTTCAATTCATCCCCACATCTTGTGAGGTGAATCTTGCACTGTGTTCTCTTTTTTTTAATACCGGTATCACTCATTTTCATTAGTAGGCTAGACAACACAATGTTAGTTCATATTTCGACAGATAGATGGGCTATTCACAATAATAACACGATCTCAGCTAACTGCCAGTTCAGCTTGGTTGATTTCATCGTCAGTCAGTGATCCACTGGGTTTTTTTTCTGTTCGATACAAACTTATCTGAAGTTTAACATCACATCCCGGGTTTCAGCACCATGTTCGAAAACTGTACAAACTTTGTACCCTTCGACAAGATGAAACAACCAACAAACATATTGAGACATTAAAAAATTGACTGTGTTGTCTTTGATCAGCCGGCGAAAAACGCCATCTTTTTTAATTCACGAACTGTTTTCATTCTATCTCTTTTGGACAAATAAAACAAGGCACATAGCTACAAAATACGGCAACAAAATCAAAAGTAGAACAAAGCCTCTCTCTTTCGCGCGCAATCTTCTACAAGGTTGAATAAAGAGAACTTTATTATTTACTTTATTGATATGTTACGAGGGGGGTTGGTGTTTGAGTGTGTGTTGGGGGGTAGGGTACTGTATCACAGCATTCATTAACCGTGGCAGCCAGCCATGAACATGGCTCGTGGCATTGGAATTGGAACTAAAGGCGAGGTGCCTTTTACGCGAAATGGTGAGTGTGTGGGTGGCTGTAAGTGTCTGCATGTGTATCATACTGCATATATATACACATGCATTGTAATTGGAGACATATACACACATAAGTAACTGTCAATATCACAGTACAGCATAAAAAAACATTTAAGTAAATAATTAATTAATTTTTCCTACTTAGGTTGGGTGAAATTAGTTTGTGGAAACCGTGTTTAAGGTAAAAATTAGTTGAGGAAGGAATGGAATGATAACAAAGAATAATAAGGAAAAAATTCTGGACATTCGAATGAGTTCGAGGAAACCGTGCTGGAGCGAAGTATCATTTAATTATCAGAAATGAATAAATAGACATATAGTGCATGGGCCAGTGGGCGAAACCCTTCCCCCCCCGGGGGAGTTTTCGCCACATGGTTTTTCTGAAACAGCAATATATCTTGAGTATTAATCCGGGTGTTACCGTTTTTTCAAGTGTCATTTACGAGAGTTACGGCCCTTGAAAGGTCATTAGGTGCAATTTTTTGTGAAATCGTTTTTGTGCATAAAATGGTTGTTTATCACCTTAAAATTGTTTCACATACAATCAATAATGGAATTTTATTGTAATTTCTCATTTTTTGCCTCATATCATAAACTATTTTACAAAGCCATATAGCGTTTTTAAATCTTTGATAGCCATTTTCTCTATAATTTGAAAAAAAAATCTATTACAGTGTACTTGTTTCCCTTCAGGATGAATAAACAAGAGGGATTTTGCACTAGCACAATTCAGGCATGATTCAGGGACATATAACACAAATTAATCCGGGTGTTACAGTTTTTTCAAGTATCATTTACAGGAGTTATGGCCCTTGAAAGGTAATCGGGTGCAATTTTTCGTGAACTCATTTTTGTGAATAAAATGATTGTTTATCACCCTAAAATTGCTTCAAATGCAATAAATAGTGGAATTTTATTGTCATTTCTCATTTTTTGCCTCATATCATAAAATATTTTACAAAGCTATATAGGGTTTTTAAATCTTTGATAGCCATATTCTCTATAATATGAAAAAAATATATATTCCAGTGTATTTGCTTCCTTTCAGTGATAAATAAATAAGAGGAATTTTGTACTAGCACAATTCAGGCATGATTAATGGGCATATAACACATATACATTTGTAACATTTGACCTGGCTGTAGCAAAGAAAGCTTACGATATTGTCTGGCAAAACCCACAGCTTTACAAAACAGTCATTATTCACCTGGGTGTCTTTCACACCATAATTTCATATCTTGGTGCCCTGGGAAAGCTCCAAAGTGGATCTGGTTTTGAAGAAATTGTGACTGAAGCAGGGCTATGTGCACATGGTTCTATGGATAGGATTATGAGTGGAAAGAACTACAACAGGGCTATACGAGTGCATGTGTCTGTTTTGGAGGCTCTAGAGAGGCTTCTGCTTGCAAAATTTGAGCAGGACACGGATTCAAAACTCAGTAAAGACCTCATGTCTTACATAAAGGAATTCACCGAAGGAATTTCAAGCCATACAGCTAATAAAATTCTCCAGTCAACTGTGTATGCTGAGTTATTTTCCCAGTATGAAGCCTTCAAAGAGAGTGTCCGCTCAGGAAAGTACGGAAAAACTGCACAATACTGGATCCAATACATAGACAAAGTTTGGCTTCTCCTCCAGTTTCTGCGAGCTACAAAGACAAACAACTTTCTTCTTCATATATCTTGTTTAAAAGAACTGTGCCCACTGCTTTTTACCATGAATCACCACAATTATGCCAAGTATCTCAGTGCATATTTTGTGTCACTAGCCAACCTGATTCATTCCCACCCAGGGGCAGAAGAAATGTTACAAGATAATGGATTTAGTGTCTCCAGATCAAGGACGCCTGCTGGAAGAATAGCAGTTGATATGACCATTGGACAAACAATAAACAAACATGCAAAGACAAAAGGAGGTATTGTTGGGTTCAGCAAGAGTCTTCCAAGCTATTACCGTTGGAGTGTAACAAGACACAATCGAGCAGAATATGTATCAGCAACCCAAAGAATGATCAGCAACAACAACTGTATAGATATAGACACCCACAAAGAATTGAGCCTTGCAGAAAAAAAACAAAGTGAAAAGCGAGTGCAAAAGATCCTCCAGGCATTTTCAGCATTTATCAATCCCTGCAGACAAGGGTAGACGGCAAGAGAGGAAGAGGTAGACCAACAAGAAGCTGGGAACAAGATATATGTGAATGGCTGGGAATGACAGCAACTCAAGCAAGTAGACTGGCGGAAAACCGTAATCTGTTTCGCAAGAAAGTTCGGGAAGCAACGTCCTACGCAGGATCAGCTGACTAGATGATGATGATGATCAATCCCTTTGAAGTTGAAGATGGTCTGGTCAGTCTAGCTTCAGGAATGAAAGTGCAAGAGGATGTTGGTAATGACCTGCTAGCCGTGGAAAAAACAGGAAAAAGATTGTTTGAAAGTTTTGTTGAAAACAGACTGAAGGAAAAGACTGTAGAATTTCACAAGCCATTAGAAAGGAACAAGACCAAGACATTTGCATCATTGAGGAAAGTGGTAACAGTGAAAAAAGACATGAACGTGGTCAAAATCAAGGCACAAAGAAATTTATTTGGCCAGCTTCTTGTTTTGTCCCAAGAGCACAATGTTGATCTTCAAAAAGTTCTTCAATATCCTCTAACACCTACTCCATGGTCGCTGGCTTCATCAGATGGTTTACCTCTGAAGACCAACAAAGCAACTCTGTTGCACAAGCTCACGCCTGACAATTCATTAATGTTCGAGGATTATGCAAAAAACAAACAAACACCGTTTACATTGTTGATGGCAATGCACTGTTACAAACTCTGTCAGCAATCCCAAATACATTTGGTGAAGTAGCCAAACTTACATTTTCCTCCTTACCACAAGCAGCTTGTGTACACTTTGTGACTGATACTTACATAGAAGATTCAATCAAAGGTTGTGAGAGATTGAGGAGAGGATCTTCTGAAGATAATGCATACTTGTTAAGAGGATCTGCAACAACAGTGCCCAGACGTTGGAAATCATTTCTCAGCTGCGTTGATAACAAAAGATCCCTTATCAGGTTTCTCCTCAAGGAATGGGAAAGTAACGAATATGCAAAGAAACTGAGAAACAGGGAAATCTTCTTTGTCTGTGAAGAGAGATGCACCTTACTTTACAGTGACACGGATGAATTTACCACAGCTGTACCTTGTCTAGATCTCTACTCATCACAGGAAGAGGCAGACACACGAATTATACTGCACTGTCAATATGCTTCCCGCCAACCAAACTGTGAAACAATTGTTGTCAGATCACCAGACACGGATGTCTTCTTACTTCTCCTTTCATTCTCAGAGACAATTGGAAAGACCCTGATTTTTGATACTGGCTGTGGCAACAACAGGCGACAAATCAATGTCTCTCAGATAGCAAAGACTTTGTCTAAACAGATGTGTGATGCATTACTTGGTGTCCATGCATTCACAGGCTGTGACACAACAAGTTGCTTTGTTGGGCAAGGAAAGCTGAAAGCTCTAAAATTTCTTCAAAAGGAGGAAGATCTTAGAATTCTGTTCTCCAGATTTGGAACATCAGCAGCTGTTTCGAGTAATGACTGTCTCATGTTAGAGTCATTTGTGTGCAAGCTGTATGGCAAAACCTCGTGCACAAGTGTCAACAAAGTGAGGTATTATGACAAAGTTCGCCAGCGTTTCAAAGGAAAGAAAGGTACCATCTCATGCAGTGGTGGAATTGATCTGTGTCAGATGCCTCCTTGTAGTCAAGTATTGTCACTGCACATATCAAGAGCCAACTTTCAAACTCTCATTTGGAGGAATGCAGTGTGCCAGAATCCTAGCATTCCAAAACCAGAGTATAACGGTTGGCAGAGAAATTCTGCAAATGAATTGGAAGTACAGTGGTTCAAAGATGCTTTCATTCCAGATGAGTTGCAGGAAATTGTGTATGAAGAAAGCTGCACCAGTACTGACGAAGATACATATGCCGAGGATGGTAGTGATAGCTTTGACAGTGATTTCCTTGACGACACTTCAGAGGACGAAGAGGATTTTGCTACTGATGATGAGGATATGTAATAAATTGGTGAGCAGTGCAAACTGTTAAGGAGTAAAGCATGTTTGCAAAACACATAAGGATATTGTTTTTATGTACTTACTGCATCTTGAATCAAGAATCCCTTTTGAATATCAATTATTCTTCATAATATAACAATGCGATTTCGTTCAAGTCTTCGGTAATGATGCTTCACTTGGGTTGTGAACAAATTAGTCTTTTTTCATGATATATCTATTGTTTTTACCACACCTTCAACTTACTTTTAAATGTGACAACTGGACATCAATACCATGTTTAAAAAGAATGAAAATTATGATGAATTTGGCATCCCACAAAGTGGAGAAAAATTTAAGGGTTGCGTACACTTTTAGTTTTTCCTGTGACGTAGAAATATGAAGGTTGTTGTTGAGGCTTGGGCCATAGCTTTCTTCAGTGCTACATTTTAATGAACATGCTGTTTTTGGCCATATTTAAAATAATTTTTGTGTAAAACACTGAAATAGCCCATAAGTTTAGATATGACACTTCATGAGATTACTGACAAATTGTTTCAACTTTCTGTGAATCTATATAATATTTACAAATTGAAAGCTTGTGCACATAGTTTGATAGTATATTCAATTTCCTTCAGTTTGATACCCAATTTGCATATATTTGAATTAATATTGTAGTCTCCAGAGCCTTTGAAAGAAATGTTGTCTCTTTTTTGCAAGGGGACACAACTCACTTTTTTCAAAGAGCCATAACTCTCTTAAATGACACTTATTTTTACGGTAACAGTGGAATTTGTATGGCCAATAAGTTCTATTATTTGAAAAACATAGTGGCATAAACTCCCAAAGGGGGGGGAGGGGGGGTCCCAGTGGCCTAAGCACTAATATTGCATTTATACAACCTTATCCGTGGGTTATCTCTTGAAAAACAATGTAAATTGAATCACATAATCAAAAATTTAATAACAAAACATGCCATTTTGGTGCCAATAATACAGTATTTGTTGTTTGATTTCAGTGGCACCTTATGAATATCACTATAACTACAATGAATCAAATCAGAAGAATTTTCATGTTTCTTTGGAAAACATTGTTCCTTAAATTGATTGTTGTGGTGGTGTTGGTATGTATTGCATAAAAATAATCTTCCCTACTTTGACTAAGCGGGTGGTTGGATGGGAGCATCACCCTTGAATCATATACCTATGATGTTCGCATGGGTGTACGATCCGATAGTGATGTCGTTTCTTCTTCTCTTTACTAGCCTATACTGCTTCTTTGGTTTGTGATTGTATTTTTGACAGGGGATATTTTTTTTTCTGTAAATCTTCTGTCTGTTTGTTCTTGGTTATTTATAATTTAGCTTATGATATCTTTAGGTTATGATTTTGATTTACATTTGTACAATTTTTGTTAGATTGCTTGTTTTTTTGTTTCAGCGGTCTCTCATATAACCTCAATTGTGTTGGAAGAGACCTAAAGCAACAAACAAACAAAAAAAACAAAAAAACTTTGACTATATCCCTTCCCCTTCCTCCCATGCCATACAGCAAACGTGACTGCTGAACTGTGGATTCAAACGAATGTACAGTATGGAGGTTTTGTCTCTCCAATTCCAAGGCCTAATTTGGCCTCCTCAAACTCCAAATCCCTTAGCTGTAAAAGCTTCGACTGAGCCAAAGAATTGATTCAAAAATTGAAAACTCACTTGCAAAATCATAAACTTTTCAAGAGTGGTCTTTATTCTTGCTTGCATCATTGGAAATAAAATCAATCTGAATTGATAGATTGTGCAACTGTCCTGAATGAGAGTTTAATTTTTATCAAAGCAAAATTTTTGATAATGTAATGTCATTATTTTCACCTTCCTTTAAGAACACGCCTCTTAATGCAAGTAATGATATAAATTTGTTTTTATTCCGGCAAAGATCCAGATTGATTTTTTTCCCAGAGGTTTATTTATTTGCCAATCATCTTTTACTCTTTTAACCTCGAGTCTTAATATCCTTGCCCCTTAAATACCCAAGAAGTGGTCCAAGTGCCGTTAAACTTCTGTAAAATTAATGATAATAATAATTTTATCTTTAGTTTAAAAGCGCTGTCAAAATTCCTATAATTAAAAAACTCCACTCCACTTTTCAGATATTGAATAAAAAATGCAGTATGTATTTTATTTACAATTGTTAATAATATCATTTATTCATACAATTTTTTCTTTCAGTGAAGAACTTCAAACATTTGTGACTTGGTGTTATGTACGGATGAAACAAATGAATTTTGAGGTTTAAATGATCAGAAATATCGCTTTAATATAAAGAAACTACATATTCATACGTATTCATTAAAGCACAAAAATTTTACTGTTACCCAATTTTCATATAGGGTACATTACTGTATTTAACGGGGAAATTAATTTTCAGCATCTAAGTCTAAGTCAAAATCAGTTTGAAGGGGTAGGACATATTTTTCTTTTTTTTTTTTAAACCTTTTTCTTTGAATTTAAAGTGTGTTCTTGGGAGAGGCCATGCTTATTGGAATTGTTGCACTAAAATGATGTTTGTATTTACATGTTCTCATATTTACATTGTTTCAAAATTTTATGTCCGACTTACAGCTGTGAATAATATTATTATAATTAAATTAAACTGATCTGTACTTTAAGAATGGAATGTCATTAAAATAAATTATATATTAATCAACATAACCATGCTTCCTCTTTATATTAGGGTAATTGTCATCCTTTTGAAACAGGGAAGTCTAACATGGCAGTTTTTGCAAGCTAAAAACAGCAAAATTTGCAAAAAAAATTTCAAATAGTTGCGATTAATTTTCCTAAAAACCCATAATTAGTTCATGAAAGAGAAAGGTATTTGTTTGTTTTTAATTTTAAGGGTTTCACGGCGCTTGCAACAAATGTAAGGTCATATCAGCGCCTTTTTAAAAAAATTATTATAATTGTTTTTTGGGGGGTTTTTTCTTTGCAAATCTCGAAAATTTGCAAAAAAAAATATTTGATTTTGCGACTGCGATGCAATTCAGTGATACTTTGCGAATTTTTGCAGCCGCAAGCGATGAAAAAAACAGCCATGCTAGAGTTCCTGTGCTATGTCTCCTATCCCCTTACGGTGGACTCCGCTTAAATTAACTCCTTGGGACAAATAAAAAAAATGTATCTATTTTCAAGGGAAACAATATTCCCTGGCTGGGGTCCTCTGACCTCCCAAGATGGGCATGAGGTCACTTGCTTCGTCTTCTATCCCTTTAAATCTGTTTTCAGAATTGCTTTGACTTTTTCTTAGAATGGTATTACTTGGTTTGTCCTGGCCCTTATTGGAGTCTTTGGCTGATAGGGAAACAGTCAAACATATACAACGCAGAGTGGATATATCAATAACGCTTATATTGACATAAACCCAAAGTCCCTGGTTTTTTTTTTTTCACTATTTAACATTAATAAATAAAGATCGGGAAATCGACTTGGTATTACCCAAACATTACGCTGTCAGCAGCCATCTGTTAAATGGGTTGACCACGAAACTAATTCACCTTGTCTAATTTGTAAATGTTGCTGCTCGAAGCTCGAAGAAATAAATAATAATGTGAAATTGAATGTAAGCTTCAATTTAATTACAAAAACGGATCAAATGAACGTTTCGGGTTTCCCCTTTATCAACAAAACAAGATGAATGAAACACCACAGATGAATGAGATGATGTAGTAGTGGCGTAGTTAACTGTTCATCCTGTTTTGTTGATAAAGGGGAAACCCGAAACATTCATTTGATCTGTTTTTGTAATTAAATTGAAGCTTACATTCAATTTCACATTATTATTTATTTCTTGTCTAATATGGCACTTTGCACATAAGTGCGAGAAAACCCTAATCCACCTGTGTCATTCACGCTCAGCCTAGCACAGTGGATGAGTGGGCTATTCTCAGTAGACTTAATCTTCACTTTGTTGACAGTCGATTAAGGGTGTAGAGGAGACAGGGAGCATCATTCAGATGTTTGAATGACTCAACATAATCACTTCGGCGGAGGCAGCATCCACATGTGTGGTGGATTTAACTTTCACCACCGACCCCTTTCTTCATGTTTTCCACCGGAATGGTAATGGTAATGCTCCCACCTTCATCGAAGACATTCTTTGAACATGTATAACTGTGGAGGTCATACAAGGTACTGAGGAAAGTTACAGCCAAACACTGTTCCCCATTGGATTTTGTGCAGCCCCAATAGTAATTTAAAGAAAGAAAGAAATAACTTGTTATTTTTGTTTTTGTTTTTATTTTTTTTTTTAATTTATATGTCCCTAGGTATTCCTGGTTTATACGCAACTGGTCGATTCATAGTCACATGGCATCATGAGTTTATCCAGCACCAATTGCAATAAATCTAAATGTACAATTAGGAAAAGTAGACAAATCATCAGAAACTGCCATAATACATTTCAACATTTATAAACTTCTCTACAAGTCAACTATTAAAACTGATTATTGTGTTACCAATTTGTTTTTTAAGACTCACAATTTATGCGTTTTAGAGGGTTGGCAAGTCTGCCTATGTATCATTTGGAATTAAAATCAAAGACAATTCATAAATGAAACATTTCACTTCTAAAACACAATGAGCTTGCCCTTGAACTTGAACGGTTGATTGAGTCCACGTAGTGTGAATCTGACTTACTTACTTAGGCCCTTCGCTCCAGCTGCAGCATTGACGAATCCCCTCCATCTTGTCCGGCTTTGTGCATCTTCTCTCCATGTTAAGCCTTCAGTTTTTTAGATCAGTATGAATCTGAAGTCATAAATAGCTTTGATCCAGTCAATTCCATTCTCTCACAAAGAAATTCCACAGATGGAATGTGTGAATCTTGCATATTGATTGTGATCCAATTAATTTATATAGTCACATTCTAAACCTTCACAACACACAGAAAGAACCATGACATTTGTAACTTGTTGTATCAATGAACTTTGAAATCGTCAACTCTTTTAGAATGAGTGAATCATCAAATTCATTTTTCCTATTTTGTCATTCTCCAAACGCACAATAACAAATAACTGTAGCTGTGACATTTGAATAAAACTTTTCATAGTTTGTGGTCTATATGATTGTCATGCCACACTCCAAATTCTCACTACTTATTGCTGGAACTCTGAAGAGCAAATTTCTTTTCGTCGAAGATCCAACTGTTTTCCGTAGTTAACTTACTCCAAACTCTCACAAGACATGGTGTCCTCTCCCCCACTATGATTTCCAACCTGTAGATTACACAATGTAAAAGATAAATGACACAATGCAAGCAAGGTCAATTTCTTATTAACTTATTACCTTTGTCTACGAGTAAGAGTTGTGTCCCCTTATCATTCTAGACCAGCAGTCCCGTATGACACAGCTGCCCACCAACCAAGACGATCACCGACCACATGACTGTCCCCGTAGCTTGAGTGTTGGGCTGCATATAGAAGTACATTTTGTCTTTATAAATAATAGCTTAAAGATATTAGTAAACACTGTAATTTAACATATTCATTTCTTCCATTAGGCATTAATTGTCAAATGTACAATATTGCGGTCTACAACATTTTGCACACAATTTTCAAAATTGTTCAACATTTGAAGTAATTCTGAGCTGTTTGGTCGTTGGAGAAAAAAGTGCCAAGAGAGCAATTTTTGTTAAAACTAGGGAAGCAGCCTCTGAACATCCTCATCCTACCCTTGGGATGATTTTCCTGATTCTAAGTCCTGCTGCACTAAGACAATAAAGTCTCTTTCAGTAAGTGCTGCTGATTTGGGAAATTAAGAGCAAAAGCAAGCTTACCTCTTCTTCCTCTGCCAGCAGCTTTACCACAGATCTCAATCGTTTGAATTCTTGCTCTGCATTCTGATGTTTACTTGTATCAAGAGCTAGGTTGAGTAATTCCACATCAATCCTGAAATAAAGTTCTTTATATCAGTACTTTTTTATTTCAGTCAACATCTCACCCCTATCCCTCCACAGTTATGCAAAATTTATTCTAGTTTCGATAAAGCTATAAACAGACAATAGCAATTGCGTGCTTCCTTCAGACAAGACCCCGATCTATTGCAAATTACTTTCTACCAAATCTATCAGACCCAATCACTGCTGAGTTCATGAAAAATCTCGACAACACCTGGGATGGTCACTCGCCTCTTTGCTTGTGAAGCGAGTGCTCTACCAACCAAGTATAAGGACCCCCAACACTAAATGTCATATGTCACACCAAATCTGATACAACATTTAAGATCATTATGCAATAATGGATAACAATCTTATCTTATTGACAATTGTAGGATTATGCCTTCCCTGCCTGAAATATATAAATAAAAACTATGGACATTGTGATGAAATCAGCAAAAAGAATGTCTATTTTAGGTAGTTTAAATTATACAAGACATATGTAGGTCATTTCAGAGGCTGAGAAAGTAGAATGTAAATATAACATCCAGACAGATAGGCTAAGAGATCAAAGCCAGCAACAATCATGGATCACAGACGATTGGGAAAAAGTAAAACCAAGAAGATTTTTTTTCTCTCCAAATGCAAAAGTAGATCACGCATCAAATATGAGATAAAGGCCATCCAAAGTTTCACAGATGCTGGTACTTGATTCCCATGATTATTATGACCCAAAAAAACCCCCTGAAAAACATTAAAACATGAGCCAAAAGAAATAAAATAAAATAAAAACAAAAGCCATCTTTCACGGAACATAAACTTAAATCAAACTGCCTAACTCTCACAAAATAAATTAATCCTCAGTCTGTGCACATCACCACAATAAAAGGGCAGAAATACAGCAGAGAAAAGAATCTTTCTGATATTTAGACGTATGGAGTTTATCCCAGTAAAAGTTAAATTAAACAGACATTAACAATTACTTGCTTGGATAGGATGCTAGCTTATAACAAAGTACCCTTTCTAACAGACACAATAACTACTGGGTGCTCCAGACAAGTCAGAAAAAAAACCCCATTATATTAAATGAACCCAAGACTGGTTCTATTAAGCCGAATTCTCCACTTTTTAACTTATCACTACCCTTCCCAAGGCAAAGAGTTAGTGTTAACAGATATAGGGGAATAAAGGAACCAGTAACCAGGTGCCCCAACTAATTTTCAGTGCAGGTTTTTTGTTGTTTTTTTTCAATAAGTTTTCGTCTTATATCTTCTTTGTGACACCAATAAACGGAGAAACCAAACCTGGAATGCTCCTTGACCAAATCCATCTGGGCTTCCAACTCCTCCAGACGCTTCATCATCTGGACACGTGATTGGGTCAATTGGAAAAGCTGATCGGACAGGCACAAATTCTCCTTCTTTAATTCCTTCAGCGACTCCATCTTGGAGCTGCAAACCAGTGATAAAATCAGCCATTAGAGAAAGGCACAGGTTAAGAATACGTTTTACTCCAGGTTTAAACCTAACAGTCTCATTCTACAGAAAGGACACAAAGCATGGAAGGGACAAATGATAAATAAATCTTACTATACCAAGGATTGAGTCCTGTTCCTTAGCATTAGAGGCGAGTGCTCCATCTTTGAGCTATTTGAAGCCCCTTGCCAGTTACCATTCAAAATTCCTGTCAGGTGCAGAATCTTTACATAACTGTCATCTCTACCAAGAGGAATACACTCGAATCGTTATAATGCACAAACAAGCCACAATAAAATTAAACATTATTTCCATGAGAAACACATCCACTCCCCCCCCCCCCCCCCCCCCCCCCCCCCCAAACCTCTCATAAAAAGAAACAGTTCTGAAGTATTTTCTGTAAACTGGGAGAACGTATCTCATTCCAGGACAAGGACAGAATAAAGTTCACGTTTCCACATGGGATGGTCATAAGTCTATAACCAAAATTGTAATTGGAATATTCTCAAACCGATAATAATAATATTAACAATAATCATTATCATCATCATCATCATCATCATCACCATAATAATAATAATAATAATAATAATAATAATAATAATAATAATAATGTTTTACTAACTATAATGAATGCAAATAATGAACGCAACATGAAGTATGGAATTCTATGGCATTTAGTATATCGTGTAACATTTCACTGTAAGCCTGCATAGCTATCTTTCCTTGTTTCCTAAAAATTGGCAATTAAGGTGAAAACTATTGTACAGAATGAAAGAACATCTACCTTTTTGTCATGCAGTCTTCAGGCTCTGGCTTGACAGTTTCTCGACTCCTCTTTAGCGATCTAGTTTTCTGTCTACCATTGCCATTATCTACCCCAGTCCCTGTAGAATTTGAAATCCGTCTAACTCGGTCAATATTCCCAGCTCGGTTGTGAGAGGAAACAGATGGAAAAGTTGGAGTTGGCTTTCTACTTTTCCTTTGCGTTTTCGACACTGTAAAATTAAAGATGGTAGGAACAGCCCAATTGAACAGGCGCTGTCTGCCTTTGGAATTGCTGCTGTCCCTGATGCAACGTTCCTCAAAATGTTCTGAACAGATGATATAACTTCCATTATGCAAATTTTTGGAGGACTTGTCTTTCAAATCAAATCTCTGAGAATTCATTATCCATTTCTTGCATCTGATAATTAAAAATAAACCATCAAATTAAAATATAAGGATTGATGTTAACATAGCTACTATTTTCTTCAACTAAAATACGTAAATAACAATGTGAAATTGAATGTAAGCTTCAATTTAATTACGAAAACAGTCTATCCACTATAAGGACAGTCACAGCTACCTTCTCTACACGTCCTCACATCCCACCAAATGCAAAGATTCAATTAGTCTCACAGCTACTCAGACTAAGACGACTCTGCCAGGATGATGAGGACTCCACGGTAGAAAAGGATAAAATGCTTGACTTTATCCTAAATACATATTAAAACAAGCAGTTGACAAAATCCAAAACATCTCTAGGGAAGCTGCCATGAAACCAGTTGACAACAGTGACAGCAAAACAGACAGACCTATCCTAGTCATCACTAATCATCCACACAACAAGGAAGTCATCAAATTTAAAAAACTAACTTCAGAATCTTAATGTAACATCAAAATCATAAATATCTATAGATATATAAATCTATAATATTACTCTAATAATTCATTGTACCTTTCAGGATCCACAGGAAAACGAAAAAAAGACAGATCAGGTCTTCGGATCCGATTGTTGGAGCAATTGATAGCAGAGCACCACTGACAATGGGTGTTCCCCGACTTGTACATTGACTTCTGGTTGGCGTTACCTGTGTCAACAAACCCAATAGCATTAATAATATAAGTGCAAATAAACACAAGACTCAGCATTTTCCATAAATTTTAAAAGATACCCATTATATGATCAGCAAAGAATATCCCCTGGCCTAAGCAAATCCCGTTCCACACAATTTATGGATCCATTTTGGATGTGAGAAAAGCAATGGATTTAGTTTGCCAAAATTGTGATCAGCAAATAACTGTTATGAGACTAAGAGGAGGAAGAGCATAATAATAATAATAATAATAATAATAATAATAATAATAATAATAATAATAAAAATAATAATAATGATAATAATATTAATAATAATAATAATAATGATGATGATGATGATGAAGAAGATGATAATAATAATAATAATAATAATAATAATAATAATAATAATAATAATAAAATAATAATAATAATAATAATAATAATAATAATAATAGGAATAATAATAATAATGAAGACTGATTATCAGATACAAAAATAGATATTAATACTACAGCAAAAACGTATTGTGAATTGCATACTTTTTGTATAATGTGTCATACAGAATGAATGGCAGCTATAGAAGAACAAGAAGATCAGCGATAAGGTACATTAAATAACCTTCAACGTCAATTATCAAAAATAAGTAATTTACAGTTGTAGGGAGTAATTGTGTGGACAGCAATTGACATCAAAAAATAATACAGGTACGGTAATGAGAGAGAGAGAAAGAGAGAGAGAGAGAGAGAGAGAGAGAGAGACACACAGAGAGAGAGAGAGACACACACACACACAGAGAGAGAGAGAGAGAGAGAGAGAGAGAGAGAGAGAGAGAGAGAGAGAGAGAGAGAGAGAGAGAGAGAGAGAGAGAGAGACAAGCAGATCTGCTTACTTTTTTTTTCTTTCTGGGAAAGGCAGAAGGAGCTGGATGGTGAGTTCCTGGAATCTCCAACTAATTGTTTGTCATTTTCATCCTTATCTTTATCTCCTAGCTTGTCAACCTGTTTAGGAGAGGGTTCTAACTGGTCCCCTGGTGCATTGACATCTGAGTCAACATAAAAAATGGTAGGGATAGCATTCGCTATAAGAGCTGTTTTCTGGTCATTGGAGAACTGATCATCTTTAAAATGTCTACAACACAGGTGAAACGAGATTAGTGATTTTGAGCTTCTCTTCCTCAAATCTTCACGGCCAGTATTTGTGACCCACTGCCTGCACCTAGGAATATAGCAAGATTACAAAAAGTACAAGGAAAGTTTACTTGGAAGGCAAATGCCAAAAATTAGGAAATGCCTGCAATAGTTATAAAACTGACATGAATATTACATAGCATCATATCAAAGGCTACAAAAATCAAATTTGGTTTGTATTTCTTTTAGAGTTTTCAGTAACTTTGTCATCAAAAACTATACCAGATGATTATATTGCTACAATATTGTATCAACAAAGATATTCTTAAATCAGGGCTGCCAACATCAATACAAGAGACTGTGTAAGATTGCATGTTAAAAGAGTAAGATAAGGAGAAAAAAGTGAACAATTTGAAAACGCAACCGTTCAGTCACGTCATTCCCTACAGTTGGGTAATTTTGTAAATAATAAATTGTTATAACAAGTTTGTGCGTGGAAAAAAAAAATTCACTAGCATATTTTGTAAAATATCTTTTGGACGTTCTTTACTTTGCAGCTTTGCTCCATGAGCATATTATTATTATTATTATCATTATTATTATTATTATTATTATTATTTTATTATTATTATTATCATTATAATAATTATTATTATCATTATTATTGTTACAATGAAAGCCGCTTAATTGGAACAGCTCTTTTGCGCAGAAATAGTTCCAATTAAGCGGCATTCATAATCAGAACAATCTATCAAAACTACATACATATCTATTGTAGAAATTATAATAGCATTACTGTCAAAATCCTACCACATAGCACCCGAGTACCAATTTAAATAGCATTCTGTTTTTCCTCAGTTAGAATTTTTTATTTGCTTTCATCAAAAAAAGGAACTCATCATTTAACATTTTACAAATGAATCTCAAATGTAATGCATGCCCTTGCATAACTTTCATCAGATCTTTAGCTATTTCCTTACCCTGTAAAATCTCTTAAAAGCATTCTTTGTTCTGCAGTCATGTGATCATAGCTCCATAGATTATTATGATGAAATTATATTCATTCACCAGAGTCATTTCAATTATTATCACCATCATTAACATCCTCATTATTTCAAAGCTTACAAAATCCATTTCATAAACTTTCATCTCCATACATATGTATCTATTTTTTATTTTTGTTTGTTTGTTGCTTTAGGTCTCTTCCAACACAATTGAGGTTATATGAGAGACCGCTGAAACAAAAAAACAAGCAATCTAACAAAAATAGTACAAATGTCAATCAAAAGCATAACCTAAAGATATCATAAGCTAAATTATAAATAACCAAGAACAAACAGGCAGAGGATTTACAGGAAAAAAATATCCCCTGTCAAAAATACAATCACAAACCAAAGAAGCAGGATAGGCTAGTAAAGAGAAGAAGAAACGACATCACTATCGGATCGTACACCCATGTGAACATCATGGGTATATGATTCAAGGGTGATGCTCCCATCCAACCACCCGCATATATATGTATCTATGAATACAATAGTAATAATAATAAATAATCTTACCGTATTCTGTCATCTGTTGGAAAAGAGAATAATGTAATGCCATCATCCTCATTTGCATTTCTGCTGGAACAACTTGTAGCAGAACACTTCAAAGCTTTTTCTTTCCTCATCTTCATTTTCTTATATTTATACAAGCTGTAATCAAAATCCAAAATTTCCAAATGAGAATATATTGTGTAGTAGTCACATCATGCATTCTATCACAATTCCATGTAAAGATGTACACTATACTTAACCTCGCACTACTTCCTGAAACCTCATCCCTTTATAAGATGTCTGTGGGTCAGCCAAGACAGCTAGTCTTCAAGTGACTTTTTCTCCTCCAATAAACTATGAGTATGAGACTTAGTGAGGCTGAGTAGTATAACTGTTGATGTGCATATTATGAACAAAAGTTTTTTTTTTTAATTACATTACTTTCCTGGTAGTCTGTAATGAATCTTTAAAGGTATCTTTTTATTGCTGACAAGCAGTTACAAGATGTCCCATGAATGGAAGGTATTTGAGGAAAATGAATAATGATGATTGTTAACAACATGTGAGGAACATGGAGTGAAAGTCCCAAAAATTAGACTAAAATAAAATAAAAGAATTAAAAAAACAAAAACAATTTAACCTAGTAGTTTGCCACAATCAACCATCAAGCCAAAGACATTCATTGCCTGTGAGCATCATCAAAAAATAATAAATAACAAAAACAGCTTAAAGATCTCTTCATTCGAATTACACGATTATGGATAAATGGAAAATGCATTTGTTTTCATTCGCCATCGTCATATTTCCCGCCATGACCAGACGTGACGAGAACTTTTCTGTCGCCAATCTGGATTTAACTTGTCATTGTATTGGCTGAAGAAGGGTTTTGAGCCCAAAATGTTCCGTGTAAAAGAATTTTGTTCTTTTATTATGAAGCTGTTATTGTTTTTTGTATTAGTTAGGTAGTCGCATCGCCCGTGGCTGAGCCGCTGATCGAGCCCCGATATCGATGTTACGGCTCTGGAGTGAAAATTGTGTTAACCGGTGAACATAGTTTTACTTCCATTGCCGTGGAATCGCTTCCTGTGCACTAATTTCGTCACTTCCGGTCTCATTTTAAAGAGGAGAAGCCAGCGCGTCAGGCGGCGTTTTCAGATTTTTAATCCGTTCATTCTTTGTTCAGATGCCAGCTGTTTGAAAATTTGGTAAGTTTTAACTTCATTTTAAATACATTTTTCATTATATTACCTATTTTTAATTAATGTTATATTATTCGCCAACCATTTTTCTCTATTTGTGTGAATTTTGGTGGTGATTGATGCTGGCGAAAGCGTCTTTTAGTGACTTTAAATACGACGCGTGTTCATGAAGTTGGCGACGGCCAACCAGGATTGCCTCTCGATGTATCCCCGAGTCTCCTGTGTACAGTGCAGTCTGTAAACTATCGACTGCGTTTGCTTTTGTGACTTGTATAAATAATTTCAAGCTGAATAATTGCTGTAAAAAGACTGAAAATAGTCCCATCCATAATTTTAGTTTTATTTTATGAATGAATGTTGAAACTGAAATGACTTTTTAACTGGGATGATACCGGACAACTAAAAATTATGTTCCATGGATATTATTTTTTATCTTTTATTTTTGTTTGTTCTGCAGGTTAAGTGTTGGTTTAATTTAATGTGGTTAATTTCAATACAAATAATACAGAATAGCATGATAGAGTCAATTCAAGTGAAAGTATATTTCATTCATTACTTTACTCTTTACTACCACAACAAAAATTATTATATAACTTTTAATTTGTTGATTTAATCATAATCGAAGTACTTTTTTTGTTTTCAGTCAGACGTTCATTATGACACCACATTTTCATGTTTCATTTCCTTTTTCTAGGATATTGTTGTAATTATTATTTTTTTGTCTCTTCCACCCCTTTTTTTTTTAACTGACAGATCATACTCCAGAATGTCTACTCCAAGAAACATCAATGAGCTCAATAGCTTTATATTTCAAAACTTTTGCTCATTCAACAGTACATCACTGAAGAATGGGCATTTACTATATGCTTTCCAGAAGAATGAGAAAAGCATACCCAAGACAATTTCTTTTTTTCTGGAAATGGAGGCAGCCCTAAACAAAGCTGCTCTCCAAGTTCATCTAGGGAAATTGCTGAACACAATGAAAAATTGTGTAAAAAGTCTTAAGTATGAGAGAGTCTGGAGGAAGGCAGAGGATTTGATGCAGACACCTTATGTGCTGCCGACTACTTCTACGACTACTTCTACCACTACTACTACTACTACTACAACATCAGTCTGCCATTCAATAAATCTACGAAAGGACTGTGACCGCTGTAGACAGAAGAGAGTTGAGTTGGAGGAGGCATTGTCTAAATGTCGACGCTTGAGAGCTGAGGTTCGACGGGCACGGACATTTTCCCTGAAAAACAAACGTCTTTCTCAGGCGCTTGCCAGAAAGTGCAGCACTGAGAAAGTCCTGAGGAGAGAGCGGCGTTTTTTAAAACGAAAAATTAGATCATTGGAGGCCAGACCCTCAACTACTGAGCTGGAGAAAGAAAACCGTAGGTTGAGGCGGGCATTGGATGGGAAACAACAAACAGTTGGAGAGTTGGATGACCAATTGAATGCTGTGAACAAGGAGCTGACAAACCTAAGTCAGGAGGTAAAGAACTTACAGATAGCAAATGACTATCTTGTAAGTTCAACTGAGGAAGCTGAGGAGGTGGATGATTTTGAGCCTGTAGGAGGGAGGCATTATTCTTCTAAAATGAGGAAGGTGATATATAAAACTTTGATTTCTCAGGTTCCTGTAGCTCATTCTGGAGGCGTTGTGAGTTATGTTTTACAGGAGCTTGGGAATTCAAATGAGGTGAAGGTGCCTCATAAGTCTACTGTTGCCAGGATGGCTTATGAGTTATCTGCTCTGTCACATCTTCAGGTTGCTGAGGCTGTGCTTAAATGTGAATGTGCCACTCTTTGTTGGGATGCAACAACCTATGCAGCTCAGCATGCCAATCAAATTCACATCTCAACAGAGAGTGCAACTTTTACTTTATCGATAGCCGAGTTGGCTAGTGGATCAGCAAAGGATTACACTCGTCACATCATCTCGGTTATCGATGAGATAGCCACAAGCTATTCCATCTACAGTGGACAGGACTTCATTTCAATAAAGAATGATTTCCTGTCTAAGATTTCCAGCACAGTGAGTGATCGTGCTCCAGTCAACCACTGTGTTGTGGAACAGTTGAAAGAGGAGTTGGAGGTGGACATTATGGAGCTGAATTGTAACGTTCATCCCCTGGATGGCTTTGCTTCCCACACACGTTCAGCTCTGGGCAATCTGGACAAGGAAGACGGGCTTCCAAGCAATGGTCGAGGTGACTGCTGTGCTGCCAACTTCATCTATGCCATTTCTAAGATCAGGTAGGCATGATTTTTTTCCCCTAGTTTCATTGTCAGATTTAATGCACTTGTTTTGTACAAATATTATCTCTTCTATTACTTCTAGGCTTTAGGTCTAAGTGGCAAGACACTTGCCTTTGGATCAAAAGGTTCAAATTTGAATCATTGCATTGTTTTAAATAACGAAGGGCCATATCTGATCATAGATCGGCTGATGACAGTTTTCATTGTTGATTTCATCGTTGCTCCTATTTTTAAAGTGAATTTCCAATGCACATATTCTTGATGAAGAAACAAGGAAATAGTGTTACAGTTTATGAAGTGAGGTGTTAAAGAGAATTTAATATATTTGAGGGGAAAAAATATATACAATTTAATGGCTCTTTACATTTTGAACTTGCTTGCGAAATTTATTTACCATCCTTTTTTTCAGGACACTATCACTTGTTTGTCACCTTGGTTCTTTAACAAATCATATTTATTTTTACATTCATTTTTGATCCTCTACAGATACAAGCAGACTGGGATCCGTCTGGGTTCAAGTCTTTCATGGCAAGAAAGGACATCCCCTCGGATGTATTTGTCCGTTATGTGGGCAACAGACTGCATGTAATGTTCAGAATGGCTGGCAGCATAGTAGCGTACAAATCAGAACTACTTGAATACCTTGAGAGGTACTTTACTCTTTTTATCTTGTATTTCATTTTTTTTTAAGCCTATGTCCATTACAAACTTTTTTCTCTCTCTGTAATGATTCACATTCATTTTAATAATAGTAAGATCCCAGATAAATCAAATTATACTATTTGTACGGCTTCGTGGTCTTATGGTAGCTCGCTGGCCTTCCGACGGTATATCCCTGTTTTGAGTACCACTGTGGATGACAAAGTTTAGTCCGTGCAAAAGGCTCTTGACTCACATTTTCTCACCACATTTTTTAAATTTATAATTTATAGTGCTTTGAAGAAGCCTAAATAGTTTTTGTCTTTTAAAAGCTGTTTCGCTTCAATTCTTTATTTTTTCTAATAGACCTATTGTTTGTGTGTTTGAGTTAATTATCTTATCTGCCTTTGTGGTGATTGATAACCAATTGACAAACAAGTTTACCTTTACCCATTTTTGTCAACAGATTTTGTCGACTTGAAGCCCGTCGGACCTTGCTCAGGGATTTGAATGACAATCGAATGGTTGCCCAGTTCCAAGCTCTTGGACTGTGTGGGAAGTTGATAACAGGCCCTTGGATGACCCTCTTTTATGGGAATAGCCATAGACTGAGCAATCTGGAGATGGGTGAGTATATCAGGCTCTTTGATAAGAACTTGACAGCCTTCATTGAGCAACCTCTAAAGATGCTCACCTCATCTTCGGATGTATTTGATAATGCTGTTCCTGCCAGTAATGTATTAACATCCCTGCGAAACACAGAGGACCCAGCTTTGTTGCAGAAATATCTAACTGCCATTCTTGCAGCATTTAAGAAGGTGACCTGCAATCAGCTGGGAAAATACATTACTGGCATATTATCGATGCCATCAGATGCTGACCTTCAGTCAACGAAGTCTGCTTCACCAAATAATATTTGGGCAGAGAGGAGTTTGGGGATGACAGATGCTTTATGGAGGCGTGCCCCAAATGCTTCATTAGGGTTCCTGGATGCAAAAGTCAAGGCAAGAACCAACAGGACCCTTCCTTGGCTTGACACTCATGACAGCAACACACAGGAACGACTAATAAAGTATGCTGTCAAGAGGGGCTCTTATTTAAGGGCAGCTCATTCTAGGTGGTCCAAAAACATTGGTGCTGCTAAGCAGGAGAGGCAGTTGTTGGTGGGGCAGGCACGAGACAAGAAGATGAGGCGGGCACTGGAGAAAGAAGTCAAGGAGTCCCTCATAAAGCAGGATCCTACAAATTCAATATATGAGGGACTCAGCTTGACACAGAAGGGCTTTATAAATAAAATAATTCACCGCGAGGATGTTCTCGGCTCCCTTTTTCAACATACTTGGGAATCGGAAGAGGGAGTTGATGTAACTTACTGGGGGAGGATTCGTGCAGTCATTCCTGCTACCAAGTCTCGACCATCAAAGTTCACGTTAGGTTATTGGGACTTGGATGCTGCCGAGTCCTCTTCTGAGGACTATGACATGGACGTGAGTGCTGTACTGGCTGACATGGTCACAGCTGACCTTTCATTTTTTTGATTGGATATGTTTATTGATTCCTTTTTATTTGATGTTTTCAAGTTTGGTATTGTACTCACCTTGTGAATTTTTTCGTCTGTCTTGAATTTTTAAATATGAGATTGAAATAACAACATGAATTTTATCGTCTGCCACCTCCAACTCCAGTCGTCTGCCGACTCGATATCCAGTCGTTTGAAATGTATTTTTAACTATGAAATTGAAATAACAGCATGAATTTGATCGTCTGCCACCTCCAACTCCAGTCGTCTGCCGCCTCGAACTCCAGTCGTCTGTCTTGTATTTTTAAATATGAAATTGAAATAACAACATGAATTTGATTGTCTGCCACCTCCAACTCCAGTTGTCTGCTGCCTCGTACTCCAGTCGTCTGTCTTGTATTTTTAAATATGAGATTGAAATAACATGAATTTGATTGTCTGCCACCTCCAACTCCCGTCGTCTGCCTCCTCCAGCTCCAATAATCTGCCTTGTATTTTTAAATATGAAATTGAAATAACAACATGAATTTGATTGTCTGCCGCCTCGAACTCCAGTCGTCTGTCTTGTATTTTTAAATATGAGATTGAAATAACAACATGAATTTGATTGTCTGCCACCTCCAACTCCAGTCGTCTGCCGCCTCGAACTCCAGTCGTCTGTCTTGTATTTTTAAATATGAGATTGAAATAACAACATGAATTTGATTGTCTGCCACCTCCAACTCCCGTCATCTGCCTCCTCCAGCTCCAATAATCTGCCTTGTATTTTTAAATATGAAATTGAAATAACAACATGAATTTGATTGTCTGCCACCTCCAACTCCAGTCATCTGCCTCCTCCAGCTCCAATAATCTGCCTTGTATTTTTAAATATGAGATTGAAATAACATGAATTTGATTGTCTGCCACCTCCAACTCCCGTCATCTGCCTCCTCCAGCTCCAATAATCTGCCTTGTATTTTTAAATATGAAATTGTAATAACAACATGAATTTGATTGTCTGCCACCTCCAACTCCAGTCGTCTGCCGCCTCGAACTCCAGTCGTCTGTCTTGTATTTTTAAATATGAGATTGAAATAACAACATGAATTTGATTGTCTGCCACCTCCAACTCCCGTCATCTGCCTCCTCCAGCTCCAATAATCTGCCTTGTATTTTTAAATATGAAATTGTAATAACAACATGAATTTGATTGTCTGCCACCTCCAACTCCAGTCGTCTGCCGCCTCGAACTCAGTCGTCTGTCTTGTATTTTTATATATGAGATTGAAATAACAACATGTATTTGATTGTCTGCCACCTCCAACTCCCGTCATCTGCCTCCTCCAGCTCCAATAATCTGCCTTGTATTTTTAAATATGAAATTGAAATAACAACATGAATTTGATTGTCTGCCGCCTCCAACTCCAGTCGTCTGCCGCCTCGAACTCCAGTCGTCTGTCTTGTATTTTTAAATATGAGATTGAAATAACAACATGAATTTGATTGTCTGCCACCTCCAACTCCCGTCATCTGCCTCCTCCAGCTCCAATAATCTGCCTTGTATTTTTAAATATGAAATTGTAATAACAACATGAATTTGATTGTCTGCCACCTCCAACTCCAGTCGTCTGCCGCCTCGAACTCCAGTCGTCTGTCTTGTATTTTTAAATATGAGATTGAAATAACAACATGAATTTGATTGTCTGCCACCTCCAACTCCCGTCGTCTGCCTCCTCCAGCTCCAATAATCTGCCTTGTATTTTTAAATATGAAATTGAAATAACAACATGAATTTGATTGTCTGCCACCTCCAACTCCAGTCGTCTGCCACCTCGAACTCCAGTCGTCTGTCTTGTATTTTTAAATATGAGATTGAAATAACAACATGAATTTGATTGTCTGCCACCTCCAACTCCAGTTGTCTACCGCCTCGAACTCCAGTCGTCTGTCTTGTATTTTTAAATATGAGATTGAAATAACAACATGAATTTGATTGTCTGCCACCTCCAACTCCCGTCATCTGCCTCCTCCAGCTCCAATAATCTGCCTTGTATTTTTAAATATGAAATTGAAATAACAACATGAATTTGATTGTCTGCCACCTCCAACTCCAGTCGTCTGTCTTGTATTTTTAAATATGAGATTGAAATAACAACATGAATTTGATTGTCTGCCACCTCCAGCTCCTATGATCTGCCTTGTATTTTTGAATATATGAAATTGTAATAACAACTTGAATTTGATTGTCTGCCACCTCCAACTCCCGTCGTCTGCCGCCTCCAGCTCCAATAATCTGCCTTGTATTTTTAAATATGAAATTGTAATAACAACATGAATTTGATTGTCTGCCACCTCCAACTCCAGTCGTCTGCCGCCTCGAACTCCAGTCGTCTGTCTTGTATTTTTAAATATGAGATTGAAATAACAACATGAATTTGATTGTCTGCCACCTTCAACTCCCGTCATCTGCCTCCTCCAGCTCCAATAATCTGCCTTGTATTTTTAAATATGAAATTGTAATAACAACATGAATTTGATCATCTGCCGCCTCCAGCTCCAATAATCTATCTTGTATTTTTAAATATGAAATTGAAGTAACAACATGAATTCGATCGTCAGTCTCCCCCAACTACTTCTGTATCATTGCTTGGACTTCGATGTATTTATTCAGTATCATTACCTGGATATTGCCTGTGTCTACATTCCATGCAGCCAACAACCCAGAGTGCCTAGATTTTGTTGTCTTCTGTCTTTTGCCACATCTCAGCCATCTTATGGATTTAAGCGAGTCAGTACGTGAGTACCCTTTAATTATCTGTTCTCTTAGTGATGTTGAATGCTAAGCAATTATCAAATTTTCTAAAGTTCATTTCAATTTTAATGTAGTTTAATAGTTAGTCATATGATACATCTCTTCGAGATGTTCAGTTTGATATATGACATGCCTATGTTGCAGAAAGTTTGCAAAGTGTCGGTATTTATCGGCTTATTGTTTGTTATTATGTAATATGTTACGTAATATTCAATTTTGCATTTTCAGGTTAAGTTTTCTCTACCACTCTTATGTAGTTCTTGTTTTTAATTTTGCATTTTTATCACTGACCATGTTTGCATATATAAAGCGGCAAGCTTGTTGTTTCTCCCGAGTACTGTTGGTGCCCAAATGTCTTGTCCAAGGATGCAAAAACATTGGGCAGTAAATTTGCAAGTTGCATTTACTGACACTTGTTCAACTTTATTTCTAGCCCTGTTCATTGTTTTTTGTTTTTTTTCTTCTCTCCGAATACCAGTCATCTTTCGTCTGTTGCTCATTTGCCAATGCCAAATATTAAGTGCCTTCCCCAAGGACACAACTTTAGTGTCTAAATTCATACGTTTACGCTCCTTTCCTCTTGTTTTAACAAATTTTGTGTTCAAAATTAATCATAGCCATAGTATTGTAAGCATGCTCTGGAAGAAGACCACCCTCAAATCTGTTTTTAAAGTTATTATCCGTTCCTCGCGCCTTTTTTTTTCATTTTCTAGGGTTATGTAATTGCATGACGTTGCATAATATTGCATAATAATCATTTAATTTTTAAAAAATTTGCTTCGTCTTTCCTTTGCGATCATTTTGATATATGGTTTTATATGTATTCCACCCCAAATAACCATGATTTTCCATTTCCCCCGCTTTTCGGTTGCTCTCTGGTCACAGTTTTAGTTTCTTTTTTCCTCTTAAATTATATTAAGTATTTTGGTCCACTTTTGCGGACTAATAATCCCGTAACTTTGGTTCTAATTGTCACATTGTCATAATTTTGGTACCATTGAAAAGTGTATTTCTTGCAGAATAGCATGAGACTGTTTTGAAAACAATTGCTGCAATCTCAAATTTTCATGCAACTACCTAATTAGTATATTCTTCATTTTGAGTGCATTACTTTTTATTATCCATAACATCTGGCACTTCTGGCAGCTTACATTCACTTTATTTTCAATGTGGCATTGGGCATCTTCATTTTGTCATTTTACAATCAATTGAATTTATTAAAAATTCTATATTTTAATGAAATTTTATACGGCTTTGGACTTGACTTTGACCGCAGGCACTAAGAAAATTAGATTGTTCTTTTTATTTTTTTTTTGGGAGGGGGGGAATGGGGTGGGGAGAGAGGGGGTACACCTCACTTTTACTATTTAGACGTCTAGATCTAGATAGATACTACTAAAGACCTTAGCCTTAAGTAAGGAAGATGATGACGATGATAATCTGATAGAAATTCCACCAGCCAACACCACTGTTTGTTTTTTTTTTCATTTCGTAAATTTCCATTAATCAATGCAATTATAATGTGCATGCAAAGGGGGGGGGGGGGGGGGGGGGAAGGAGGCGGGGCCTCTAATTTAGTCTAAAACAATTATCTATCTAGAGATTAGAATAGATTATCTAGATAGACGTCTATCAAGTCTATCTAGATTTAAAATTGAAAAAAAAAGCTTATCAAGGTTGACACCAGACTTTTCTTCCCAAACATACCATGTCTATCCTCCCCATAGACGTAGAAGCAGTCATCATCCCGTGCCGTTGTTGTTATGAAAAGTTAAATATGTAGTTCAATGATAGCGAATGTTGTCTAATTCTAATCTACCGAATGTTATTGTTATTGTTGTAGGCCTAAATTATCGAGTGCGACTGTAGGACATAGAAATCGGAATGACCAGAACGTAGACTCCCACGTTAAAGAGTTCCGTAAAAGTGGCTTCGCATGGTACCGGCAGCGTTGAAGAGGTTAAAAAGCAGCGGGCGTGTCTAGAGATTACTTGTGCGTGCAGTCGCGCGCAATAATAATTTAAGTGTTTGACTTAATTTATGAGTTATTCTCAGTATAATTGCCAGAGCAGAAGGATTCGCTATATAAAACCCAATGTGGAATATTTACAATTAATATATTAATATTACTATAAACCTTTCTTTTATACGTGGCCGTTTGGAATTATCAATTTATATACGTTCAGTCATAATTCTCAGACAGGGATGTGTAAGATGATTGTGACTTGTATTGAGATCTATATTATCACAATATATTAAGATTATTATTGTATGTAGTGCTAAATATTGTGTTTTCTTGTGCAGCATGGGGATGCTGTAATCGGCGAGTGAAAAGACGGAGCAACGTATCCGGTGATAGAGCAAATGACATAACATTTCATAAATTTCCATAAAATAACAAAATTCTGCTAGACAAATGTATTCTGATGGGCGGCGTGTCAAATTTATTCCAAACAATTCTCATCGATTGTGCAGTGAACATTTTTAAAAAGAAGACTTTCATGAGGTTGGTAGAAGAATGTTAAAATTAAAGTGAAATGTTGTTCCTTCAAAATTCAGCTATCCTATTCGTTTACAGACAAGTGTCTCACTAATGAAAAAGTAAGCCCCCCCCCCCCCCCAAAAAAAAATGAAAATGAAATACAAAACTACAATGATAACAAAACACATGTCATGGCTTGTTGTACAATCAACGATGCTAGACTAAATAAAATGTACACACACAAAAATTAAAAATCATTTCTTGCCGAAAAATTACAAATCTGCAAAGGAAATTTAAGAGAAAGCTTCGTCGGCAGCAAAAACTAAAAGATATCAAAAACTTAAGTGATAAAAAAATGATAGAAAATGCGGCAATTTTCATAATTTTAATCAACCAAATTCAACTCCGCTGTAAACTTTTGACTTGATGTTATTTTGTGTACTCCGAGTGGGAGTCGAACTCTGTAAAGGCTGAAGTTTATGGTGTTTTGTTTTTGTTTTTAAGGGTTTTACAGAAACACATGTAGATCATTTCAGCGCCAGTAAAAAGGAAGATAATGGAATCGTAAAAATTTATAGATTTACAATTAAAATCACACAAGAAAAGTAAGGGGAATGGTACAAAAAAGAAACATGTAACACGTAGGTTCCAAGAGAATTTTATCATTGTGCATAGTTTGAGATCACCCATAAGTCTCATACAGACACAAGAACACCATCCCACTAAGAGGTTTACACTCAAATACTTAGATTATACATTCAAATAACAAATAATAACAATATATAGCAGGGAGATGATTTCCAATGGGGAAATATCATCTCCCAAAACTATAACTATGCATTTTACTGTTTCCCTCCTTGCAAATGACCTGAGCCAGGACCAGGACGATGGTAACGTCGAATTCCCATCTTTTCTTTGTGCAACAGGAGTGACTTTCTTGTGGGCTTGATGATTTCAATAGTGCTCTGGCTGATGTTGGTGTTTTCACATGCAAAGCTGATTGCTTGCATAATGAATATGTTTTCAGTTATGTTGGCGTAAAAAGCTGTAAATTTTAGCGTTTACTTATTGGTGAGGTCTTCCGGTTAGCGAGTATGATAAATAGATGGGAGTACTTGCATTGAATCCATTTAGTGGTTTGTCTCATTGCTTTGAATATGACCAATAGTCGTTTTCTTAAAATTCATACGAACCATTTTCCATTCTTAACATTGTGAAAGAATTCTTCGATAAGTGACCCGGAGAGAGAGAGAGAGAGAGAGAGAGAGAGAGAGAGAGAGAGAGAGAGAGAGAGAGAGAGAGAGAGAGAGAGAGAGAGAGAGGGCTCTAATAATGACCTGAGTTAGAGACGATCTTTTTTTGGGATCGTGGATAGCTCATACGGTAGAGTCACGGAGTTGTCGTACCAGTAAGGTCGCGGGTTCAAACCCCATAACCGCCACGAATTTTTAAAAATTCTCTATTGTCTTCTGGTGCTTTCCTACTCACTTCATCTCTTGTTGTTACCAACATAAGTGCCTGCTCCACTCACTTTTCCATATTATCGTATATGTATGTGTGGCTCCTAGATGAATGAATTACATTTACACGAATCACATTTACAAATGTGTTATCGCTAGTACGCGACAATATTATTATATATTTATATGTATTGACTCTTATGCTCTCATTGTTACTTATCTTTCCCATTCCACTGTTAATTAGAAATCCTTACATCACTTCTCATAAGGAAAACAAAAATGTTGCAACTAGTCAAATATTTGCTCCGGTATATTCACAAATCTGGCTACCCCTTAAACCACCATCTGGTTACCCCTTAATCAACCATCTGGTTACACATTGATCAAAGCTGAAGCTATCAAGTGACTCACTGGGACAACCGGAGACTGACTAAGAGTAGAGGCGCCTCCATGTAATAAACAGGCAGAACCAACCCTAGGGCCGCCACCAGTCACATCCAACCTCTACCAAACAGATCTCTAGAATATTGCAATAGTGTTTTCTTTCCTCTTTCATTTGCTTTTACTTCCTAGCATTTTTGGTTTGAGAGATTTGAGAGATAAAAAGTGTAGATCAGAAGTTTCCAAATTTTTTTTTCATGTTATCTTTTATTGATAACTCTTTCGAGAAAATTTCATGTGAATCGTACGATTCCTTCATGGTCAGGGCAATATATATTTGAGCCGTCGTGTTTGTATTCGCACTGGCAATATCCCCCATTGTCTATAGTCAAGTACTTTATTCAAACCAGAGTTGAGAGGGGTAATATTTATAAAATGACTTGTCCAAGGATACAACACCAGAGCAAGATTTTCTCAAGATTTATAGTCATTGCTCAATATCCCTTTATTCTGTAACAAACGAGGCACTATTTCCCTGAGCCACCAACACTGCATATGAGTGAATTTAAGAGATAGCTAAGAAGGACCTATTACTATTAAAATTCAAAACTCTCCCAGCTCAGGGGGTAACATTCCCTCGCCTCGAATCCGCCATTATTTATATGAGTTGCCCTCTAATTAATATATAGAAATCTGGAAAGTTGTGTACTTTGCAGAGGTAGATAAAGAAGATTATACCAAGTACACAAACCCTCCCCTCCCCCTCTCACCCATCCCTATCTCCAAAAAAAAAAAAAAAAATCATTAAATTAACCTCCCCTCACTGATGTACAGGATGGCAAGACTTATTCAAAGACAGTTAAGTAAAGGCCTACTTGGTGCAATCCACCTAGACCTATAGGTTGATTTGCCATTAAAGAAAATGCTACCTGCTGTCGGCCTCCTCTATTGTGCAACCAATTACTGAACAGACAGATAATCAGATCAAACAGTTCGCAATTGCCTTTGTGATAACGGAGTACTCGCCTATATGCATGTTACAGTACCCGTTCTAACACAACGTTATCGTGAGGCATGACTTCAGTGGAGCAGAGAATATTTTTAGTGAACATTATTTCATCATAGGAGACACGTTCTGTTTAGTGATGAGTCTAATTTTTAGCTTAAACCAACACCAATAAAAGGAGGCAGGCATAACTGAGAGGAAATTAACGTTATGTCCATCAACGAAGCTCCTCAGCATTGAAGTGGGACTGTTATGGAATGGGGAGCCATCCATTATTCTGGAAGGATCCTTTAATCAACATTCAGGGCCTTCTTCATGCTGAAATCCTCCTTCCTCATGCCCTTCCTTTTCTGGACAATGCTCGACCCCACTCAGCACGCCTAAACACAAATTTTCGGACATTAAACAACACAGACATTCTTCCCTGGCTATCATTGTCACCGGATATTAACTCCGTAGAGCATAACAGTTATCGCCCCTGTCAGCTCTGCAGAACTGTTTCAGACAACATTCCACAGCAGAGGACACACAACATACTAATTTGATATGTGGTGATCAATGTTTAATTTGTTAGTTTAAACTCTAAAAATGGTAAAAAAAACATTTATAAACTATTATCCAAATCTCCTTTGAATTTCATGTTTGTTTATGTTTTTAAGGGTTTTACGGCGCTTGCAACACATTTAGGTTATATCAGCGCCAGTAAAAAGAAAGAAAATGGGATAGTAAAAAGTTCTAGAATTACAATTAAAGCACCCAAGAAAAAGTAAGACATAGAGGAACTGGGGACAAATAGGGATCAGATGTAGATTCCAGGAGCATACCACCAAAGTACTTAGTTTGAGATCACATCTAAGTCTCATCCGGAAACAAGCACAAAATCCAACAAAGAGGAATACACTCATATGCTTACATTATACATTAAAAATAAAAATTACTAATACATAACAGAGAGCTGATTTACAAGGAAAAAAATAGCATCTCCCAAAACAATAACTATGCATTTGACTGTTTCCCTTCCAGCTAGGACTCCGGCCAGGGCCAGGACAGAACCAAGTAATCTCATTCCAAGACAAAGACAAAAAGCAAGTTGAAAAACAGTTATAAGGGGATAGAAGACACAGTATGTACCCCCCTGCCCACTATGGGAGGTAGGAACCCCACCCAGTTGAATTTCATGCTGATGGATTAATAATACCTTTTTTATTCAAAATTAAAGAAACAGACCATTTCAGCTGAAAGTACTTGTGGCATTTTTTGTTGTTGTTAACACTATAATAATAATAATAATAATAATAATAATAATAATAATAATAATAATAATAATAATAATATAATAATAATAATAATAATAATAATAATAATAAATGTACATTAATATAGCGCTTCACATTGACCATCAGTAAAAAACATTACACACTGCAGATCCGGACATACAAACAAAAGCTCACACGCATCCAATTACACACACACATCCATATACACACTGTACATAAATATATTACTCACACACACACAAACACACACGTAGACATATATATATATATACGGTATATATATATATATATATATATATATATATATATATATATATATATATATATATATATATATATATATATATATATATATATATATATATATATATATATATATATACATAATAATAAAAATAATAATACTAATAATAAAACTAATAATAACAATAATAATAATAATAATAATAATAATAATAATAATAATAATAATAACAACAATAATATTTTTTATAACACTGAATGTCCACACAAATGCTCAGGACCACTTTAGAAGTTCATTCAAAACCAACATCTGTTCATTATATTCATTGTTTCAATTACCCCTACCCTTCCTCATTATACACAACAAATCCCTCCAAACAAACTGACTCATGCAAACTTCTCCCTAAATCACATACGTTAATCTCGACTTAGATAAAAAAAAAATATCGGAACGTTTTTCTATACCTTTTAGAATGAATATGAAATTTGAGTTATAAAAGATAAAAATATAAATAAAATATAAAAGCATGGCGTGGTTTGATAACCAATTCATTCATAAGAACCCTATCTTGAGATATGTTATGAAAAATTCGTTATCAGATTTTTTTTTTTCTTCTGAGGACAGCTTTTTCCTCAGGATGGAGCCTAAAAATATTTTGATATAAGACAATTTAGTCCTTAAGACCATTTAAGAGGAGTCTTAGATAATTGACATTGAGTGAAGTAAAACACAACAGCACTGTGCCTTTTGTGTTCCAGTGAGTGTAAAATCTAATTATCATTGTATCACATGTGCATCCCCATCTAATAAGGCTGTCTTCATTGATTAAACATGTCAAATTATATTGCACTTTATACGAGGGTGGGCTGAAAAGTTTTTGCAATTTCCGTAATAACTCCATCAATTTTAGGAATATTTTGTTAAACAATATATCAAAAGAAAGCTTGAAATCTCAGCTACAGATTGCATTTTTAAAATAGTCACCGTCACAACAAATACAGAGCTGTCAACGCTGCACCATTTGACGCAATACTGTCAGCAAAAACTGATGTCCTCCTTCTCCACACCAAAATCGGACAGCACCTTCACGTCTTTGTCACTTTCATTGTGGTTTCCTTTGAGATACTCCTTCAATTTAGGAAATAAGAAGAAGTCAGTTTCTCTAACATACCAATTCGAGGCACGTTCAAGGCACTTCAGGGCTTTCTGCAATGAGTTTTATCTTGAAGTTGTGTTTCTATCGGGTCTCCTCCTTCCACAAACCTTACTCCTCACCAAACAGTGATATAATCAACACAAGCATCACCATAAACACACTTTATTCTGATATGAATTTTAATGGTTGGACAACCTTCAGCATTCAGAAATTCAATAACACCATATGCATGAATCAAATATCTTTTGGTGCAGCCATTTTCATCTTTTGTTTTGACCAAAGTTGTTGAGCAGGTAATAGGACAAAAGCGATTCTGTCATGCAAAGACATCAAAGACCTTAGAAAGTTTTACACATCAAAGCCAATTGGTTAGATAGTTTTTATAACAAAAGCTAAGGTTCTAAGTTAAATATCTTTGAAATAATAAGGAAAATTGCAAAACTTTCCAGCCCATCCTCATATACCATATAAACATCTTCTCGCACGGAAAATCTGACGTCATAATTTTGGTGAGCTCTCTTCCGTGACCTGAGACCTGTGATCTCACTGTCCTTGGCCTCGAGGCCCACACCAGTTATAATAATTTAGTCCTGGTATCCCCTGAGAAGTAGTTTGCTTTAGCACCATTAGGACGTTCCATGCTGTGAGTCATTATATGTATGGTTGATACTAAGGCAAGCTCTTCTTGTCTGGCCTGATGAATCTGATAAGAAGGAAAGATAATATCTATTATTTCAATTTGATAAGATAGCAACTAAAAAACAAAATAAAAACAGCAACAACATCACCACTACCACCACCACCAACACCAACAACAACAGCAACAATAATTGGATATATTGGCTATTGCAGTTAAGAAAAAAGGTTCAAGCTCTCAGATGGAAAATCGAATGACTGCAATCTCAGGCTTTCTAATGGTAAATGACATGAATCTGTTATATCAATATTTCTGACAGTGAATGAAATGACTAAGACTCTCTAGTGGTAAATAAAATGACTGTGATATCAAGTTTTCTGATTGTGAATAAAAGGACTGTAATAATAGGCTTTTTGATGGCAAATAAAATGACTGTGATATCAAGCTTTCTGATGGTAAATAAAATGACTCTATGATATCAAGCTATGCGGAATATCCCAGCAAAGATTTAGGAGATTTAATAGATTTCGATAAACAGAGTTTAGAAAACATTTTCTAAAACTGAGATTTATATAAACCGCATGTAAAAGTGTGGATGTTAAAGTAGATTATGATATGAAACAAGGGAGCCAGTGAAGATCATTTGGAAGACCTGAATCAAAATGAGTTATGCCTGACATTTTCCCCAGCCTCCACTTACATCCCACAATGTTTGGGTGGTGCGGTCAAATGTTAGATTCGGCCAAAAAGTACAGCATACTAATCACAGGGTAGCAATCATATTATTATTGTCCAATTCATAGTATTAAGACCAGAAAAGAACTCTGGCAAACAGACAGGAAAAAAATTAAACTTATTAACCTGTATTTAGCTTCATCTTGAAAGAGAACTTCTTCACTGTAATATTCCAGCAAGAGATCTTTATTCATAAGATGGTCATGTTGAGACAGAAAGTCTTCAAATGAATCATTTGCGTCAACACTCTGAACAATAGCATCAGATACAAGGTGTATAAAAAACATGGTGATTGTCTCATGATATCCTGTCTTGATCTGATGACAAGAAAAATTTGAAAATAATGGCAATGATGATGACAGTAATATTAATAGTAATAATCATCTATAAAATAATGGAAGTAAGGGGATGTGACTGCAAAACAAAGAATACTTAAAGGATATTTACAGGACAATACAAAATTCTAACAGGTTTTAAAATAGTTACAGAGACTTGGAAAAGTCTTTTTGGTCATATTTGACAAACAATGTTACAACAGAACACTGAAGTGAAAAAGCGCTTTCCTAATTTTGATGACAACAAAGTAAAATTTCTGAACTGAAACGCAAACGAAACATAAAAGATAACAATCAACAGTATGGTACTCAACAAACATTCAATAGGGATTACTCATATATTTATTATTATTATTATTATTATTATTATTATTATTATTATTATTATTATTAATGGAGAACCCGCAATATTTGTGAAGAAATAAAAGCGATTACAAACAGGCAGTCATCTTTTATATTTATTGTACTGTTGTATTGTGTAAATAAGCTAAGATCAAGGTGAATCTTTTTTTAGTCAACGGTAATAGAATTACCCTTAATTTAAGAAATGTTGGCAAGTTACCCATACATTAATCTGTAAAAAATAATTTTATCATTTTTAGATTTGCCAGTAATTCTGTGCTGATGATAAAAATTTAACATTGGCTTTACAGAACGATGGTGACAGCCAACCCTATTTATTAAAAAAGAAAAGATAGATTATTATAAATTGAGAGTAACAAGAGAGGTTTAGAATTACGCCATCATTTTTTTGTTGCGGATGTGCTAGAATTGTGTAGAATCAATTATACTTGCATGTGCAAGAAAGCCAACTGTCAATTCTCTAAGAATAAAACTAAATAATGAAAACAAAAAAAGCAAAAATATATTTGTTTAAAGCTTACAAACAAAAAATAATTTAAAAATAAATGAAAATCTGTAAATTGGGGACACAAATTATAATCAAGTTGAAATATGTAAGTACATACCTTGTCAATGTTTTTCTCATTGAATTTCTGTATGCCCAACCTGAAAATAACATTATAACAGTGACAAAAAAAACAACTAAAAAAACATAAAAGGTACCTGCATTTCCCTTCTGACTCCTTTGTTTATTCAGTAGTGATTGGTTATTTGGGTTCGTTCTGGTGGAAAGTACTTTGAGATTGACTAGCATCTTATCCACAGGCTAGCAAGCAATTGCTGTTGTGTTTAATGCTATAGAAACTTGGATAAATTGTGGTTCCATGGGCCATATGGTTTTGATGAATTAGTGCACAGCCTTTGGAAAAACTTGTATTTATTTTAAAACTTGGCCAGAAAACTTGTCCTTCAAATATCGATTGATTTAAATTACCATCATCTTGGCAAAAATTCTCAAACCTGGGACTTCGCAGATCCCAGATTTGAGAGTTTTTGCCAAGATGATATGAGGTAATTTGAATAAATCGATATTTGAAGGTTGAGTTTTCTGGCCAAATTTTTAAATACATGTTTTTTCAGAGTATGGCAGTTAACAGGTTTAGGGGCTTTTGTGTGAAGTCTATGCCATGGTATTTATGCACTACAAGATAAAGCATTTTATCATTTCTTTGTGGATGAACTATATCATACTGGAAGGATTGCACAAGTTTCTCTTTTTCCACACTAATTAATTGTATTTTTCAAAGTTAGCGCTTTTTCTCTGGATGTGGAAGCAGAATGTCTAAATTTGTTTCTATTTAGTGTAGAAATAAAGTATTTCCAATACTTCTACTTGAGGCTTAAAAAAAAAATAATTCAAGAAATAGTCCTTCAGAGCCATAGGGCTAATGGAGCCAGAGTTAATTCTTGTTTATTTCAGGAGACAATAACAATTGCTTTCTACCCCTAAAATACGATGCTGATTTATAGCAAAGTATTTTCTGCCAGACCTGACAGATCCAGATGGATATTTTGGTCGGATAAAATCCTCGACTTTACCCTGGATGAAAAATTGTCTCTTTCCATGCGAGGTAACTGCTCTAAAATTAAGCATTTTGGGACCCACTAGATGCATTTACCTTGATCATTAATAATTCTGGTTAAGATAAAAGAAACGAGCAGAGTACTTTTTCAAAGGGCAGTATGTCACAATGAATGAACCAGATTTTAAAGTTGGAACATTTTTTACACGAAAGAAAATTAGTATCACTAATCTAATCTTGCTAGACCTTAAATTTTTTTTTTTTTAAATTACGCACCCCGAAATATTTCATTTTAACAAAAGTGATGAAAGTGAAAAAAAAATTATTAAAAAAAAAAGAAAAGAAAAAAAATCCTTGTTATCTCCTCAAAGTCTCATGTGGGATGTTATTTTTGTACAAAAGGTGCTGTGGTATGACACTCGCCACCTGACGGGTAGGTCCCTGATTCGAGTCTCGCTGTGGATATTACATAGTTGAGTACTTAGAAGAAACTTGTTATTCACATTCCCTTACTGTCTTACTTAATCAGGTGTAAAATGATAAACAGTATTGCCTCTGTCTAATAAATTGCACAATATAACTCTTTGCACCATTCTTTGTCAGACAAAACCTGATTGAAAGATGTTCATTAGAAAAAAATCATAATTCAAAAGTAGGCAATGGTTTAAACCTGATTATTTAGGTCACTGCACATGTCACTTATAATTCTTTTCCCTATAAACCTCCTTTATAAAAGTTTAGAGTGTTAACTCTTTAAAGTTCAATATCAAACAAAACTGTTTAACTGCCCATTAAATTATTGTGAACACTAGAAAAAATGACTTTTTTTCACAGTAAAACACCCAAACTTCATATAAAAGTTGAATATATGCTTTAGTTTAAACAATCAATAAAAATAATTGATGTTGACCTCATAGGTTTCCCCTCTGGCAACAGAGCATATAAATGATAATTTGATGTAAAATTGGATAATGAGTGTCAGCTCTCACATATATTCTCTTAATTAATGTTTAATCAATCAATTATCAATAGCATTGGTAAAGAGGAAACACGAAACATCAACGTCAATTGTCTTTGCTGACTTAACAAGGGCTTCAATGTTTCATACTTGATGTAAGGTACAGCTCCATCCTTTCCATATTCCTTGATGTAGTTCCAGGCCATTCTGAGATGAGCCTCATGAGTCCAATTTTCAAATGGCAATGTTGTGTCTTCAAAAGCCTTCAGGAAGATTTCGTCTCCAACAGAACGGAACTTCCTGGGCAAAAGAATCAAAGAAAAGAGAAAAAAATCTTTTCATTGAAATTTATTTTTAAGTCAAAACTGCACGGAAGAGGACTGTTAACACCACACCAGTGGGTTGGATTAGACTGGAGTTACACTAAACCACAGCCTCCAGAAGAACGACAAACACTATGAGAGAAAGATTTGCATAATTTCGTTTCAAAAGTTTTAAGGTACTTTATGGTCATTTCAAAGTCATGAAAAAGGATGGGCAGTTGAAGTTAGAGTCCAGTTCCTACGACACTCTTAGATCTCAGACAACTAAAAAAAAAAGGAAGAATAGTTGTAGATCCCAGTGACTAGCTATCTCTGTGTTCAACCTAAGGCCATCCAAAACCCAACGCAGATGTCAGATTCAGATCCTCCCCAAAAGAGAAACACTCAAGAGTTTGTAATATTACTAAAGTTAGTGAGAGAGATGATATATAGCGAGGGGGAAAAAAATCAACTCCCATCGAAAAACATACTCACATCTAACTATTAACCAGTCAAGGTGTGGGAAATATTTATTTTTTTTGGACTACCTTAAAATTATAGTCGGGTGCTGATCATGATATCAAACAAGCACCCTTTTTTTTTTCAAAATTATAAAAATAACCATAATTGTCATGGGTCAAATAAATATTGTTTTTATTCTTCAAGCACAAAATCCATCACTTTCTATAACCAGTTACTAATTTACACTTGAGTCAAATGAGTTTCTGTTAGTAAACTCAAACACACGATTAATCACCAGATTATCATCCAACTATACCCTGCCCGTGTTCAACATACTTGACATCATGAGCCTTATCCAAAGTTCACCAGGTTAATGGACAACTTTCCAAAGAGCTAAAACGGGACACCCTAATGCCAAATACCATCATGGCCCAAAAACAGCAGAATATTTGGACAAATATATTATATAATCTAGATTTAGGGCTTTATATATTTCTTGTTCTAATTTTCTAGTAAAAAAAAGATAATCCTCGGGCATACAAGGGGCATTTCTACACATACAGAAAGTCTAATATTTTTCTTTGAATTTTTTGAAGATTGCCAAATCGGGACAGTCATGCCTTTATAAGGACAGTTAGCCTCTATGAACGTGAGATCGAAATGCACTGCCAAATGGCAACAAACAAGAATCAGAACATCCGATTAGTGGGCATGTATAACATAGTGCAGCACTCATCATCAGCATGATGGTGATAGCTGCCAAGAAGATAAAGGAGACCATACTGTTCAGACATCATCTTTAGAGACTCTGACCTGGTGAAATAGATGAGGGGTTCTTGTAGGGTTTCTGAAACACTGACACTGTTTACATTTCCATACCAGACTGTGTTGTCACCCACTTTATGACATGAATGTGTGTCACACAGCAGGACGGCCAAGGACCCAAGAAGAATGGGAAGGGACTAGACAGAAGAGGGAAAAAAGTAATTATCATAATGCAAGTGTATAATAATAATAATAATAATAATAATAATAATAATATAATAATAATAATAATAATAATAATATAATAATAATAATAATAATAATAATAATAATAATGATTATAATAATAATAATGATTATAATAACGATAACAAGATAGTTTTGACAACAATAATATTTTAACTAAAATCTATCTGTTTTGCAAGAGACATATCATACTATGAGGCTGTATCCTTACCCCATCTCCTTCCACATGTGGAATATTATCAAATTGGCAAACATCAGTCAGACTTGGTTTGGAGAAATGTATGCCTTGGTGGATCTGGTTGATATTAAAGTTGGACAAGAAATAATTCACTTCAGGGTATTGGCTGTAACATTAAAGATGATGATGATGATGATGAAGATGATGATGAGGAGGAGGAGGGGGAGGAGGAGAAAACTTACAAACAAAACTTAACCTAACCTTCCTCTGATAAATGACACAACAAAAGTTATCAAATTGTCCGGCTATGTAATATATATGGTTTAAATCAAAGCAATGTGCGTGTGAGGGCCTGTGAGTTTTTGCGTGTGTGTGTCTGTCTGTGGTGTATGTGTTTATCATTATGAAAAAAAAAATAGGGAAAAGAACAATATTTATCGTAAAATATAACTGTTACAATAAACTTTCAAAACTGTTTTGGAAGCACATTACCTGGTTTTGAGCTAAAACATGCACAGCAAATTTGTTAGAATTGTTGAGTACATTATCCATTCGACTGTGGAATTAATACAATAGAAATACAAAAATATAAAATAAAATATGATATTATGTTCAATAACAGAGCTGTGTATGCAAAATTTTCTGCTACTATGTCTACTAAATACTACTCCAATTGTGAGTATTTCGACTTTACCTGCACTGAAGCTTTTCTCTGTATTTTTTCATGGCAGACCTTAAATTAAAAATTCTCTTGGAGGTATTAATGAAATCCATTTTATTATAATAATAAATAATAATGCTAAATACTTCTAATCGCACATCGCCTCTCGCTGGATAGAGGGCTCTGGGTGCATTACACAGCAAATGTAAAATAAAAATAAAATAGACATCACAAATGTTTACACTCTAAAACTAAAATGCTGTCCTCAAGATATGTGTTTTCAAATGTTTCTTATAATATTAAGAAGCCAACATTAAATCTGGAGACACTTAAAATAATCTTTACCAGACATTTAAAAATTAAAAATTTTCACGAATGAAAAGACAATTTAAATTTAAAATACGCATGTTAACTCAAATGTATTTAAAAGCAGTTCAGACAATTGTGCTTTTAATATAACAATTCTTCTTTAACACAACATTTCACAACTTAAAAAATATCATCCATGGTGAAATGACACACTAAAAAACAACAACAAAAATAACAAGAACAACAATAGCAATGTAGTAGTAGTAGTGATAATATTAATAATAATAATAATAATAATAATAATAATAATAATAATAATAATAATAATAATAATAATAATAATAATAATAATAGTAATAATAATAATAACAATATTTTAATAATAATAATAATAAATAATAATAATAATAATAATAATAATAATAATAATAAAAATAATAATAATAATAATAATAATGATGATGGTGATGATGATATTAATAATAACAATAATAATAATGTAATAATAAATACAATAAAAGCATTTACCTCCCATGACTGAGACAGAATGAAATGATGGGAGGATTGACAGACACACTAGAGAAGGAACTGCAGGTCACGCCCCTCTTCAGCCATTTGCCAGAGTCAGGCTGATACAAGGCAGATGTCACAACCACCACTAAATAAATAAATCAATATGATTACTTGTCACTTGTTTTAGGCTTTAATACTGTGGTGGAAATCTAAAAATACCCATTACTACCAATATGCTAAGTACTTTTTCACAATTTAATCATTTTGGAGTGATGTATCTTAAGCGCATCACCTGACCACACATTCAAATTTTATAGATCATTGTCACTCATCCAGTCACTGACTATGACCAATGTCACTTGACACCTTTTTATAAAAGACAAGACACAGTACCGACTCAGACATCCAGATACTTCAGTAGATTGATTAATAAACATAATAAATATTGCATTTTCCCAGGCTTGGGACCGGCATGTATGCAATTGCATACAGGGCCACATTAAACATGTTTTGTTTTTGTTTTTGCTTGTTTTTATTTGTTTAGATTGTATATTTATTTGTTGTTTTTTTTTCTGTGTTTTTGTAGTTGTGCATTTAAAAAATAGTGACACACATTAGTGACTTTCATGTCACCATTATGTGTAAATATAAAAAGAATTCATCGATCACTGTCTGTTTTTGTCTGGAGGAGACAATATCACACACCATCAGTCTATTGTATGGCCTATCTAGAGCATTCATTGGTTGAAAAGCAAGCATTCTCCTTAGCTACATGTCATGTGAGTATGGGATATCATTTGTCAAAGAGCAAGCATTTTCCATTGGTTACATGTCGTACAAGTATAAGATATCGTTGACCAAAAATCAAGCCATTTCATTGGCTATGAGGACAAATTTCATTGGTCGAACAGTTAGCAGTTTTATAGGACCAGAAATTTCAATGTCGCTATTCAGGGTTTTTGCTAAAAAGTATGTTGCTATAGTTTTTTATTACGAACAATAGACAGCAAAAAAAGCAGGACCTGACCACCATGTCACTATTGAGGGAATGTTGCTATAACGATCGTCCTCAATTGACAGATTGAAGTGGATGAACATTGTGTTGGACACTTAGCAACAATCATTTAATTGGAAGTGTCAAAAAAATGTATGGTATCTACCACAGGTGTCATGATGATGATTCTTCCAAGGATTCACATCTTGGCATGAACCTTAATAGAGGACAATGTTTGACATTGGAATATCAGTGGAATTTATGAAGAAACTCCAATGACACAGAACTCTACAGGTCTCCAACAGATTATAATGCAAGGACATCAGAGCTATTCATTACCGCTATCACTATCAGGAAGAGTTAGAATGCTTGTATGATTGTGCTTTTGTAATTTTCTTGGTCAGGCCAATAATATCCATCTCTGCAGTATGTGTCCAAATGTGATCGATGGCTTTTGAAATGGGCAAACTTGGATTTCATGTAATTATCATGACCAAAAAATTGTAGCGTTTATTAAATTTGGAGTACATAAAATCAAATTTCCACTACTCTTTGGCTATTTGCACTGAATGAACTGCAACATGAGTTAGGTACTGCTGATAGCTGCAACTGTGGAAGTGTGGGTAGACTGTAGACCTATGACATGCAGAGAGAGCATGTTTCAATAGCGTTACCTACAACATGACATGACCTTAAGAAAGAGACAAAAAAGTAATGAAATTTTTATGAAATACTTAATTTAACTTTTTTTTCATTTACCTGTCATAAATCTTATGGAATTTAAAAAAAAACGTAATACATCAGTTACAAATAAAAAAGATATGACCAATTTACAGGATAAAAAAGTATGAAAATTAATATCAAAATAAAATATAGGCAATCTATATTTCTTGGACAGGATGTACAAAGAGTAAATCTTTTTTTAAACAATAGATCTATTTGTACGCCGTGTTATTCCTTTAAAATTGCAACCTTCAGTCACAATACAGATACAACAACAAAAAAAACAAAAAAAATTTAACTAAATTGGTCAGCCAGGTGGGACAACTTCACTGTATTTGGGTAGCACTGTACATGTAAAGTATAAGATAAAAATTAGGTGCTGATGTGACAATTACAAAGGAGGCCCCAGTAATTAAACCTAGTTCAATTCAACATTACCTCATAACTTTTTCAAACTAATACATACTCAGTTTCAAAAGTAGGTTCAGGGTCAAAACCTTTAAGTAGCTCACAAATGAATTCAAAAAACCACAGAATAAAGCTTGAATTTATGATAGACAGTTCAGAGCTCTCACAGTCAGTAGGTCACAAGATTATGCTACCTGGCGAGCACTAGGTCAACAGCTACTGAGAGTGACAGGTCAATTCCATTAAAATAACCAAATGAAATAATTTTTAGTCAATTTTAGTTATAATCTTAAAACAAAGTTATGCTTTCTTATTTTTCTGACTTTTTAAAAATACATAAAATGATTTTTCTTTCCATGGGATGTGTCAAGGTACACGTGAGTTATTGTAAATCAAGAAACAAAATTTCCTCACACTTTGTGCCCACTTAACTCACACATAATACAGGGAAAGTACTGAACTTTTCACACTATGCTACAGATGCCGAGATACAGTCCTGCTCCATTGGTCTTAATAAATAGATTACTATTGCTACCACTAATAATGGTACCTAAAAATATTTAAGGATTTCAAATAAAATAAATCAAGGGAAGAAACAATTATAAAACAACCAATACTTTGGGAAAAAACCCTAATGTTGTAGCTGGCGATGACATCATACCTTGCTGTGGAACTTTTCGCATGGCTAATTTAAAATATTCACTTTTGTTGTACATCTCCTTGCCAGTGAGTGTTTCGTTGCTCCCGAGTAATGCCTCAGAACTATCATGACAATAACCTGAGGTTTGAAAGTTGGATACAAATCATATATACGAGTTTAATATAAGATAGATCAAGAAAAGATGAGATTAGATAAATAATTATAATCGAAATAAGGAAAATCAAAAGTATACTAGTCCAAGGCATACAACAATGAAAAGTAATCCCCCTCTCTCTCTCTCTCTCTCTCTCTCTTTCTCTCTCTCTCTCTATCCCCCTCTTTCCCTATCTCACTATCATTCAATCAAGCAAATAATAAAATAATAAATGTAACAGATGATTAAACTCACTTGAAAAAATTCGTTGAAAATTCATTTTATTTAATAAATTCTGCCTTGGCCCAATCGCAAAGATTGCAGAAGAAAAGCAAGAAAATAGACTGTTACTTAAATGGGTCTTCATGTTTGTAATCAGAATGAAAGATCCTCCCCTAGGTCCACAACCTGTGGATGATTTAGAAATAATAATAATAATAATAATAATAATAATAATAATAATAATAATAATAATAATAATAATAATAATAATAATAATAATAATAATAATAATAATAATGAATTAAAAGATGTAAACGGGAATTGTGCCAAATGATAGAGCGTTTAATGCCTTTATTTTAGTGTTTAATTTATCAAATTCTGTAAATACACTAGAATCCCACAGGTGAATGGGAGAACAGTACACAGATTTATCCCATCATTTAAATTTAAGTACCTACACAATTTGTCTATTCCCAAAACCGGTTTGAAATAAGCACAGCCTATAACTTTCACTGTGTATTTTTCCTTGCTGTGTGATACCTGTATGCAATTGCGTCATTGAATTGAGATGACTTTGATATTGAAATATCACACATTATTAAATTGCAACTCCTCAGCCTCAATCAGTTCAGCAGCCCCAGACTCAGTGTCACGGGTCATTTTATTATTATCTCAACATAGCGAATGTCACCATGATCCTCAGTCTGCACTCTGCTAATAATAATAATAATAATAATAATAATAATAATAAATAATAATAATAATAATAATAATAATAATAATAATAATAATAATAATAATAATAATAATCCACTAATATATTATACAGTGAATCTAAAAACTTAAAATAGCACGCAGTGTTTTTTAGTCTAAAGAATTAATACTATGGACGAACTTTCTGAATTCAACTGCATGAAAGATACAAAATAAAAAAACAAACAAACAAGAAATGAAAAGGAGCCGAAAGTAAAGGTGAACTCAACATGAATCGAAAGTAAAAGTTGAAAATTGTTTTGAGAAAAGATTTGCCAGATCATTTATGTAGTACTCCACTACTAAAACAAAAATCCCAATATTTTTGGAAGATAACAGTTAAAAGTATCAATATTTCCTGCTAAATTATACATTAAATTACAACAAAAATCTTAAATGACTTACTCCAATGCTACGAGTATGAACATTGCTTTCACTATGTCTTGAATTCAATCGTTAATTATTTTTTTTACAATGTTCATTTTCATTGGTAGCATTACCAATTTCGAGGAACCTATCAGTTAAAATTCTACTTTCACTTTAATTTTTGTTGACAGTTGATACGCAGTTGAAGTAGCTTGATGCGGCGGGTTGATTATGATGTGAGACAGATAATTTAATTATATAATTCAGTCCACGAACCTTTTTGCTTGAAACGCACAGAGGTGAAATGGTCTCGAGATGTGACCTAAATATTTTTATTTTTTACTCATGCCTGTGCCCCCCATGGCCATGGACCACGATCTCGATTTTCTCAGATTGCTTTTTTCATTGTGATATTCTGAAGTTGAAAATGACAGTGAAAGGAGACTTTACATTAACAAACACGTACAGAACAATTGAAAAGAAGTATTGAAATTGGCTGCGGCTATACATACGGACTCGAGTCTGAACAGTCTCCCATGGCTATCTCAACTGTGCAATCAATAAGTTCTTAGGATTCGAATCCGAATAGCTCCCTGGCAGTAAATTTATTTTAGTGATTGACAATAAACATACAATTGATGCGAATGAAAATAACAATAACGTTATATTAACTAGACGTCTATCAACAAACAGTCTAAGTCTAAACCTGCTTTATTTGATGAGAAAGACAATATCAGTGATCAGTTGGAAGTCCAGGTAGAAATTAGCAACTGAGGTCCAAATGAAAAGCTTTTCTAACAACTTTACACGATGTCCATATAGAATCAGGACAAAATAACAATATTCTAATTGTGGTAGACAAGCAACAATCCTTCGACAGTATGACGTAAGGGTATCAGCTGTGTGAGTCTGATACGGGTGAAACAGAATTTCTTCTGACATCTTCTTCTGCTTTCTTTCAGTTCCACAGTTCCATCCTTTGCCTCCTGCCCGAACTGTCTCCCTTCTGTGTTTGTACACGCACATTCAAGTTCAAGGTACTCATGGCACGCACATTGGAGTTTGAGTCCGAATAGCCATGGGAGACTATTCAGACTTGAGTCTGAATTGCCACTTCACTTAAGATTCGTTATTACAGTTATAAATAATTTCATAGTATGAATCCAATGTCATTAGGTTGGCCTGGCCTAGCCCTAGGGGCATGGCGTACTAAAAGAGTCATTATTATAGTAGGGCTATGCCTAGGGGACTTTCTTTTCCACTTTTCTTATGCATTATTCCTTCTTCAGTTTATAAATATCCCCCTCCATCACTGTTCCCTGGAACAAACGGTTACCTCAAACTCGTTCGAATGTCCTGTATTCTTTGTTACCATTCCATCCCTTCCTCGAACTAATTTTAACCTTGAACACGGTTTCCTAAAACTAAGTTCACCTGGCCAATGTTAGAAAAAAATTAGATTAATTAAAGTTTTCAATGCCATGCACAATAAGCATCATCAGCATTATAAACACAACTACTACAATCTCTGCATCATAATTACTAATACCTCTACCACAACCAACATCTCATCATAACTACTACCACCAGCACTACATCATCATTATCATCATCATCATCATCATCATCGCTATTACAATTACTCACACCTCATACCACGTCATCATCTAAATCATCACTACTGCAACCAAATTATCATTATGATCACTATCATTACAACTATTCTACCGACAACCACCACATCGCCAATATTATCACCAATACTTCCACCAAATTACCATTGCCACTACCACCACTAAAACTATCACAACATCATCATTAAAACTACATATGTATTACTTACCACTGCTGCAATCATCACCACCTCCACCTCAGCCATCACATCATCATAATTGCTACAATCACCGTTACCATTCATTACTAGCACTAATATTTTATTATTATTGTTATTTTGCAACCATTCAATCATTGCACGGTTCTGTTAACCTTAAACAATCAAGAAATATGATGGCAGGATTTTCGAAATTGTTAGCTTACCTTTGAAAGAAAATTAATTCCCCCCAACTTTGACCCCTGGTCTCAGATCCACAATGAAAATAAGGTTTAACAAATGTTGAATTAGTTGTCCAATACATCACCAGTTGAAATTTGCAGAGTGAGAGAAATGCGTACAAATTGCCAAAGTGAAAAGTGTCTCAAAACCAAATGAAATTAAAATTTTGAGGAATGGCCTGTTTTTGTTTGTCAGGATAATAATAATAATAATAATAATAATAATAATAATAATAATAATAATAATAATAATAATAATAATAATAATAATAATAATAATAATAATGATAACAATAATAATAATAAAATAAAAATACTTTATTCATCCCAAAAATTGACTTATGTTGTGACTAATACTTACCACAGTTCTCAAGCTAAAAAATTCCTATGCAGTTAATTAAACCGTCAATTCTACAGTAAAACCCACTTATAACAACATCTCGCTCATAACAACACTCTGTCAAAGTCTGTTTTTATCCTATTGTAATATTAGTAATTTGATATCTATTACAACAACTTATAATTTAACAAATTCCACATATACATAGATAGATTTGAAAATTTTGATAACAGATGTTGGTATCTAATGAAAACAGTTGCTGGCCAACCAATGAAATCAACGCTTTATAATATGGTTTTAATGGCCATTCTGAGAGGGAATAAGTTTGAATAGCCATCCAATAAAATGACTTTTGCGTACTAACCAATAAAATCAATGCTTTTTGGGTGTGACATACAATGACACTGCTGACTTATTGACCAATCTGAGAGTGCTAGCTACCAATAAATAAATGAGACACATGACAGTCAGTCTGCAATAAGAAATAAATTCGATTTACTTCCTCTCGTTGCCACACAGGTTGCACTGCATGGCACCATTACAGTGGAGTGACATACATATATACAACAATGTCATCACAGGGTGCTATTGGAAAAGACAACATTACAATGAACTATAAGAATACTATTGAGGAATAACCTTTCGTGACAATCAGTTCTTATAATGTGAAGTACTTCCCTTGTTACAATGATTTCTAGTTATTTACGTATAGTATTTAAACTTCCAAATTTGTTAATCATAGTAATTTAGTATCAAGCTACACTAGAATTCAATGACAGATTTGGTTCTGAATTCAGATTTTGACTTTGTGACACAAATGTACTTGAAATGAAAGAAGCCATCACCAACTCACCACCTCGTTTTATTCTCTTCTAGAGATTAGTCTCTTCATAAAAATTAAAAAAAAAAAAGATTGAAGACTACAAAATTTATCCCTATCTAAGGGTCATTCTCTTTTTTTGTGCTGTCATTGTCTATTCATTCATGAAGACGGAGTAAGGAAACGTGACAAAGGAAGTCCTATCTAGAGACGGCTTGAGAGAACACACACATACACACCGACACACACATGATAACTGTGTGTTTACTATTTTTGCAGTTGCTTTGAATCCAAATCAAGTCAAATTACCCACATTTTAGTTGTCAATAAATCAACTCAGAAAGCTGTAGCTTATTGATTAAAACAATGTCCTCAGTTATATTAAGCAAGAGAGTTTTCAATGTAAATTTTGGAAACACCGAGAGATGTTTCACAAGTGGACTATATCATAAATTGTATAAGAACAAAACAAGTTCAAATCAATGGCTTTATCGTCAAAACAAAGATCCCTTTGTAAAACAAGCATTAAAAGATAACTACAGGTGCAGAAGTGCATACAAACTGATTCAGATTGATGATAAGTATCGATTACTTCATCCAGGAAAAATAGTTGTTGATTGTGGAGCATCACCTGGATCTTGGTGTCAAGTTGCAGTTCAGAGAGTAAACTCCGCTGGCACAGGTAACAGTGTATAATCATGTTTAATAAATAAAAATTGTGGCTCACCATCTCAAATAGTATTATGATAGCGTGTTGTTTTGATTAACAATTAATCAAAATGAAACTTAGATTAACTTTACATGGTTTATTTGGGAGCATTGGATATTGTCTCTTTGAGTGACAAAAACCCGCTAGAACATCACATTTCTTGTGGGTTAATTGGTGTGACCCTGACATAATGTTGTTTTGTTGAGACTGTATAGCACATTTGTTTAGAGATAGAGACACAGTACGACTGAATGTTTTTAATGCTTTTGGAAAGTTGGATCTTGAAGGGCTTTTGCTGTCAATAAAATCTGAGATTGAGATATGCATTGAATTTCTGGTCATATTCTAAATTTATCGTAAATGATGCGGAGTCAAGTGGATTATCAAAAAAATCGAAGATACTTGAAGAAAAAGACTTTGGTTCCATTTACTACTAAGTCATATTAGGGAGCGTTCACATATTACGTCATCAGCTAGGGGGGGAGGGGGGGGGTCTACCAAATGTTGACATGTGTTGACATGGGGGAGGGGGGGGTCAGACCCAAGATGATGTCATCAAAACATAGGCAAATTAGGCCTGTTTTATTAAATGCGAGAGCTTCAAAAATGGCATTCCAAATAAATTAGCAAAAAGGTGAAAAATTGATTAAATGATGGAAACATCAAAACCGATTGAACTGCTCAAACTGCTTGCTACCATTCAGTTTTGATTCTGAAAAGTTTTCTTCATCAATCATTTGATTTGGTTGTGTCTAGTTTATTAAATATATTTTGGAGTTTTCATCTGAAGAATGAGTAATAGTATCAATTAATTTTATGTTTGGAAATTGAAACAGAAATTAATTCCACTAAAAGACTAATATGCTATAAAATAATTTGCCTCCTATACTATTTTAAATTACACTTTCTGAAATTTTTTTAATAGCACCTGCACCAAGTAGCCTAATTTAAATAATGTTTGTTAGATTTTATCTTTGCAAATTTAAATTTTATGTCCCCATTGTATCGTAAAACATAAATTATCAAGTTTCTGAAATTAATAAAATGTCTGAATGTGTTTTATCAAACGTTGATAATCAATGTTTATGGTTTGAAAAACGAATAATAAATATTGTGAAATTAAAGTTATCTTTTAGTTTTTATTAAATTAGATGACGTCATCATCTGTTTGGGGGGGGGGGTTAGGTCAATGATGACAAGTGATGACTTGGGGGAGGGGGGGGGGGGGTCTAAAAAGGGCAAATTTTTGATGACGTAATATGTGAACGCTCCCTTAATGATGTTGATGACCATCTAATTCCAGGAATAAATTGAAGATAGTAGTCCCTCAGAACTATAACTATAAGGCCGTAGAGCTGGAGATTATCCCAGTCTCTTTACCTTAAATCGAGCAACGATTGCTTGTTACTATTTGGATCGGAAGCTTGTCTATTTCAAAGCATTCTCCATATCCTCCAGATCTAACAGGCTGATGCAAGCCTACTGGCATCACCAATCGGAGAACGGATATAAGAAAGTTTCCATACATTAATTATAATTATAATAATCATCATCATCATCATCATCATCATCATCATCATCTTCATCATCATCATCATCATCATCATCATCATCATCATCATCATCATCATCTTCTACCTCTTCTTCTTCTTCTTCTTCTTCTTCTTCTTCTTCTTCTTCTTCTTCTTCTTCTTCTTCTTCTTCTTCTTCTTCTTCTTCTTCCTTCTTCTTCTTCTTCTTCTTCTTCTTCTTCTTCTTCTTCTTCTTCTTCTTCTTCTTCTTCTTCTTCTTCTTCTTCTTCTTCTTCTTCTTCTTCTTCTTCTTCTTCTTCTTCTTCTTCTTCTTCTTCTTATTATTATTATTATTTTTACAATTACTACTACTACTACTACTACTACTACTACTACTACTACTACTACTACTACTACTACTACTACTACTACTACTACTACTACTACTACTACTACTACTACTACTACTGTTTCTACTAGAATGAGGAGCACAAGTTTTCATTTGGCGCATCGCCTCCTTTAAATCACCTATCTAAATCACATTTAATCAGTATTTCACTCAGAATTTTAGGTTGATATCAAAAGCTGGAATGAGCGAGGCTCTTTCCTGTTGCAGTAGGTTATAACATTTATTAATGGAAAAATTCTTATCTTAACTTATATAAAGTATCATTACAATATCACAGCGCATACTTTTTCTATGTTTTGCGGTCACATGATCATAGCTCCATTAGTATTTAGATTATTATTGTAATACTATTATTATACTTTTAAAAATTTATCTTTCAGATCCAACAAAACCAGTCGGAAAAGTGATAGGAATAGACCTTGAGCATATATTACCTATAGAAGGAGCTCATCTCCTTTCATTCTGTGACTTCACTCAACGAAAAACTCAAGATGAAATAAGACAATTATTAAATGATCAGAAAGCTGATGTCATCCTCAGTGACATGGCACCTAAAGCCTCCGGGATGAAATCTTTTAATCACCAGTTCATCATTGGTTTGTGCTTTTCAGTTTTACATTTCAGTCTTGACATATTACAGCTGGATGGTTCTTTGTTGTGTAAATTATGGATGGGAAGTGAACAGGAAAGATTTAAATCAGCCATCAATCGAGTGTTTCGTAATGTCAATTTCATCAAACCACAATCAAGTCGCACAGATTCTGCAGAAATTTTCTGTTTGGCACATGGGTTTCAAGGAATTCCTGGTAAATCTTGACATGCAGAGGGGAACAACAAATCAGAGACCATGATACATGACATTGCAGGATTTTATTTTCTTACCTTTCTGGTTCTATGGGCTAAGAAAAATGCTCACCAATTCTGACAACCAAAACAATAATTAACAACAGATAAAACTATGTGTAACCTTAACACACTCAACCCTAACACCGACTATATCCGTAGTATACCCAGGGTTACTTTTACCCCATGCTTATTTATTACATTCTTCTGAGACAAATTATAGATGTAGTAACAAAGCTAATGTTCTTAATTGTTACATGTTAATGGTAGTTGAATAAAACTATCTATGTACATGCTCATTTTTAATACATATTTAATTTTTTTCAATATTGAAAAGTAGCAAAAATCTCTAGGATTTTGTGAGTTAAACGTTTATCTATAATCTATGAAAATGAATTTAGCGAGAGCGGAACACTTCTCTGATGGCAACAGTGTCACCTATGTGTTCTGGACATAGGGTTGATGGAAAACAACACACAGTACTTAAATTGGCATAAGTAATATTTAGGGTTGGTATTGTCTCTGTGGGGTTTAAGTTCTATAGAGAATCATTGAATCAACTCCATTACTTCTCAAAAATACATGAACAAGTGTAGTGCATACACTACTCTACACGTCCCGTCTTATCACCACACCGCAACAGGCTGAAGCCACAGAATTTCAGAGGGAAGTTAGAATGTTTCAAATTTTATGATATTATAATAAACTTACACCTTGAGCTTCAATGCCATAACCAGTCATGTTGGTTAATTTGACGAGATATGTGAGGTATGGGAATAGTGAGGGTGTGATTCCAAGCAACATATGGTACTTCATCACTTCACATTGCTTTGTTTTATTGGCCAGGAAAATAGATCTCAAGTACAAGGGTTAAAAAAAAAAACTACACAGGCTGTGAAAAGCACTATTTTAAAAGAAAAGGCATTTCAATAATTTAGGTACCTCGAAAGAGGGATATAGCAATGAGGCTATAGCATTAGAGCCTCATCAATAATGACACGCCTGTCTGACTGTCTAATACTAGTATTAATAACAATAACCGTGGTTCCGTTTCATTGGTGCCATTTAAGAGAAAACGATACTTGTACCACCAGAACAACTATCTATCTACATACAGAACAAATGCTAAGTTTTACAGGATTTGGATAGGTATTAAATTACCAGACACTATTTATTTTATTTTTAAAGATATAATCATTCCAAATCATGATTTTACTTTTAAATTTTATTTGAGTTGCAATCATTATGTCTAGTTTTGGTATTGTCACCAACGTGATATTATTTTCCCATCAGGACATTCTTTAAGTTGTAGACAGCTGCACATCTGTTCTCTTAGGGGTTTCATTTTAGACTTTCTCGTGTTATTTTTTATTTTTACATTGAATTTGGCACTAATACCAATATCCATTATTCCTGGAATAATTATAGCATACCTGGAGACAATAATTTTGTTACTTATGCCAGGAAACATTTGACAATGAGGGATTGTTACTCTCCCCAAATGGACTTGTATGTTGATTTTTTGCATCTATCATTATGATTTTTAGTTTAATATATTTGCACTGATTGTAAGTAAATAACTGTTGCTTTCAAACATGTCCCCGTAAATATTTCTGATATGGTTGTTTTCATCAAGCATGCTCTATACTATAATCATGTAAATTAACATCATTATCATTGTTCTCTTTGTATTGTTTAATACGTTTATCAATCTAAATAAAAGAAATTCCATAAATCAACGAATCATATTAAATAAAAGAGAATTCATATTAATTGGTTCGTTATTTGCTTTTTGCAAAGTTCTGTATACTATTACTTGTAGGTACTTATGAATTTTCAATTAGTTTTTTTGAAATTGTGAGGAATTTTTCTCCAAAGAAATTTTCAGACATGTTTTAGCGGTGATAAATTCTTGTTTCAATTTCATCATATGTAATCATAAACTAAGTTCACAATTGAAAGGAGTCAAAACAACTTCCATCATCCGACATAATGACAAAGAGTAATTAAATTCGTTTCATGTTAAGTTGAGGCTATAGATTCAATAACCTACACCTAATTCATCTCGACATAATACCGCTTCAAGACAGTGGGTCACTGTACTTGTAAGGCGGGTTTATTCGACCTTCCATGATGGATGGTAGTGATTCCATTACGTTTCACAAAATAATGAAAGTTTCAAACCATCATTCGTTTCCTATGCGTGACTTACCACATCAAGGCAGTTGGTGGGAGGTGGGTGAGGTCCTGACCTCCCTTAATGGGAAGGGAGGTCACTTATTGTGTCTTCTATACCCTTAAGTCTGTTCTCCTACTTGCTTTTTGTCATTGTTTTGGAATGAAATTACTTGTCCGAGTCCTTGGCTGAGAGGGTAACAGTCAAATGTATAGATAGTTAAAGTTTTGGGATATTTGTTTGATATTTTATTTCCTTGTGAATCATATCTGTTATGTATTGTTATACATGTATTTATTGTTTTGAATGTATAATCTAAGCATTTGACTGTGTTCCACTTAGACCTGGGTGGGGTTCCTTACCTCCCATAGTCGGCTGGGAGGCACTTGATGTGTCTTCTATCCTCCTTTGTCTCTTTTCCTATGTGCTTTCTATCCTTATCTTGGAATGAGATTACTTGGTTTTGTCCAGGTCTGGCTGGAAACCCTGGCTAGGAGGGAAACAGTCAAATGTTAGAGTTTTGGGGGATGATTTTTTTTGTCTTTTTAATCATCTCTCGGTTATGCACTGTATGTAACACTTGAGAGTATCCCTCTTTGTTTGGACTTGTGTTTGTGTCTGGATGAGACTTTTAGGTGATCTCAAACTAAGTATTTTGATAGTCTGCTCTTGGAATCTACCTATGTTCCCTATTTGAACAAATTTCCCTTTGTCATACCTTTTCTTGGGTGCTTTAATTGTAATTCTAGAACGTTTTGATATCCCATTTTCTTCCTTTTT
>NC_088364.1:15800998-15805998 GCF_034508935.2 Berghia stephanieae
TATGAACTGATGATGAATATCTCTTATCTAAAAAAAAACAAACAAAAAACAACAACAAAAAAAAAACACACACAAAAAAAAAAAAACAAAAAACAAACAAACTCCAAAATCACTCGCTTGTTTCATTCACTTCATTTCATTTTCAGGATATTCGTCCCCCTTTTTTCATATCATGATTTTGATTGCATCTAGATACTGATACTGAATACTGATTGATACTCCACTGTTGTCTGCGTGTAGTGTAAGTGTGTTAGTGAGTGTAATTTCCAGGAAGTCTGAACGAGATGCATAGATGCTTCTTCTTCCTATAAGTTTTATTTTCCACGAGAACCAAAATTGAAACTGACAATCAATGTTCATTGTATTTTCCAAGAACCGAAAGTCTTCTTTTGTCCAACCACCCCGCCACTCCTCCCTCTTTTTCCCATCTTCATGTGCTTTGCGTGAACTTTTCCAGACAATATCGTCGTCGGCGTGAATAATCATCATCGTCATCATCATTGATTGATTTGGCATTTATACTCTACCATGGATTTCAGCATTTTTTTTTTTACTATCTAGGTCTAGAAACATTGAATTAAAACTTAGCAGACACAAAGATTTCTGGGTGGGGTTCCTGACCTCCCAGTTCATTATAATGGGCAGGGAGGTACTTACTTGTGTCTTTTATCCCACTATATGTTTGCCAACATGCTGTCTGTCTTTGTCTTGGAATGAGGTTACTTGGTTTTGTCCTGGCCCTGGCTGGAAACCCTAGCTAGGAGGGAAAAAGTCAAATTTATGGTTAGAGTTTTGGGAGATGATTTTTTTTCCCCTTGTTGTAAATCATCTCTCTGTGTTATGCACAGTAGGTATTATTGTATTATGTTTTGTTTACATATATTAATATTATATACGATTTGTTAACATTTGATTGTATTTCTCTTAGTGGGGACCCGTGCTTGTGCCTGGATGAGATGTTTAGGTGATTTCAAACTAAATACTTCGATTGTGTTCTCTTGGAATCTACATCTGTTTCCTATTTGAACCAATTCCCATTTGTCTTACCTTTTCTTAGGTGATTTAATTGTAATTCTAGAACTTTTTAGTATCCCATTTTCTTCCTTTTTACTGACGCTGATATGACCTAAATGTGTTGCAAGCGCCGTAAGACCCATAAAAAAAACAACATAAAAACAAAGCACAAAAAAGATTTACTTTCTATCAAATGTTGTAAAGAATGAAGTTTGTTTCAGTGTCAAGACTTTGTAATTTTTACCTTAACTCATCTGCTGTCATTTATGGGAAAGCTTAAGATGCTGCCCATCTAAGAATACTTAACCTTCTAAGTGGCAGCTTTTCTCATGAAACCTAATTTTTTTCTGTTAAATTTGTCTTTCTGATTGCCCGATATTTTGATATTATTCTATATATTTATGCCTGTTCTATCACCACTAAAGGACACGTCATTCAAGCTTTACTCATCCCCAACATACTACTATCTTGTCAATCACACCTCTAAAACACAAAAGGCAGGCTAAAACAAGTCATTGATTTTTATTTTTCAGCTTTAATATTAGATAGATCTTGTGGGTTTCTTTTTCAATTGGCCCGGGGAGTACAAATGAACACTTTTAGATCACTTGAATGTTCATTTCTTATTGGCAATACAGTGGTCTCTGTTTTTAAGCATGGTCCTAGGGAATCAAGTAGAGTGTGCTTACAGCTGGACTGTGCTTATAAGTGGATTACATTTTTTTTTTCCCTAAAAAAGTCATTGTAGTTTCTTTTAGTTTGATTTATTTTTAGGTAAAAACAACCTTTTTTTTTCTGTCACAATATATGTGACAGTATTACTTGTGCCGTACTTGTGGATTGAGGGATAAAGAACTTGAGATTGTTGCTGTTAATGTCATCTTTTCAGATACTTCTTGAGCTTGGGGAACAGACATAGTCAGGTTGGGCAAGATTCAGACTATATGCAGGATGCTGTAGGGTCGGAAGTTTGAATTGAATTATTGCGTCTTAGGTTTGACATCTAGTATGTGATTGTGCATTGTCATGCTGTAATATCGAATCTCTACCACCTCGAACTCGTGCAAGTCTATTTTTGAGGGTTTGAATGGGCATGATATGGTGTAATCGTTCCTTTGAAATCCCAATGTCATCTGCGATATCTTTATATTTTACCCTTTGATTTGCCATATTCAAATGGTCAACTGCTTTTTGTGTATTGGTATTGGATGCAGAAAGTGATCAAATACTTTTGTCTCTGTTAGGACATTTCTTTAAAAAAATTCTAACCCCCTTTTGAACTGCGCCATCAGTTATACACATATCACCATAATCAGCCTTCATTCTTTGGTGGATGTTTGCTGCGCAGCATCCTTCTGCTGTTAGAAATTCAATAATGAGCACGGTTTGATGATAAGTTCATTATGTCTTGCCATTATCTCACCCAGTTTGTCTTAGTAAGGTTGTGACATCACTCAATTATGAGCACAAATGAAGTCACATAAATTAGTTGTCGCAGATGAATGTAGAAGTATGGTTTTTGAGTCCGTGTGTGAAATTTCATGTGTTTTGATTTATGGGTAAACAACAATTATATATAACAAATTAAGAAACTATGGAGCAGGCACCTGTGTCAGATAAAGATTTGAACAAGTGTGTATGAAAGGTGCTAGACAAAGCTAGAAAGAAAAATACAAGAAAAAAAAAACATCTTAAAAAATCAGTCTACCTCGACTGGGAATTGAACATCCGACCATCTGATTCCCGGTCAGACATGCTACCATTACACATGTAATGGTAGCATGTCTGATCGAGAATCAAAAGTTAGACCTCGAGTAAAATTCTACGCAGCACAGCACGGGAAAAATACTTTGTCACACATATTGAAATCTTAGCTTTCTACTTCTTCTTCTTCTTCTTCTTCTTCTTCTTCTTCTTCTTCTTCTTCTTCTTCTTCTTCTTCTTCTTCTTCTTCTTCTTCTTCTTCTTCTTCTTCTTCTTCTTCTTCTTCTCTCTTCTTCTTCTTCTTCTTCTTCTTCTTCTTCTTCTTCTTCTTCTCTTCTTCTTCTTCTCTTCTCTTCTTCTTCTTCTTCTCTTCTTCTCTTCTTCTTCTTCTCTTCTTCTTCTTCTTTCTTCTTCTTCTTCTTCTTCTTCTTCTCTTCTTCTTCTTCTTCCTTCTTCTTCTTCTTCTCTCTTCTTTCTTCTTCTTCTTCTTCTTCTTCTTCTTCTTCTTCTTCTTCTTCTCTTCTTCTTCTCTCTTCTTCTTCTTCTTCTTCTTCTTCTTCTTCTTCTTCTTCTTTCCTTCTTCTCTTCTTCTTCTTCTTCTTCTTCTTCTTCTTCTTCTCTTATCATTATTATTATTATTATTATTATTATTATTATTATTATTATTATTATTATTATTATTATTATTATTATTATTATTATTATTATTATTATTATTATTATTATTATTATTATTATTATTATTGTTATTGTTGTTATTGTTGTTATTATTATCATCAGTATTATTATTATTCGAGGGCTTCATCTTTCCACAGCTTTGTTTTCGCTCATCCCTCTAAATGAATCTACATTTCCATTTATCATTACATTCTTGTTTAAAAAAAAAAAAAAATGGATTATCTGCTTTTACCTCTTGCAGAGGTGAAAACACTCTGATGAATTTATATTATTTTTGTGAGATATACCTTTTCCCCCTTCTAAATCATTCTATTACGGTCATAACACCACAGAGGTTTTTGAATAGTTGAGACGAGTTAAATCCTATATTCTTCACAAATATTTCTGCCTCTTAATTGCTGCGATTTTTAAATGAAAAAGATATATTTCCCTTACTTAAGCCATATTTACGCATTTGAGCAAAATGATAAGGGTAAAAGTAAGAATATATATATACCTATTGTTGCTGGGGTTCTCTTTCTGTAACGTGAAAGATATATTATAGCAATTATGCTTGCTGTAAATCTATCCTTTAAATATCGGCCTTCCACAATGCTACAGTCAACTGTTTTGTGGTCACCAGGGGCTTTTCTCCCTCTTTTCTTTTTGGTTTGTATATGATGGGATGGAGTTTATCCCAGAATCGAAGGGGCACTCCACCAATTGAGTTCATGAAGTCAGGTTGTTCTTACCGACGTTTGCGGGTAACGTCACGCTCTCTCATTTTAAAACTCTTTTTAAAAATATTGTTTTCTTTCTTTTCCCCCACCAGTTTATCACCATATTATTCACGGATTTACGAAAAGTAATTTGTTACACAACTTAGGCTTGTGATGATATTGTTCATTGTTTTTCAACTAGATGCAGCTCACCAGCAAATGACTTTCCGCATACGGCATAACTTTTTATATTATGTGACTACAGCAATATTGTTTTTCATGACCATGACTTCACCCTCCCCTCCTCCTCCCTACATGATATGTGAATGTGCAATGTATACGGGCAGTATGCTGACTTTATGATCCATTTAAATTCGAAATTGCTGTTTTGCTCTTTATAGCGTGGTGGTATATTAGATACTACATTAGTCATACTGAAGTATGCATGGCATTGTCAGTGTGTGTGTGTGTGTGTGTGTGTGTGTGTGTCTAAGAGAGAGGGAGAGAGAGAGAGAGAGAGAGAGAGAGAGAGAGAGAGAGAGAGAGAGAGAGAGAGAGAGAGAGAGAGAGAGAGGTTGTGTGTGTTTAAGCGTGTGTCTCTGTATGATAAAGTTAAAAGGGATGCTAATACACACTCCTGTTTCTATTATCGCTGACATGACGGGCTGTGTATGCATTGCCACTAGGAATAAGGAGCTTTGTGTTAATGGGTTTGTGTGTGTGTGTGTGTGTGTTTGTGTGTGTGTGTGTGTGTGTGTATTCGTTCATTCATTTATATTGTTTACAATCTGGTTTAGTACGCCCATGCAAGGAAATAGTGATTTGATAAGATTGACTGGTGATATTGGAGGGAAAAGAGGGGCGAATGGGAGGGAGGGATTATGTTCTTCATAATACATATAAACA
>NC_088364.1:15810998-15815998 GCF_034508935.2 Berghia stephanieae
ACCCATCATCTATTAGTAGACTATGGAATCGTTTATCATTTGTTGCAGCGGAATCTGAAATCCCTGATCTTTTTAATAGTTTGGTATCGCTGTGTATTCAATCTCAAGCACCATTTTATAATGCGTTCAAGTTCAACAATCCTTCACCAATTTTTTTTTTTTTTTTTTTTTTTTAAATAATTTATTGTAAGGTTCAAATCAACCTGGAGGTTTTTGCATCATGAAGTAGAAGAAGAACAGACGGAAAAGTGGTTGTTTTGATGGATGGTGGATGGAATGATGGATGATACAGCGATGCGATGAAGGACTAGAGGGAGTAACGGACTTTTTGATTACTGTATAATTCGCTTCTATAACGGACGCCTTGTCTACAGGGTGATGCAATTTATGGGAAGAATAAAGAGTTGAATGAATTTTGTACAAAGGCCACTACCTCACCAACTGTTTCCAGTTTCCAGTGAGACCTAGTAGTTTAGCCAGACATGCGTGCATCAACAAATAAAATATCATTGTGTCGGGTCTATTGTTAGATAATCAAGCCACTTAACCCCCATTGACCTTTTTTTCTTCTTACATAGCATTGTTTTGTGGGGGGAAGCATGCTAGGTATTCCCTTAGCGATAGCGTTACTATTGAAAAAGTCTGTTCGAAAACATTATTGGCGAAAAAAATAAAGAGAATATAAATGTGCACAACTTAAAAACAAAACTCAAGACAACACCACCGCCAACACACATACCTAGTACATTCAATAGCATCAGGTCGAAGCATGCTGTAGCTTGTGCCAGTTGCGACGACTGTCCGTGACTCCCTTGAAAATTGGTCTCCAGACATTTGATATTAATTTACGACGTCGGTTGGGTATAATGTTAAGCCATATTTCGCTCATTTGACTTAGTAAAAAAAAGTTACCCCTCTCATATATATATATATGTATGCATGTATGTATGTATGTATGTATGTATGTATGTATGTATGTATGTATGTATGTATGTATGTATGTATGTATGTATGTATGTATGTATGTATGTATGTATGTGTGTGTGTGTGTGTGTGTATGTAGGTAGGTAGGTAGGTAGGTAGGTAGGTAGGTAGGTAGGTAGGTAGGTAGGTAGGTAGGTAGGTAGGTAGATAGGTAGGTAGGTAGGTAGGTGTGTGTGTTTATGTATGTATGTATGTATGTAGGTAGGTAGGTAGGTAGGTAGGTAGGTAGGTGTGTGTGTTTATGTATGTATGTATGTATGTATGTATGCATGTATGTATGTATGTAGGTAGGTAGGTAGGTGTGTGTGTTTATGTATGTATGTATGTATGTATGTATGTATGTATGTATGTATGTATGTATGTATGTATGTATGTATGTATGTATGTATGTATGTATGTATGTATGTATGTATGTATGTATGTATGTTTATATGTATGTATGTGTGTGTATGTATGTATGTATGTATGTATGTATGTATGTATGTATGTATGTATGTATGTATTATATATATATATATATATATATATATATATATATATAATATTTTATGTTTTAAGTATATGTGTATGTATGTAACTATATATAATGGGGACATCCGGATTGTGAAGTTTCGGATTAGAGAGACGCGATATATATTTTTTTTAAATACAGAAAATAACACAACTTTGTTAGCGCCACTGGGTGTTGACATCACCACTTACGGGCTTAGGGAATTGGGCAGATTCAAAGGGCGTGTTTCATGATTATTATTTTAATAGTACTCTATTCTGAAGTTGTCGAGCTCTCTGTCTGTTAGCTTATCGTCTGTTTTCAAGAGGTCACATCGACATAACATTTGCAGAGCTGTCTTTCAATGTCATCCCCATTTATTTCCTGACAAGTGATATTGTATTTGATTTTTTCCCCCCTCAAAACGGCGAAACCCTACTGGATTATTATTATTATTATTATTATTATTATTATTATTATTATTATTATTATTATTATTATTATTATTATTATTATTATTATTATTATTATTATTATTATTATTGTTTGCTTTGATGTCGTTTTTTTCCTGTCTCACAAAGGGACGCTACTCCGGCTGAAATTGTATCAGCTAGAAACAGGCATGATATTAAAATAATGTGTTCACGATGGTGTAAATTTGAACATTCAACCTGCTTGTCATGGCTTAAACATGTTGCCATTATGCTTGAGGCAAGATGGCCGAGGACATAATGGGGATATTTTGGGCAATCCTGGTTGGAGCCAATTTTCCGTAACTCCAGTAATCTCCCGTTCCATCCTGTTCTGATTATTATCATGCCTTTTTGGTATGGAAGTATCAGAACAGACGGTGCTTGTCCTGAAATCATTTACATTGAACGTTTAATTGAAACACTGAAATCTCTCTCTCTCTCTCTCTCTCTCTCTCTCTCTCTCTCTCTCTCTCTCTCTCTCTCTCTCTCTCTCTCTCTCTCTTTACTTGGTTTTGTCCTGGCCCAGGCCGGTATCCTAGCTGGGAGGGAAACAGTCAAATGCATAATTATTGTTTTGGGAGGTGATATTTTGTTCCCTTGTAAATCATCTCTCTGTTATGTAATATTATATTTGTTATTTTGAATGTATAATGTAAGCATTTGAGTGTATTCCTCTTTGTTGGATTTTGTGCTTGTGTCCGGATGAGACTTATAGGTGATCTCAAACTAAGTACAATGGTGGTGTGCTCTTGGAATCTACATCTGATCCCTATTTGTTCCCAGTTCCCCTATGTCTTACTTTTTCATGGGTGCTTTAATTGTAATTCTAGAACTTTTTACTATCCCATTTTCTTCATTTTTACTGGCGCTGATATAACCTAAATGTGTTGCAAGTGCCGTAAACCCTTAAAAACAACACAAACAACATCTCTCTCTCTCTCTCTCTCTCTCTCTCTCTCTCTCTCTCTCTCTCTCTCTCTCTCTCTCTCTCTCTCTCTCTCTCTCGTGTGTGTGTGTGTGTGTGTGTGTGTGTGTGTGTGCGTGTGTGTGTGCATGTTTGAGGTTTGTAGGTAAATATTACAGATTAAATAATTTATTGCATAATCAGGGGACATAACGGGGAAGCCGTAAGTTGTAAGTTGAATATATTGAGTTATCTTCCGTTCTGATCCTTTTGATTTCGTGGAGACTAATTCCGTAAGAGCAGAGACGATTTATTAGTTCCTGGCTAAATTCCAATGTTATTCTCCCTTTCTCCCTTTTTTATGTGTGTGTGTGTGTGTGTGTGTGTTTGTGTGTTTGCTCGTGTGTTTTAATATTTTACCTCTGTTTAGTGCAACTTCTCACAGTCCACTACTAAAACAAGATGCAAATTCTCAAACTTATGAACTCGTGATTTTTGAATGAGTTTGGTATAACAGGCATAGCTTCTTAACAAAGAGAGCTTTTTCTTCTTCTTTATTAAACACGGCAAGTGTTGAATTATTCTTGTTTCTTATAGATTTTTGAATATTTCTAATTTTTACTTTGTGATGGAATAGCGTCATAATTTGTTTCCATTTTCTTTCTCACACCCACATGCGCGCGCACACACGCACGCATATATATATATATATATATATATATATATATATATATATATATATATATATATACACACACCCCCACACCCCCGCCCCCCCCCCCCCCCCACACACACACACATTGGGTATATTATGCACTATCCTTTGGCTCCTCTATTAAAACATCTTTATTTTTTTTTATTATTATTTTTTTTTAACTCTTGACAGAAAATAGAAATCCATCTGTTTGCTGTCTGGATAATATTTTATCTGCTTGTAATGGTTTGCGAAGACTTGATGGGTGATGATTCACGATGAGGTTCTGATATGTTGTCCAATAAAAGGCATAATGTAACTCACCTAGTGTTCGTGATGGGGGTCTTATCTGATGTCTGTTCTCATATTGATTGGACGGGGCAGGCCTATCTATCTCTACTTAATGGGGGTTTTTGGGATTTATTCATTTTTTTTTTTTCGTGGGATAATGGAGAGTAATCTTTCATCTAGCTAACCATCCATCCACCCATCCATCTTCCTGTATAGCTATGCATCCGTCCATCCATCCATTCACTCATCCATCCATCCACCCATCCATCCAACCATTTATCCAGCCATCCATCCATTCATTCATTAATCCATCCATCTATTCACTCATCCAGCCATCCACCTTTCACTCCACCCACTCATCCACCCATCCATCCGTCCATCGTTCCTTCCATCCATCCAGCCATCCATCCATCCCCCAATCCTTTTATACATCCATTCATCAATCAATCCATCCATCCATCGTTCCTTCCATCCATCCAGCCATCCGTCCTTCCATCCATCCATCCATCCCCCCAATCCTTTTATACATCCATTCATCAATCAATGCATCCATCCATCGATCCACCAATCCACCCATTCATCCATCCACCCACCAATCCATTTATCCATCCATCCATCCATCGATTCATCAATCCATCCACACTCACATGATGGCATACATGACCGACTCATTGTCTTGTATTACTTCTTAGCTCCTATCAACAAGAAAGTCTCAAACCCTTTATGCATATTCATAATATTGTTTTGTATGCATAACAAATACCGACGCTGTCCGTAGTTCAAATCCCCAGTGTCTTTTATCTGCCCAGCTTGATTAATCCTCTCTCTTTATATTGGACCAATTCATCTTCTATCATCTTAACTTCTGTTTATTATTTTGTTTCGTAGCATCCATGACTTTGCATATAGGGCATCCTAGGCTCTTTCTTAACAAAGCCAGACGACGCTGAGAGAGCTCAGTGACCAGATGTAGAAACCTCACTACTCCCTCCTCCTCCCCCCCCCCCCCCCCAAAAAAAAAAAATAAAATAATAATAATAAAAATCCAAACAACACATGCACGCACACACACACACACACACACACACACACACACACACACACACACACAGCATAAAAGAAACGTCACAAAAAAAAAAAAGAAAAAAAAGAAAACGAAAACTA
>NC_088364.1:15820998-15851362 GCF_034508935.2 Berghia stephanieae
ATAGAAATATAAATGCTTCCTGATCTACCCCCCCACCCCCTTTCTCTCTCTCTCCATCTCTCTCTCTCTCTCTCTCTCCTCACTCATTCAGACATCGAGTGAAATAGTATGCGTGTGAGAGAGTTAGATAGAGAGAGAGAGAGAGAGAGAGAGAGAGAGAGAGAGAGAGAGAGAGAGAGAGAGAGAGAGAGAGGAGAAAGGGGGAGGATAGAGAGAGAGAAAGAAAGGAAGAGAGAGGAGAGAGAAGAAAGAAAGAAGAGAGAGAGAGAGAGAGAAGAGAAGAGAAGAGAGAGAGAGAGAGAGAGAGAGAGAGAGAGAGAGAGAGAGAGAGAGAGAGAGAGAGAGAGCACAGACAAGACAAAAGAGAGCGATTCAGACCAAAAGAGAGGGATGCAGACGAAGCAGTTGGCGTGAGCGCTGTTTGTTGTCTTTCTTCCTCTCATTTGTCGCCTATGTCAGTAGTTGTAATAGTGGTTGTAGTACTGGTAGTAGTAGTTGTAGTAGTTTCTTGTCTTAATGCGTAGTAGGAATTATGGTAACGGCGGCAGTACTGGTAGTGTTTATGGTAGTTGTGGTGGTGGTTGCTGTGGTGGTAGTTGTAGTTGTATCCGTTGATGACTATAATAATTCCTGTTTTTAAGTGTAATGCTTAGTCATTGATCGAGTGATTGATTGATTGATTGATTGGTTAATTTATAAGTCTTTTTAGTTATACCTATCTCTCTCTCTCTCTCTCTCTCTCTCTCTCTCTCTCTCTCTCTCTCTTCTCTTTCTCTTCTCTTCTCTTCTCTCTCTTTCTCTATCTCTCTTCTTTCTCAACTTCCTCTCTCTATATGCACATTATGTGTTTTTAGTGTAAGATATTGTGATTTCACTCTTCACGCCTATTGGCAAGGTTTTAATTGAGTACAAAAATGAAAGAAAATATAAGTATTCGACTCAGAAATAGACGTATCTAGCTTTCCTTTTGGTGACTGGGATTGGTTTCTATTGTTGAAAAGGACTTTTCATCTTCTTGTCTTATTTTAGAGTGTGGACGACGTGACAATAAATTCTTATGCTTACTGTTGATTTTCTATTTAATACATGGAATATGTACATTGTGTTGCTTTTTATTTATCACCGTTATCTTCTTCTTCTTCTTCTTCTTCTTCTTCTTCTTCTTCTTCTTCTTCTTCTTCTTCTTCTTCTTCTTCTTCTTCTTCTTCTTTCTTTTCTTCTTCTTCTTCTTCTTCTCTTCTTCTTCTTCTTTTTTCTTCTTCTTTCTCTTCTTCTTTTCTTCTTCTTCTTCTTCTTCTTCTTCTTCTTCTTCTTCTTCTTCTCTTCTTCTTTTTCAGCATCAGCAGCAGCAGCAGCATCATCTTCATCATCATCATCATGAGAGAGAGAGAGAGAGAGAGAAAGAAAGAGAGAAAGAAAGAGAGAGAGAGAGAGAGAGAGAGAGAGAGAGAGAGAGAGAGAGAGAGAGAGAGAGAGAGAGAGAGAGAGAGAGAGAGAGATTTTAGCGTGATCCGCTTTTTGTTAGCCATTCATTTTGTAAGAGATCGATTTCATGCTATTATTCAGTTGGGCAATTGGAAATATTGAATTGGAAGATTTTGTTTCCATTTACTTATTTATCTGTCTTGGGAGGAGAATGATTTTCATTTTTTCATTTTTTAAAAAGAAATTATCTACACTTTTACAAACTGCGCCGTTGATGAGTTTCATGTCAAATTGTACCTAAACATATTGTTGTTTTTGTTGTTGTCGTCGTCGTCTTCGTTGTTTGTTTGTTTGTTTATTTTGAAAAATTACTATTTTAAAAAATCTTAACGAGGGTGTATTTTTATCGGAATAACTATAACTGCCATTCGTATCACTCAGATGCTGAATATGTCGGTAAAAAAATATATAAGACCAAAAGAAGCCGAGAAAATGATACTAATTCTTATTTGAAATTGTGACTTTTGCATCGTTAATGTGTAAAGTAGGATTACCACCTGAGAGTCGTGAGTCCAAAGTGGTCTGAAAAAAGATATACGAAGTGGTTATTCAGTATCAGATACTGAATAGTGCTTTGCCACTATTCAGTATCCATAAGGAATTCTTTTTTATAGAGAGAGTGAAAAGTGCGACAATCTCGGTTGAATGTAAATAAACTGCTGACCTACTTCCAGATTGAACACGTGCAGTAACTGACAGCCCGATTCAAAGTTGTAAAAATATTTTGATCGTAATTTTTTAATTTCTGCTATTGTGCAATTAAATAGTTCAAAATATCAAAGTAAGAGTGGCATTCAAATAAATTTTTTTAATGTCTGAATAGACATGATTAAATGTCACTAAGAGTTCAGTGACACCATGGCATGGTGGATATAAGCTGCTTGACTCTGAGCTTAAGGTTCGAGAGTTCAAATCCCGGAAGGGGTAACTTTGTATTTTTTTCCCCAATATATTTTTTAAATTCCTTCTGTCTATTGATATTTTTAAACTTTTGTTTTAATAATTTTATTTGCTTGTAATATACTTTAATGTTGATTTTATACTATTGGTTATTATTATTATTATTATTATTATTATTATTATTATTATTATTATATTATTATTATTATTATTATTATTATTATTATTATTATTATTATTATTATTATTATTATTATTTCTACTTACTATTATTATTGTTGTTGTTGTTTTAATCGTCATCATCATCATTATTATGATTGATTATGATTTGTATAAAATCAAGTAGCTGGAGTAATTTAATTCGTTATCGATTTATTACGAATATCTTTTATGTGTTATAATCTCGTTGTTGTTTTTTACTAATGTGCTCTTCTATTGTTTATTACTTTTTAAAATCTTGCTTTTTTCTGTTGTTGTTGTTGTTGTTGTTGTTTGTTTATTTGTTTGTTTTGTCATCTAAGACAAACCCGATTCATTATAAATATGTGGCCAGACTTTCTGCCATTTTTAATTGAGTGATGTACTTCCGGATTCCTTGAATTAATTGCCGTATTATATTGAAATTTACATGACAATAACAATAATAATAATAATAATAATAATAATAATAATAATAATAATAATAATAATAATAATAATAATAATAATAATAATAATAATAATAATAATAATAATTTTAATAGATACTGAATATTAGACTACAATTGACATCTATTTACTGAATACACGTGGTATTTTTAGGGGTGTTTCTTTTTTTACGAAACCTGCCAAAACACGCCGAAACCCGACAAAATTGTGGGAAGTAGGCAGCAGTGGGGAGTGAACCTGGGACTCAGGGAAGTGTACACCATTGGGGAGTGAACCTGGGATTGGGTTTCGTAAAAAAAAAAGCAAATACTTTTTTACGAAACCCGACAATATCCGACAAAGTTATGGAAAGAAAGTAGGCAACAGTGGGGAGTGAACCCGAGACTCAGGGAAGTGTACACTATTGAGGAGTAAACCCAAGTCTATGGTTTTTCCGCGGGTTTTGGCGGGTGTCGTAAGAAAGTAATTGCTTCATTCTCGTCTGGTACCCAACTCCCATAGTCCTGGTTCATTTCCCACTGGTATCCATCTTCCATAGTCCCAGGTTCATTTCCACTGATTTTCTTTTCTCACAGTCCCAGGTTCACTCCCAACCAGTGTGCACTTCCCTGAGTCCCGGTTCATTGCCCAATGGTACCCACTTCCCATAACTTTTGACAATTTCGGTAGGTTTTGAAATAAAAGTACATTTTGAGCTCACTGTCCACTGGTATCAGCCTCTCGCAGTCCCGGGTTCAATACTCATCGGTGTCCAAATCCCAGATTCACTCCCTACTGCTGCCTGCTTCCCATAACTTTGTCGGCTTTTGGCAGGTTTCGAAAAAAAGTAATTCCCCCTCCCCCTTGGTATTGCTTTTTTACAGAATCCAGAATCCCAGGTTCACTCCCCACAAGTGTACACTTCCCTGAATCTCAGGATCACCCCCCACTGTTGCCTACTTCAATAACTTTGTCGGATATTGCCAGGTTTCGTCGGGTTTCGTAAAAAAGTAATTGCTTTTATATGAAACTCGCTGAAACCTGCCGAAAACCAGAGTCTCAGGTTCACTCCCTACTGGTGTACACTTCCATGAATTTCAGGTTAACTCCCCACTGTTGCCTACTTCCCATAACTTTGTCGGATATTGCCGGGTTTCGTAAAAAAGTAATTGCTTTTATGTGAAACTCGCTGAAACCCGCCGAAAACCAGAGTCTCAGGTTCACTCCCCACTGGTGTATATTTCCATGAAACTCAGGTTCACCCCCCACTGTTGCCTACTTCAATAACTTTGTCGGATATTGCCAGGTTATGTCGGGTTTCGTAAAAAAAAGTAATTACTTTTATGTGAAACTCGCTGAAATCCACCGAAAACCAAAGTCTCAGGTTCACTCCCCACTGGTGTACACTTCCATGAATCTCAGGTTAACTCCCCACTGTTGCCTACTTCCCATAACTTTGTCGGATATTGCCGGGTTTCGTAAAAAAGTAATTGCTTTATGTGAAACTGGCTGAAACCCGCCGAAAACCATAGTCTCAGGTTCACTCCCCACTGGTGTACACTTCCCTGATTCTCAGGTTCACTCCCCACTGTTGCGTACTTCCCACAACTTTGTCGGATATTGCCGGGTTTCGTAAAAAAGTAATTGCTTTTATATGAAACTCGCTGAAACCCGCCGAAAACCAGAGTCTCAGGTTCACTCCCCACTAGTGTATATTTCCATGAATCTCAGGTTCACCCCCCACTGTTGCCTACTTCAATAACTTTGTCGGATATTGCCAGGTTATGTCGGGTTTCGTAAAAAAAAGTAATTACTTTTATGTGAAACTCGCTGAAATCCACCGAAAACCAAAGTCTCAGGTTCACTCCCCACAGGTGTACACTTCCATGAATCTCAGGTTAACTCCCCACTGTTGCCTACTTCCCATAAGTTTGTCGGATATTTCCCGGTTTCGTAAAAAAGTAATTGCTGTTATGTGAAACTCGCTGAAACCTGCCGAAAACCATAGTCTCAGGTTCACTCCCCACTGGTGTACACTTCCCTTAGTCTCATGTTCACTCCCCATTATTTGCCTACTTTCCATAACTTTGCCCCATTTTGTTGGGATTTGGCGCATTTCGTAAACAAAAAGGTAATTGCTTTTTTTTTTTTCAAAACCCACCAAAACCCAGTCCCAGGTTCACTCCCCACTAGTGTACACTTCCCTGAATCTCAGGTTCACTCCCCACTGTTGCCTACTACCCATAAATTTCTCGGATATTGCCAGGTTTTCGTCGGTTTTCGTAAAAAAGCAATTGCTTTTATATGAAACTCGCTGAAACCCGCCGACAACCATAGTCTCAGGCTCACTCCCCACTGGTGTATAATTCCATGAATCTCGGGTTCACCCTCCACTGTTGCCTACTTCAATAACTTTGTCGGATATTTCCCGGTTTCGTAAAAAAATAATTCCTTTTATGTGAAACTCGCTGAAACCCGCCGAAAACCAGAGTCTCAGGTTCACTCCCCACTGGTGTACACTTCCCTTAGTCTCAGGTTCACTCCCCATTATTTGCCTACTTTCCATAACTCTGCCCCATTTTGTTGGGATTTGGCGCATTTCGTAAACAAAAAGTAATTGCTAATTTTTTTTCAAAACCCGCCGAAACCCAGTCTCAGGTTCACTCCCCACTAGTGTACACTTCCCCGTATCTCAGGTTCACTCCCCACTGTTGCCTACTACCCATAAATTTCTCGGATATTGCCAGGTTTCGTCGGGTTTCGTAAAAAATTAATTGCTTTTATATGAAACTAGCTAAAGCCCGCCGAAAACCATAGTCTCAGGTTCACTCCCCACTGGTGTACACTTCACAGAGTCCCAGGTTCACTCCCCACGCTTTGCCTACTTTCCACAACTTTGCCGCATATTGTCGGGTTTCGTAAAAAAGTACCCCCCCCCCCCCATTTTGTTATTGCTTTTTTACAAAACCCAGAGTCCCAGGTTCACTCCCCACTGGTGTACACTTCCCTGAATCTCAGGTTCATCCCCTCCTTCCCCCCCCCCCCTCTAACACACACACACACACGCACACGCTGCTGCCTACCTCTCATAACTTTGTCGGATATTGCCAGTTGTCGTCGTGTTTCGTAAAAAAGTAATTGCTTTTTATTTGGAAACCCGCCGAAACCCAGTCCCAGGTTCACTCCCCACTGGTGTACACTTCTTTGAGTCCAATATTCACTCCCACAGCTGCCCTCTTCCTATAACTTTGTCAGGTTTCGGAAAATAACACACCGTATTATAGTGCAAAACCACTATTCAGTGTCAGATATTGAATAGTACAAAACCACTATTCAGTATCAGATACTGAATAGTGCAAAACCGCTATTCAGTATCTGATACTGAATAGTGCAAAACCACTATTCAGTATCAGATACTGAATAGTGCTAGCCAAAGATATAAGGAGGGAGAAGGGGGAAGAGGAAGGGAAGGAGGGGAAGGACGACGACGACGATGGTTACGGTGTATAAACCAATGTATACTTATTTGCAGGTCTGGCAATCCCAAGTTTTTATAGGCTTAATATTGTTATTTATTCTCAAACCAACGCAACATATTGTCCACCACAAAAATTTAATATTGAGCCCATCTGACTTGCAAACAAGTGCCCGTAGGTTATTGAGCACGATTTTGTTCCTAAGAAATCGAATCATGCGCTTGCCTGCTTTCATATTTTGAAAGCAATCCGTTCAGTTAACTTTTATGATTTACACAGGACTGTACTTACGTTGAAGGTAGTGAAAGGGGAAAGTATTAACTGGGGTTTCAAATTATCCAGGATTTTATTGTTCCATGTTATGCGATCGATTTATGTTTTGAGAGACAGATAGCAAATTTGAATTCCTCTCATTTTTCTTTGCCAACTTGTTTGTTATTGCTGTAGTTATTGACATCATCATCATCATCATCATCATCATCATCATCATCATCATCATCATCATCATTATCATCATCATCATTATCATCATCATCATCATCATCGTCATCATCATCATCATCATCATCATAACAACTTATCCTCCTCATCCTCTTCAACCACCACCTCCTCTTCCACTACCTCCACCTCCTCAGTCTGCTCATCATAATCATCGTCGTGGTATCATCATCATCATCATCATCATCATCATCATCATCATCATCATCATCATCATCGTCATCATCATCATTATTATTATTATTATTATTATTATTATTATTATTATTATTATTATTATTATTATTATTTTATTTTATTTATTTCGTTTTTTAAATCGTATTGTGTCCAATTGACACATTTAAGTTTAAGGGATGAGGAATGATACTATTTGAGTAGTAAGACAGCAAGTATCGGGCTGTGAAATTACAATCATACCCTCCCGTCTTCTACTAATATGATACACTCCGTAAGTTTCAGGGATGCCCCTTTTCCGGATAAAGCCGGAAAACCGGCCTTTTGAAATATTCAGGATATCAGTTTTCTTTTTTTATCTTTTTAAAATTTTTAAGATTAACTTTTTTTTTTTGGTGTTTAAATAAAGGCTACGGTTAAGTGGGATATTTATCATTTTCTTAAATTTAAGAGTAATATCATTTGAGGAAAAGAAGCTTTCCGCGAAATATCTTCATATATGGTCTTTACGCTTTAACCATTCGGGCTTTTTGTTTTTGGCAAGGAACATTCCCGGGTTATGTAGGCATGGAATTTACTGTTGTTTGTCCTGATCTCTTCTATTTTACAAGTTCAACAACACGGAGGCATCTTCACTCCCTGAAAGATGTAAATAGCCTTAGGATGTTTAAAAATGCATTGTTTTAGAGATGAGATCCATTCCTTGTTATAGCATCTATTGCATCTTGCTCCGGGAGATTAAATTATGTTTTTTTTGGGGGTGTGTGTATGTGTCCCCTCATACGCGTGTGTGCATGAAATCTATCCTTCCATCCATCCATCAATCTATCCATCTATGTATCCATGTATCTATCCATCCGTCCACCCATCTATCTATCTTTCTATTTATCTATCTATCTATCTATCTATCTATCTATCTATCTATCTATCTATCTATCTATCTATCTATCTATCTATCTATCTATCTATCTATCTATCTATCTATCTATCTATCTATCTGAATCAAATTACCATTTTTAAAAAATCGTGGCCAGAAAATGTTAAATTCAAGTATTGATCGATCAAGGTGACGCCCAATTTGCCAAAAAGGCTCTAGCCTGAAACTTTTTGAAGACTTTTTGACCAATTAGGAATAATAAGTAGATTGATAACAGTTTATGCGCCCTCCCCCTCCCCACCAAATAATAACAAAAACATAAAAAAACAAACAAAAAAAACAACAACAAAAAACCCACAAAAATACAAACCAGAAAAATGAGCCTAAAATCAAAACAAACCGAAATAAACAAACAAATAAAAGCAAAGTAACAAAAAACAAAAAAAAAAAAAAAACCAAAAAAAAAAAAAAAAAAACAAGAAAAAAAAAAAAAAAACAAGACAAAAAAAAAACACAACAAAACAAAACAAAAACATTTAGTACGACAGAACAGCCACCCCTTGCCTTTTCCCCCTTCAAGACGCTGTGTTAAAAATTTCTCTCGCTGTCATTCCAGTCAGATTAGATCGATGTACCTCCTATAATTGCCGTGCTTCGACAAAATACTTTGTTTTGAATTTGTTCAGAAAACTTTTACTCATAATATTGAACGATTAACATGGTCCTCGGCTTGTTAAACATACTATAAAGCCAAGCTCGTGAGAATTTTTTGAAGTCTTTGGGATGAGACCGTTTGACAACTTGAGGGTCATTTTAATCGATCGATAATTGACGTAAAAGCTTTCTTGTTCAGAATGGGAAAAAAAAGAAAGAAAAGAAAGTTATTCGTCCGAGTATGGCAGCACAGCGGCCCGCTAGCCTTGTGAAACTTGCTTTATAAATAATGTATCGATTTTAACGCTTTTCTCAGAATATGTTCACGTTGTCACACTTCTTGATTGGCCTGGAACTTAGAGAGAGAGAGAGAGAGAGAGAGAGAGAGAGAGAGAGAGAGAGAGAGAGAGAGAGAGAGAGAGAGAGAGAGAGAGATAGTGTGTGTGTGAGAGAGAGTGAGATAGATAGTGTGAGAGATAGATAGATAGATAGATAGATAGAGAGAGAGAGAGAGAGAGAGAGAGAGAGAGAGAGAGAGAGAGAGAGAGAGAGAGAGAGAGAGAGAGAGAGAGATTGTCGGATGGAATAATCTGTTAAAAGGGGGTATGATAATGATATACTTTACTAACTCAATGGAGGTTCTTGGGTGATAATCAGTCTCCGTGTATTACAATACCAGAGCTTGTCACAACCTCATAATCATAAGGTGAAACAAATTATATTATTGTGTTAGCATCATTGCCGTTCTCACAATACACAATTCTTTTACTTCAAAACTTTTACATCAATTATCGATAGACTTTAGATCTCAAGAAAATTAAACCCGCGACTTCTAAAAGAATATGGGATGTAATGATGAAGGTCGGCTAAACGTAAAATGCAATTGACATCACCATTATGTTAAAAAATAGTCGTCCAGAGTTGATCGGTTTTGACCTAGGTTGAAAGGCGTATTATTATTATTATTATTATTATTATTATTATTATTATTATTATTATTATTATTATTATTATTATTATTATTATTATTATTATTATTATTGTTATTATTATTACTCTCTCTCTCTCTCTCTCTCTCTCTCTCTCTCTCTCTCTCTCTCTCTCTCTCTCTCTCTCTCTCTCTCATATACGCACATCTCGCAGTATACATCCTATGCTTACTTCGTAGAGCTTTGAAATAAATGGAAAGCATAGAACATCTGGGGGGGGGGGGGGGGGGGGGGGGGGGGGGGGGGAGTTGAAATTGGAGCATTCAAAATGTGGGATTGATGTTTCTGATCAATCCGTCACAAAAACGAACTAATTATTGTTACACTACCAGAAGCAAACACTCCTCATGACCCCGATCTCACCCACTCCTCCCCCAATAGTAAAACTCCCCCCCCCCCCCCCCCCCCCCCCCACCCAAAAGAAAAAGAAAACTAAAAAAAAAAAAAAATAAAGAAAAGGATAAAAGTAAATAAACAAAAATAGGAACAGACCCCCCCCCCCCCCCCCGAAAAAAAAAGAAACAAAACAAAACAACAACAAAAAAAAAACTAACAAACAACAAACACACCCGCCGCACAGAACAAAAAAACACAAAAAACAAACAACCCCCCCCCCCCCCAACAAAGTAATGAAACAAAACAGAATATTAACTAATCGAAACTCCCCTCTTCCCCCGCCGCCCCCCCCTCCCCCCCCCCCCCCCCCCCCCACACCCACACACACACACACCCACCCCAACCAAAGCATTATATTCAGAGCGAGCAACACCATTCATTAAAAAAAAAAAAAGAAAGGCAAAAAGATACAAATAACAAGTAAAGGCATTTAAAAAATTAAATAAAAAAAAAAACCAAAACGCAACTCACGATCCCTTGTATGCATTTGTGTGTGTGCGCGCGCGCATATGTGTGCGTTTGTAGAATTGACTAAGAGTGACAGGTAGGAATGGAATGAAGCAAGGGGTGCTGTTTGTTATCATTTTTTATTATTATGTTCAAATTGTTTGCAAGTGTGCTTGAATGGTGAAGATTCTTTCACAAGTGACATGATACTATACATTCACTGTGCACATACTAAACATTTAATGACAGTGTTCAACGCTAACCTAACGTCAAACCTCATCGTACTCCCTTATGGGTAGTGGTGGTAAATATGTGGTGGTCATCGTCTGATCCCCGTCGTCATCATTACCACCATCACCGTCATTCAAATAAAAAAAAAAAACCCACATTCATTATCACCATCATCATATCATCATCATCATCATCATCATCATCATCAGCAGCAGCAGAAGTAATAACATATTGACAGCAACAAAAGTAATGATATAATTATGTATTTCAGACCTTTGCGTGATGCAAACATTTCTCATTTCAACCCGTAACGATCTAGTACTCATCTGATTATAGTGATACACTGAAATCTATTTCTAATTCAGTCTCCTATGACTGCCGGAGACCACCGGCGATCCATACAAACATAGCACATCAAGGCCATTAATGACGTTGTCTACAAGTGGAAGTGGCGTCCCCCTTTTAAGGCAGGGATCGAGTGTACTCTGGCGTGGTAGCATTACCAAACCTGCCAGATTTGATCTGTATATTATTAATGATTTTTTTCGGGTGGTCAAATTTGGATATATAGGAATTTGTTTCCCATATGTTCGGATTTTTGTAGTTTAATTTTAGATAAAATTAGTAAAAATATGACCCTCAAAACGATTTTATGATATTAAAGTTAAATTATGCTAAATTCTGGATCAATTTAGTTTTCAACATATTAATCCAAATTTATTAGAGAATTTTCTGATATCTTACTTGCGATCGTGTGTTTCGCAATTGTCCAATTTAAAGCTCCACGAGACCACCGCCATTTTGCTAACTCAATGTTTTGTTTTTATAAAAACTGCCATCACCAAGGGTTCCCATCATTGTGTCAAACCTCAAAATGCTATCGTAATCACCAGTAAAATCAGTGATGACGTCATATCAAGTAGATATACTTAGATTGACATGTTAAATGAAATACTTTAGAGAATCTTGTCGGACAAAGCTAAAACAAATTACGATTTATGTCAAAATTGGCATTTTCTACTGATGACGTCATAGGCCCGCTACCAAAGAGCAATCAAAACTTGAATATATTCTGCACAAATGGCAAAAAACCGTTTGATGAAATCTTACATAGCTCTTGAGTTATTCAAACCTGAAATGTGTCAATAAAAAAACAAACAAAAAAAAAACCACACACGCTGTATATTATAGTCAAGTAAACAACCTTAATCCAAATCTCATCTAGTTCACTCATTTTAAGCACCAGATACACACCTACATAATACCGGTTTGAGGCGATGGGCACAAATGCGGTTATTTTGTTCAGAAATAGATTCGTGTTCAAATTGAATTGTATTTTAAAGTGGCAATTTATTTAGAGGGCAGATTTCCAAATAACTTAGTATTAGGGTAATTTTTATGGCGAACGTGACGAAAACGACATTTTGGCTCAGTCTCTACAATATTTAGACAAAGACAACGGTGATTTACACCTACAGTATTTACGAATTTAACGTAAATTTCAGACAGGACTAGGGTGATGTGTACAAGGCCCAACATAGACGCATTGTTGGAATGGAAATGACCTCAAATCGAGGCTAAATACTGTCCATAACAACGATGTTTAAAACCCCCCCCCCCCCCCCCAAAATTCCGTTCAGTTTCCAGACCTGCTAATAATATGTGCATGTAGGGAATTAGAGAAATGTGTCCAAACTTTTCCGAAGAGCATGTCGTCGAGATGTTTTGATCAAATCGTCTGTTAGAATCTCTCGGATCCCATTTAGGTCGTGTTTTGAGTTTAAAGAATATAGAATGACAATAATGATTCTTTTGACGATTGTAATGAGGATGGCATTGACGATGAATGATGTTGATAATGGTGATGATGATGACGTTGACGTCGATAGTATTGATGATGATGATGGTGATGGTGATTATATTAATAATTTTAATTTTATAAAATATATTCTATGACGACACGGCGTGTTTGTCACCCGTAGATGCAATGTCGTTGGAAACCTTTGATCCCCTGGACATCGCACAAACTTGGTGACGAAAGAGTGTCCTTTTCATGTTGGGATTTACCAAGTTTTATATGACGTCACGAAACTTTCAATCGATATTATATTTAAGGATATCGGTGTCGTGCGAAACGCTCTCGACTCGAATTTCTTTGTACGTACTTACCCCCCCCCTCTCTCTCTCTCCCTCTCTCTCTCTCTCTCTCTCTCTCTCTCCTCTCTCTCTCCTCTTCTTCTCTCTCTCTCTCTCTCTGCCTCTCAGTGCCTCATCTTACTTTTCAATCAAACTATCTATCTATCTATCTTTCTATCTATATATCTATCTATCTATCTATCTATCTATCTATCTATCTATCTATCTATCTATCTATCTATCTATCTATCTATCTATCTATCTATCTATCTATCTATCTATATATATCTATCTACTGTCTATCTATATATCTATCTATCTATCTATCTATCTATCTATCTATCTATCTATCTGTCTATCTATCTATCTATCTATCTATCTATCTATCTATCTATCTATCTATCTATCTATCTATCTATCTATCTATCTATCTATCTATATGTCTGTATGTCTATATATCCATCTCTCTCCTCTCGTGTCCAGCGCTCAAGCACCTCCATCCTCTCTTCGCCGAAACAAGCCAAACAGCCAATCAATCAATCAGTCAATCAACCAACCTGTCAGTCATTTAGCCAATGAATGAATGAGTGAATGAATGGATGAATGAATGAATCAGTCAGTCAATCAGTAAATCAACAGAACACAATCCAATTCAATCAATCAATAATCATCAATCAATCATTATTGTCTGTCACGTGCCTCCTGTTGTCCGTCATTCCAATGTCTGTCTGCATTCATCAGTTATTTATCCAACTATCCATCCACCCACACCATTTATCTACTCTCTATCCCCCCCCCCCCCCCCCCCCTTTCCATCCAACCCCACCCCACCCCCACCACACAATACCCCTCACCTCCCCTCCCTCCCCCCCCGCCCCCCTCCCCTTCCCCCCCCCCCCCCCCCCCCCCTCCCTCAATTCAATGCCTTCAAGAAGAATCAGGCGTAGACTGTAGTAGTAATTAGCGTGTTGTTGTGTTGGTTTTGCGCCGCATATCAAAATCAACGCGTTACCGTTTTAACGCCGCCAATGTTTGAAATTTATCCAAAATTCAACCTCGTTTTATCTACTTCTTATCACTATTATCGTTATTATGTATCATTATTTTTTTATTTCTTATCATCAAGTTTATTATTTACCTGTGAATTAACCATTAAAATAGTTTACCGTGTTCCACCGTGTTCTTGGAAACGTTGACTCGCACCTGTAAATTATGTGTTAATTTTTCCTGGTGTGTGTTTGTGTTTTTCATCTCTTTTCTCTTATGTTAAAGAAATTGAATTGTTTGATTAAAGAGAGTTCACCCCCCCCCCTCCCCTCCCCAATATTTAATATTTGATTGATGCATGAAGTACTCACGCAGGTTTTCGATTGTGCTCTTTGTAATGTGCTCGGAGTTCTTCATCTCTTTTCGAAACATCTTGGAGCTGGATCTGTTTATGCCTTTAAATAATAAGATGTTCATTTAGTGTATGCTTCATCCAATTTACCCCCCCCCCCCTATCACCTTCCGTCTAGCATGACGAGGAGCCATATATGAAAGAAGCGTAATCAACGATGTGTGACATGCGATATTTATTATACGGCTAAGTGTTAAAATGAGAGATTGTGGTAATGAGTGTATACGGTAATCGATCGTGTTCGTTTAGTAAAATGATTGCAATTTTGTCTTTTGCCCATGGCAGCAACGATGGGAGCATCTAATCTAGCACTTCAATTTTATTCATGAAAACGGAAGCAGCAGAAGAAAAAGTAGTTGTAGCATCAGCGGCAGCAGCAACAGCAACTTATTGTTACATTGTAATTCTATGTTTGTCTAACCATCAACTAGTCACGTCATCATGCAGTGTCGCTCCCAGAAATGAATTTATCATAGAGCAGTTGAGCTATAGTAGTTGGTGCTTTAACTCGCGAGTTGGAAATCGATAACCAGTTGGCCCTGACTGATTCTTTGCCTAGAGCGATATTAAGAGAGGTTATTCTAAATGTAAGTGTATTTCGAGGAGTATTAATTATGTTTTTTCATTATTGGAGATTATAAGTTCAATTTAAAAAAAAATTGAAAAAAGAATGATCAGAATTCATCCTGCCGGCCCAGTTTGACCAATTCTGGCTTGAACGGTATATCCAGGGAACATTTAACTGCAAAGTGTGAGGACGTCCAACTGTGCTTTTCATATTTGGAAGTAAAATTATTTATTTCTGGAATACGACGAGATAGCTCCAAAGCCCTCTGTCATGGCCACACTGTTTACCTCGACCTCTAGCAAGTTTGTGTTGGATCACCAAGGGAGGCGACCGTCTCACTCGACGGAACGCAGGCCATCCTACGACCAGAGGAGGCCTTCCCACCAGGACATCGTCTCACAGCAGAGACGGGTGTCTCAGGATATGATAAAGGGTAGACGTCTTTCTCAGGATCACTATCACCAACACCACCACCATCATAAGGTATTACAAGTATTGTCAATAAACAATGGTAATATTCTCTCCTTCCCATTTTTAACCTTTACCGCACTGACATCTCCATAAGCAGATAAGATCTGCATGATTTACGAATTTTTATAATCCAAATTTGGCGGCTTTATATGAACCATGATTTAAGAGAAAATTGATTGATGAAAATTTGAAATTTAAAGATAAAGTTGATTTTTAACACACTTAATACATATATAGGTCTATTCGTTTTTTTTCTTTAAAACGCATGAGTAGTGATTTTTTAAAGCATATATTTATTAGAGGAGAAGGTAGGATATATGATATTAACTCTATCTCTTACCCATAACCCCATTCACACCTAAGTTGAATGAGGTAATGTGTGTACACTGCCCTGCCCAAATTAAAATGCATAACGCTTATCGTTGCTACCCATCTGGTCACTGACCTCGCTCAACATCGCTTGAACTTTGCTGTTAGAGGAGAGACCGCTTCATTTAGCCAATTTACCCATATCTTATTTATTTATTTATTTATTTATTTATTTATTTATTTATTTTTTTTTTTTGGTCATTAACAACCGAAGAAATGAAATGAGATATTCTCTGTAACTTACAATCTTAGTAGTATATCCCTTCTTTCCCGAACCCATTCCTTTTTAAAAAAGTGGATACTAAGCTAATATGTAGTAGAGACGTCTTGGACTGTAAAAGCATTGTAGAATATTTTTTAAAAAAAGAAAAGAGAGAGAAAGAGAGAGAGAGAGAGAGAGAGAGAGAGAGAGAGAGAGAGAGAGAGAGAGAGAGAGAGAGAGAGAGAGAGAGAGGGAGATGGAGAGAGAGAGAGAGAGAGGGGGGGGGGGGGGAGGAGAGAAGAAAATTCGATGGTATTTCCCGACGAGACGTGCCGATAATTTTTCTCACGTCTAACTAGATTGGAACGCGATGTACATAAAAACGTTTTAATTGGGTTCTGTTTATTGGCTGAAGAAGGGTTTTGAGCTTGAAACGTGGCGTGTTTAGTATTTTGTTCTTTTTATGAATCCGTTGTATCCATTACCCATCGATTATATCTAATCGATAGTGATTTGGCATTGGTGATACCATCCATCATCTTACATTATCCGCCAGTGTCCACCACGTTTTCGTTTCTATAGCGATGATCACCGCGTCCAATACCTTGTTGTTGTCTTGGTCTGTGTTTGACACTCTTATCCTGTTGCTTTTATCGGTCAGACACCTCTCTCTCTCTCTCTCTCTCTCTCTCTCTCCCTCTCTCTCTCTCTCTCTCTCTCTCTCCTCTCTCTCTCTGTCTCTTTCCATCAATCCATCTATTTATCCACCTATCTATCTATTTATCCACCTATCTATCTATCTATCTATCTATCTATCTATCTATCTATCTATCTATCTATCTATCTATCTATCTATCTATCTATCTATCTATCTATCTATCTATCTATCTATCTATCTATCTATCTGTTTATCTATATATCTATCTATCCTTGTGCTCTTCCTCCCCATCCATTATCTCTGTCATAAACCTTTTGCATTTTTGGTTGTACTACGGTTCTTGTCTTTTGATTGAAGTAAAGGATTTTTTTTCGACTAAAATTTAAGAAAAGAATGTCATTGTCAGTGTATGGCCATTCAATTAAATGGACGATAACAATTTAGCACTGATGTAAACCACGTGATTAAACAGACCCGTCAGATGGAGGTGGAGGTGGGGGTTTACAAGAAAATATTCAAATTCTAAAAGGGAATAAAGCTACGTTAAACTATGTTACGGTTGTAACATTGCCACCCATTCTTCTCCCCCATGGTTTAAAAAACGTATTTCTTCAAATTCTTGTGGTCTTTGGATCTACGAGTAGTGTACTTTCGGGTTTTGTAGATTTTTAACTAACAATAACAATTGTTCAATACCCTTATCTGGTCCAAAGAATGTCATCTGGTGGGGTTCTTGGCCTCCCATTGTGGACAGGGAGGCATATATGATAATTTGTAAACTTGTGAGTGTATTCCTCTTAGTGGGGACCTTTGCGTGTGTCTGGATGAGACTTTTAGGTGATCTCAAACTAAGTACACTGATAGTGTGCTCTTGGAATCTACATCTGTTCCCTATTTGAACCAATTCCCATTTGCCTTACTTTTTCTTGGGTGCTTTAATTATTATTCTTGAACTGTTTACTATCCAATTTTCTTACTTTTAACTAGCTCTGATATGATATTAATGTGTTGCAAGCGCCGTAAAACCGTAAAAAACAAAACAAACAAACAACAAAGAATGTAATGATGCATTAACTTACCATATATAAATGAGACCCATCTACTGAATTTATTCGGTGCTGGTTCGAATCATTGGAGGGAAATTGGGAAAGTAAAAAAAAAACAAAAAAAAAAAACAACAAAACAAATCAAATTAGACTGGAATTTACAACCCTTCCCTCCCTCAGCTCCGTTTATCTGTTGGTTCTGATTTTCTGTTGAATTGGCAGTTCTGGTTTATAGTTGTCAATATTGCCATCATTATCTTGTTTGTGACTCGGTGTCTGGCACAATTAGCCATAGCTCGTCTACGGCTATTGGGATTGTTGTTTTTTGTCTCTTTGTTTGTTTGTTAATTATTTGGCGAGAAAAAGAAACATAATATAGTTATTCTGCGGCTGTAGAGGGAACACATTGGACACTTAGTATGTCGCGTTCCTTCATGTTGCTCCACACACAGCACATTTGGTTGAGATCTTTAATGATAGGGGTAATCAGTCGCTGTGTTTTCCATCGCCATATTACATATTTTACCTTAACCTTTTGCTTCCTGTCCTTGACCTGAAATGAGATTTATTGGGTTTTGCCCTATTGTCGGCTGGGATCTATAACAGAAATGTATAAAGTCACATTCTTTAAAAAATGTATGTAGAAAGATGATATCTTCCCTGCTCCCCCCCCCCCCCCCCCCCCTCTCCCATGTAGTTGTTTTTTGTTTTGTTTTTTTAAATCACGATTTGCAAGCATGCGAGTTTATCCATCTTATTGAGATGTTATGCTTGTATCTAGCTTGGACAGATATGTGTTCTCATTCTAGACATATGAGCAACATACCGTATCCACAAATGGTTATGTTGCTCTTGAAATCTTCTTCTGTTCTTGATAACAAGTTTTCATTTCCTTGTTACTGTCCATGATATCACATGTCTCTCAAGCATTGTAATATCCCCCCCCCCCCCTCCCCCCCCAAAAAAAAAAATAAAAAAAAAATTAATACATAATTAGTACATAACTTGACACAATTATGACCCTGTCATCCGGACACACTCCGTTCCGTGTTATTTTGGTTCCGATTACGCAATTGCCTGGATTAGGGAATCCCCAAACAAAGCGAGCATTTTCAATCAATAAAAGGCAACAGAAATTACCTGTACAATAGGACAAAACTATTTTTTTTTTTTAATTCGCAAGAACACTTTAATTTTAAAATGATTGAGATGACAGCCAACTTGCCTGCGTCTCAAACAGACTTTTTTATTTGTTTGGAGTATTATGTATTAAGAACAAGTTTCCTGATCAAAATGTCAAAAACGTGTCAGTAAGAAATTAGTATTGCAGGTGTATAAGCCTTGTGGTTGTCGATCAGTACAGGTTTAATCTTTTATAAAAATCCCAACAAAACTCGAGTTTTGATAAAGCGCTGAATCTATGCGCTTTACAAGGAGTCCCAAGCCGACAAAGACACTTAACTTTTAGGGTGAAGTAAGACGCCTGTTAGGTGCTATTACATAAAAAAAAAACCAACTCTAGAGCACCATTCAAAACTTGTCAGGATCAAAAATAAGAAAAAAAAATTGCAGTTGTGACTTCTTTACTCTCTCTCTCTCTCCTCTCTCTCTCTCTCTCTCTCCTCTCTCTCTCTCTCTCTCTCTCTCTCTCTCTCTCTCTCTCTCTCTCTTTCCTCTCTCTCTCTCTCTCTCTCTCTCTCTCTCTCTCTCTCTCTCTCTCTCTCTCCTCCCAAACATTTTTTTTTGGTCCCTTCCATAATTTCGATTTCTGTATTTTGATTAGACTCCAAAATGAAACAGTAGTGTTATGTCGTATCTCTTTGCACTAATTGTATTGACAAAATCACGATAAATAGAGGAATAAGGAAAGCAGGCAAAGGCTAAATAAACTTAGGCTAACTTGGCTAAAGATCAGATGCCGCCTCTGGCTAGAGAGTTGGTATGTCAGCGGAAATTGATATTAGGCCTTTCATTTGATTTCCTGTATCGTCGAGGCAACAAGAAAGTCTGCCGTACTCTGAACATAAACAACACGTATTTCATATTTTGGCCAGAAAACCCATCCTTCGAATATCGATCGATTAAAATGACTTTTCAAAAACTCTCAACACTGGGATTTCATAGAAGTCCCGGGTTTGAGAGTTTTCGACAAGAGGAGGACCATTTTAATCGGTCGATATTTGAAGGACGAGGTTTCTGTCCAAAATTTTGATTATCTACTTGTTTCGGTTCTTTTATTTTGTCAGAGTTAGGCAGAATTTGTTTTGGTGACAATACTGCGTGCACTGTGACAAAACACTTTTTTAAATACTCCATTTTGGCCTCTAAAATATTAATCCACTTAAATGGCCCATGACAAGTCAAAAAGTCACAGACCTGAGACCAAAGGAATTCTTAGTCTGAGGCTTTTTAAATGGTTTTGGTCATCGTATTCGATTAATATTGGGAAGTAAAATTATGTGGCCAATTTCAAAAAGCTGTTTTGTCAGAATACAGCAGATATTGACAATTAGCCAGTATGGCCACCCGTGCGAAATGAATAATAGTGCAATTAGCATGCCGCACTGAATTGTGGATCACACTGACTAGTTCATTATTATTAGTCGCCAGTTTGTTCATGTTATTGACAAACGTACCAAGCCCCCGCCTCCAAGTCATTGGATCCTCCGATGAATTTGGTTTCCAAATTTCACATTTTAGAACTCTTTAAAACGTGCAAAAGCCAGCTGCTTCTGAAACACAGACTTACCCCATATTATACTGATATCTTGGTTGTATTGTGCACATTTTGGGGCTTTATATTTGTGATTCATCATCATCATCATCATCATCATCATCATCATCATCATCATCATCATCATCATCATCATCATCATCATAATTATTGTTGTTGTTTTTGTTGTTGTTGTTGTTGTTGTTATTAAATTAATTAATTAATTTTCTTTTTCTTTTTCTTTTCTTTCTTTTTTTTTTTTCCCTAATAGCAATAGCTGTAAGTCATGGCATTTATATGTTGTTATTGATTCACTCTAGGCACGAAATAATAGATTCAGAACAGTTCACAAATTGAACATAATTAACTCGTTCAAAATGTGCTCTTTACATAAAATATCATGGGAACAATTTTCTTGATATAATGATGATGATGATGATGATGATGATGATGATGATGATGATGATGATGATGATGAGACGAGGAGGATGACGATGATGATGATAATAATATTTGTCGTCATGTCATCATCTCGTCTCGTCGTCGTTGTTGTAGTAGTAGTAGTAGTGGTAGTAGTAGTAGTAGTAGTAGTAGTAGTAGTAGTAGTAGTAGTAGTAGTAGTAGTAGTAGTAGTAGTAGTAGTAGTAGTAGTAGTAGTAGTAGTAGTAGTAGTAGTAGTAGTAGTAGTAGTATAGTAGTAGTAGTAGTAGTAGTAGTAGTAGTAGTAGTAGTAGTAGTAGTAGTAGTAGTAGTAGTAGTAGTAGTAGTAGTAGTAGTAGTAGTTAGTAGTAGTAGTAGTAGTAGTAGTAGTAGTAGTAGTAGTAGTAGTAGTAGTAGTAGTAGTAGTAGTAGTAGTATTAGTAGTAGTAGTAGTAGTAGTAGTAGTTAGTAGTAGTAGTAGTTAGTAGTTAGTAGTAGTAGTAGTAGTATAGTAGTAGTAGTATAGTAGTAGTAGTAGTAGTAGTAGTAGTATAGTAGTAGTAGTAGTAGTAGTAGTAGTAGTAGTAGTAGTAGTAGTAGTAGTAGTAGTAGTAGTAGTAGTAGTAGTAGTAGTAGTAGTAGTAGTAGTAGTAGTAGTAGTAGTAGTAGTAGTAGTAGTAGTAGCATGCAGCGCAGTAGCAGTAGGTAGTAGAGTAGTAGTAGAAGTAGTAGAAGTAGATGTACAGTACGTAGAGAGAGTAGTAGCAGTAGTTTAAGTAGTAGTAGTAGTAGTAGTAGTAGTAGTAGTAGTAGTCTAGTAGTACGTATAGTGCTCGTCACAATCACCATCGTCGTTTTTACTTATTTCTATCTTATTTTAATTTTTGTTCATTCAGTGATGAAAATAAATCTCGTAGATGTGACGTGTGAGTGAATGTCATAGTGACAGGCATGTGCACTCGGAATCTGACCCAACTACGTTACTCACCCATGTCAATCAATGGATTACCTGCCTCGTTGACATGCAATCACTTATCCGTGAATAATGTCACGCGTTAAACCTTGTTCCGTCCAGCGGCATCCTCTTCAAAATTTAATGTTGATCTGAGCGCCCCGAGCGTGCTTGTCGCCAGCGGGCCTATGAACAGAGACTTTATATATATATATATATATATATATATATATATATATATATATATATATATATATATATATATATATATATATATATATATATATATATATATATATATATATATATATATATAAACGTCTAGCTTTATCCACTTAATATGCTCTAGCGCCTAATAAGGGGTACCACATTGACTGAGCATGTAGGGCGGAGCCTGCAATAATATCTTTTCGACAAAGGCTGTCACTAGCCAAGTACTCATTATAGACCTGAGTATGGTGAGTAAATGCAGGTGCAGAGCGTTCTCTATGGTAAATTCTGTGCCACCTCCAGTTTACATACCGAATGACATACTATGCCACTTAAAAATAACAAGATATGATGTCAACAACAGACCTTACTCACTTATCGGGATCATAAGTCACATCGCCACTACTATCTCGTCTTGTTTGTTTGTCTCCTGGACGGCTAAGGGCCGTAACGTTGTTTGTTTTGTATTGACTCCCCTTATACAGTTGTAATTTTTCCTTATTGTTGCTTTCTAAGATAAGATGTCAGATTGTGTTTTGAGAGTCAAATCTAACCCAGCAATTAGTGGTTTTCACGGCGCCATGAAAGGTTAATTAGTTACTGCATTTAACCAGTGGAGTTTACAGCAGATATCGATGACTCACATGACTGGCTTTTATTCACCCTCCTCATGCCCATTTATCATTTATTTACATTCTCTCTCTCTCTTTCTGGGTGGGTTCCTGCCTCCCATAGTGGGCAGGGAGGTACATACTGTGTCTTCTATCCCCCTATATCTGTTTTCCAACTAGCTTTCTGTCTTTGTCTTGGAATGAGATTACTTGGTTTTGTCCTGGCCCTGGCCGGATACCTTGACTGGGAGGGAAACAGTCAAATGCATAGTTATTGTTTTCGGAGATGATATTTTTTTCCTTGTAAATCATCTCTCTGTTATGCATTGTATTATGTTTTCTTTATAGTATATACGATTTGTAAAACATTTGAGTGTATTCCTCTTAGTGGGGACCTGTGCTTTTGTCTGGATGAGACTTTTAGGTAATCTCAAACTAAGTGCTTTGATAGTGTGCTCTTGGAATCTACATCTGTTTCCTATTTGAACCAATTCCCCTTTTGTCTTCTCTTTTCTTGGCCACTTTAATTGTATTTCTATAACTTTTTACTATCTTATTTTCTTCCTTTTTACTGGCGCTGATATGACCTAAATGTGTTGCAAGTGCCGTAAAACCCTTAAAAACATAAAAAAACAAAACATCTCTCTCTCTTTCTCTCTCTCTCTCTCTCTCTCTCTCTCTCTCTCTCTCTCTCTCTCTCTCTCTCTCTATCTATCTATCTATCTATCTCTCCCTCCCTCCCCTTCCCTCCTACTGCTTTCTCCATTGCAAACCATCTTATTAAAATTATGATTTGTTACATATTATTAAACAAAAGTTGCTTAATGTTAACCCTTCTAACCATATAACATGAATGATCTTTAAATAAAATAGGTCTATTATTGTAAAAAAATAATATCGGTGTCCAAATAAGTTCGGGAAACAATAAAGTTTTTATAAAGCGAGTTAGCCCGACCTGTCCTTGGAACCAACAATCTTTCCCGTTTTATCAACTGACAATGAAAAGAAAACAAAATATGATCCCCCCCCCCCCCAAAAAAAAAAAACAAAAAAAAAAACAAAACAAAGCAAAACAAAACAAAAAACAAAACAAAAACAAAAACAAACAAAAAAAAAAACAAAAAAAAACAACAACAACAACAAAATAACAAAACAAAACAGAAAATATCCTGATAAAATAACAAACAAAAAACAAAATCAAATAAACCCAAAGAAACAAACACACACACACATACACACATACACACAAACACCCAAATATACTTTCTCTAACACTCCCATGCCCACGCAGGGCTAGGGGAAAAAAACAAACAAACAACAAAACAAAACAAAAAGCAACATTGATTTTAAAACGCGCATCTTTTGAAGGCATCAATCCTTATACTATATTATATTATAGTTAATCAAGAAAAAGGAAATGAAGGCAAGGGAGGAAGGGTGGGGAGTGAAGAGGCAGTAGTAAACGTGCAAGGGCAAACGGGTACAAAACTATGCAAGCGATTGCAGCTTTTACAGCTTTGTGGTATTGTGGTATGACACTCGCCTTATGTTTGGGTCCCTGGTTCAAGTCCCGCTGAGGGCAGTGCAAAGTTGAGCCCATGGAAAAGGCTCTTTTCTCACATTCTTTCACCGTCCATAGATGTTTATTAGATACCTGGCTGACAACGGCGTTGTCTCGTCGAAAAAAAATGTAACAGCCCTTTACAGGCGTCATGCCTTATCCTCAATGTAAATCACTGTTGAGGCAGTTTGTAAAGCGCTTTGAGCACGTTGTATTTTGGAATCCTGAACCTCTAGGGTTAAAGGTGAAAATAAGGAGTGGATGGAGGTAGAGTAAAAAGAAAGTTATTCCAAATGAAACAAAAATAGTTGCTTATGAATTATACATGTTTGTATACAGTACATCGCTGGCGCCTTGGTAGGATGGAATCATATCATTACGTGTTGTGTGGTTGAGTGTGCATGATGAAATAAACAGGTAGCCTATTTTATGTTTATCATAACTCGGGAGAGACATTTATCCACAGATGGGGAAAGGCAAACTTTGGTGAAACAAGAAAACAAAACAACCAAGCAAGCAAGAAGCGCTCTGCAAGAGACGATTGTATATTAATATTTACACCGAGCTGCCACTAGTGTGTGTTGAATCTCTCTCTATTTGAAGAATGTCTTCGATTGCCAAATGCTTGTAAATTATTTCCGTGTCAGGATCTGGAGAAAGTCACTGGGAAATCGTTGTGTATATACGGGGGTGGGGGGGGGGGGGGGGGGTGGGGGGGGTGGGGGGGGGGGGGGGTGTTAAACAGCGAGGGAAACTCTATATTTTTAAACAATTTATCTTATTTTCTTTTGAATGGGTATTTTAATAAAATGTAGATAAATTGCTTTAAAAAGAATAAAATGTCCTTTGCTTATCTTCATGGGGAATTTTTTTCTTCAACTCCAGAAGAAGGTCAAGGTCACACGACGGTAGGTTGGACTCGAACCCGGTGCTCCAGACTACGAATCTAAGAGCACGCTTCCACCTGAACAAATACCAAAAATTGGAACAAACAAATAAAATAAAATAAACAAAACAAAACAACAACAAACAAACAAAAAAACAAAAACAAAACAGACAAAAACACAAAAGTCCAAAAAATTTTTTTGAGCAAACTAAAAACAAACAAACAAAAAAGCTAATTTTCTTATGCCTATTAAAAAAAAATAAACCCAACCAAACCTGGTGTTATATATCAAGATTTTGTTTACAAAGGTCAAAAATTCTTAAAGGGGTCTCGGGTTTAAGACTTTTGACAGGTATGAGGCCTACTTAATTTATGATATAGGAACTAAATGTTTGCAGTCCATAATAAAACTATTATGTAAAATATTTTGTTTTAGTTTTAAGATTGTAAGGTAGTATTTTATTTACGAATCTCTCATTTTCTTCTCCTTCTTCTTCTTCTTCTTCTTCTTCTTCTTCTTCTTCTTCTTCTTCTTCTTCTTCTTCTTGTTCTTCTTCTTCGTCGTCGTCGTCGTCGTCGTCTTCTTCTTCTTCTTCTTCTTCTTCTTCTTCTTCTTCTTCTTCTTCTTCTTCTTCTTCTTCTTCTTCTTCTTCTTCTTCTTCTTCTTCTTCTTCTTCTTCTTCTTCTTCTTCTTCTTCTTCTTCTTCTTCTTCTTCTTCTTCTTCTTCTTCTTCTTCTTCTTCTTCTTCTTCTTCTTCTTCTTCTTCTTCTTCTCTTCTTCTTCTTCTTCTTCTTCTTCTTCTTCTTCTTCTTCTTCTTTCTTCTTCTTCTCTTCTTTCTCTCTTCTTCTTCTTTCTTCTTCTTCTTCTTCTTCTTCTTCTTCTTCTTCTTCTTCTTCTTCTTCTTCTTCTTCTTCTTCTTCTTCTTCTTCTTTCTTCTTCTTCTTCTTCTTCTTCTTCTTCTTCTTCTTCTTCTTTCTTCTTCTTCTTCTTCTTCTTCTTCTTCTTCTTCTTCTTCTTCTTCTTCTTCTTTCTTCTTCTTCTTCTTCTTCTTCTTCTTCTTTCTTCTTCTTCTTCTTCTTCTTCTTCTTCTTCTTCTTCTTCTTCTTCTTCTTCTTCTTCTTCTTCTTCTTCTTCTTCTTCTTCTTCTTCTTCTTCTTCTTCTTCTTCTTCTTCTCTTCTTCTTCTTCTTCTTCTTCTTCTTCTTCTTCTTCTTCTTTCTTCTTCTTCTTCTTCTTCTTCTTCTTCTTCTTCTTCTTCTTCTTCTTCTTCTTCTTCTTCTTCTTCTTCTTCTTCTTCTTCTTCTTCTTCTTCTTCTTCTTCTTCTTCTTCTTCTTCTTCTTCTTCTTCTTCTTCTTCTTCTTCTTCTTCTTCTTCTTCTTCTTCTCTTCTTCTTCTTCTTCTTCTTCTTCTTTCTTCTTCTTCTTCTTCTTCTTTCTTCTTCTTCTTCTTCTTCTTCTTCTTCTTCTTCTTCTTCTTCTTCTTCTTCTTCTTACCGGAGCTAATTATTTGTAGATACATGAATGGATTTTTTTTTCCAAAACGCATGTATATTATATAGTATTCACGCACAGATTTTTTAAAAAGATTATCTCCATGTTGTTTGCTTATCGCATCTTAGAGAACCCGGTATCGTTCTAATCTGAGTCATTCTGACGTTATGATTGGGACAAGTTTCATCAACAGGTGCATGGAATAAGTGAAAGTACAAATAGAAAAGGAATCAAGAGAAAAATTGAGAAAGGAAAAAAAAGAGGGAATAAAATGATCTCAACGCCAGAGGTAATTTTAAAGATACAAATAGAAATGAATGAATGAATGAATGGATTGGTAAGTTAAAAAACAGAATAATTTTAGAAGCATAAAAAAGACAGTGATGGTGGTGGTGATGATGATGATGATGATGATGATGATGATGATTGATGGTGATGACTAAAAGCTAACACAACAAACATTAGCTCGAGCAGAGATAATAACTTTATGACTAGAAACAGTCGCTGACACAATAATTGGCCCTAGTTGTCGTGTTTTAAGACGTTTGAAACATATTCGATATGAACAGTGATATTATAGAGACAGTAGCAGCAGTCACAACTATCTAGTGCCTGGAATCGATGGCGGGATCGCTCACGACTATAATTATGATGACAAAAACATTTTATGGTGTGTGTGTGTGTGTGTGTGTGTGTGTGTGTGTGTGTGTGTGGTCTTGAGGTTTGCATCTCACTTTCTAACCTAGAGGTCCCCGGTTCTAATACCACTGCTGAGTGCCCGAAAAGGCTCCTTATTCATAATACTGTCTCACCATGCAATAAGTAGGTGGAATAGTGCATTACGTTCTGTGTTTTTTTTTAAAATACCATGCTTTGAGCACATTTGGTGGACATAGATCTAGCGCTATTTATAAATTTCTTTTTTCTTCTTCTCATTTTGTCAATGTATTTATATTACAAAAGAGATATACCCACCACCACAATAATAGACATGCCCTCTACATCACAACCACAGCTTTCATTATCACCCCATATACATTACCACCGCCGTCATTGCAGTCATAACTACCACCACCACCATAACCTCCTCTTAACCAACAATCGAACTAACACCTCCACAACTACCTTTAGTACTTTCACAACCGCCGCCACTGCAACCACACTTTATTACAATCACAACCACCACAGCCACCATCTCTACTACAATCACACTACCACCACCACCACAACCACCTTTACTACAATTTTCACTACTGAGCCCATTTTCACTTCACTTACAGCTACCACCACAAACATCATTTCCACTACAATCAGAACTACCACTTAAACCTCCACTAAAATCACAACCAACACCACCACAACCACCGTTACTACAATCACAACAACCACTACTGAGCCCATTTTCACTACACTTACAACTACACCGTCATCATTTCCACTACAATCAGAGCTACCACTACTAAAATCGCAACCACCACCACTACAATCACCTTTATCGCAATCACAAACATCACTACAATTACAGCTACCACTAACACAACCACCAAAAGCATCTTACAACTACATCCACCTTTCTTACGACTACCGCCTCCTCTTTATTACAATCACAACCACCGCTACAACTTCACTAAGACAATCACAACAACCGCCACCACATCATCCTTAATCCTTTAGTACAATAACAATCACCACCACCGCCACTACAATGACATCAAACAATTCCACAACTACCTTTACTACATTCACAACCACCTCTACAACTTTCACCACCAATACAATCACAACAACCGCAAAAACATCCTACTTTACTTCAATCACTCCCACCGCCAATACAATTGCAACAAACACTTCCACGACCGCCTTTACCACAATTGCAACAACTTCTACAACGACAACCACCACCAACACAATGACAACAAACACTTCCCCAACCACCTTTACTTCAATCACAACCATCACTACAACTTTCAGCAACAAGACAATCACAACAACAACCGCCGTCGCATCCTCCATCCTGGAATAGACTTACCGCTGGCATTAATCGTAGTCACAACTCGTCTCCTACAACACCCACATATAATTTATACATCTGGCATGCAATTTAAAAATCGTTTGTTCACAATACCCACCCCTTACCTCACTTCTTTTCACCATCGATCTTAGTGTCTCTCTTCTCTCCAAGACCACGAGAGAGAGAGAGAGAGAGAGAGAGAGAGAGAGAGAGAGAGAGAGAGAGAGAGAGAGAGAGAGAGAGAAAGAGAGAGAGAGATCCATCTATCTATCTATCTATCTAATCTATCTATCTATCATCTACTATCTATCTATCTATCTATCTATCTATCTATCTATCTATCTATCTATCTATCTATCTATTATTCTATCTATCTATCTGCACATCTGTCCATTTTTGTGTTCTGTATCTGTCTGGCACACTCATACCGGTATATAGCTCTATCCATCTTCAACAACAAACCAGATGCCATAAACTCATAATAACCAATTTATGGATTACGGCACGGCTAGTTCTCTCTCTCTCTCTCTCTCTCTCTCTCTCTCTCTCTCTCTCACTCTCTCTCTCTCTCTCTCTCTCTCTCTCTTCCCCCCTCCCTATCCCTTTCCCTATCTTTCGATGTTTGTGTCAGCGCGCTCTTTTTTAAAAATAATTTTGATGTTTTATTTATTTATTTATTTATTTATTTATTTATTTATTTATTTATTTATTTATTTATTTATTTATTTATTTATTTATTTATTTAAAAAATATATATGTTGTTAATATCACTTTAAACAATATCATGTGATATTTTAATTTCTTTCATTACCTGATTGAACTAGTCGCTTGTCTTACCTTTTACTTGGGTGCTTGAATAGAAGATAGGCTTTCCACTTTTCCTTCATCTCCATTTTTACTGATGCTCAATTATCTCAACATCAATTGTCTGAAGAGCCAAAAAAAAAAAAAAGTAATTGTTTTGTTTTGTTTTAAGTTCTGTAACCTATTTTATTTTTTTGTTCCTTCTACTATCTCTCTCCATCTCAGTCATTTTAGTCTGTTATTCTCCACAAAATCCCACCCCTCCCCTACAAGCCCCAACACTCTCTTTTAATTTTCAGAAAAACTCCGCTTCTCTTTTCTTGTCTTAATCACTCCTCCGTCTTCTTATTCATTCGATTGATTCTCTTCTTTCTCTTTCCTTCCATCCACCTCCTCTTCGATCGCCGTACCACAACAACCACCACCGCCTTCTTCTTCATCTTCTTCTTCTTCTTCTTCTTCTTCTTCTTCTTCTTTCTTCTTCTTCTTCTTCTTCTTCTTCTTCTTCTTCTTCTTCTTTTCTTCTTCTTCTTCTTCTTCTTCTCTTTCTCTCTTCTTCTTCTTCTCCCCCCCCCCCCCCACCCTCTTTTCCAACCATCATACTATCAATTTCTGCCATAACAGACAAATTGCCTAATTACAAATTGGCCAGAAGTTTTTCCTTTCAAATGTCGATAAATGTAGATGAATCTCGACCAGTCAAAAGTTCTTAAGAATATGACAAGTTGATCAGCCATCGTTAATAAATTCATCGATGACAACAGTAAGAAAAGAGAGAAAAAAAAAAAACAAAAACAAACAAACCCAAAAGCCGAACAACAACAAAGATACCAACTAATAAAAAAAAAGACCAATTAAAAAAAACTAACAAAAACAAACAAAAGCAACAATAAACAAAAACAAAGCAAAACAAATTTAAAAACCAACCAACCCAACAAAAGAAATAAATGAATAAAACAACGAATCAATCAAAACATTCTGACCAAAATAAAACTTGACCAAACGTCTTAAAATATATCGGAGGTTATGATGCTGAAAATAGAGTTTATAAAAAAACTTTTTAAAAAAAAGTGATACTTGGATTACCATGTTTTTTGTCTT
>NC_088364.1:15851462-15858962 GCF_034508935.2 Berghia stephanieae
TTTTTTTTTTTTGTTTTTTTGCATAGTTTTTCTACACTATTCAAGTTTGTTGTGAAAATTTTAGAAGATGCTATAAGTCTTACACACAGCCGCGCTTTTTAAAAAAAGGTAAAATTGACTCAAGCGATTTTCTTTTTACTCAAAATTGAAAGAAATAAAAAGAAATAAACGCTTCAAAAAATTGCTCTGGTCAAATTTCTCCCTTTTTACAAAAAGTGTGGCTGTATTGTAATATCTTATAGAATCTTCCTGAAATTTTCACCACAAAAAAAACTTGAATCGTGATGAAAAAAATATGCAAAAAAAAACAACAAAAAACAAAAAAAAAAAAAAAACAAAAAAAAAAACAAGATGTTTCTAACATTTCTAGTTTTTTATCGTATTTCAATTCTTTATCGGTAGTTTAAAAATAGACCCGGTATTTTTTTTTACAAAATAAAAAAGAAGAAAAAAAAAACAAACAATATAATTCTAGAATACCAGAATGACGCAATGAGTCACGTCCTCAGACGCCAGAAAAGTGATTCAAAAACTCTGTCAATTGTAGAAATAAGCGATTAAGACATTATGGACAACAATATCATATATTAGTATATTTCTTATTTTGTTATTGGTTGGCATTCGTCACTACAGTCGTGCAGAACGACCTGTATTTATTTTCAGGCCTGATAACCCAAATCAGTAATGACGCATGGTAATTCAGTAACTGGCTTTAAACTATCGGAACAATGGCGGACCCCTTATGAAATATTTCTCCGACGAGCATAAAAGCGTATCCAGGGGGAAAAAACATTATAAATCTGACCTTGTTTTGATTTTTACACATTCTGATCACAAGACATATGAAAAGTTCTAGCAAGCATGAAGAATAAAAAGTACCGATTTTCTTTGTTTAGAACCAAGATGGTCGCCGTTGCTGGGTGGCGTGACATCAGACTATTGAATCCAATTGGTGTTGGCTCGTTGTTGTAATGGAAATACTCTCGAATTAGCGCAAAATAATCTTGTCCATTTCCAAATGTTAAATCAAACTCGTAATTGTTTTCTGTTATCAGACCTGCTAATATGTACACCTTGCGTGGCATCAATCTATAATTGTAACCTATCTTGTCAACCTGATGCCTATTATATCGGGATGGAGTGGCTGCCAAAACGTGAATTCCAGTTAATATGATGAGAAATTCTAGTTTTCCCACTTATGAAAATAATATATTCAATTTGCCTTATGAAAAACTTCAAAATGACACTATCGAAAAAAAGGTGGTTGGAAATCAGAAGTATATATATATATATATATATATATATATATATATATATATATATATATATATATATATATATATATATATATAATCGACATCTATGAGCGCCTAAAAAAAGCCCCCCCCCCCAGCCACACACACACACACACGCACACACACACACACACACACGCACACACACACCACAAGATTTTCACTCACAGTGTGCATTTATTAGAATGTACATATTATTCAACTCAAGTTTGGTTCTCTTCATCTGAATTACTCAAACATAAAATCGCTTTCAGGCAAAAGTTGGCATAATCCAGTTGTTCATTACCGTGGCTAATAGATGTTTAACTCCTTATCGACTGTTTTCAAGATTTTTACTGAAATGTAATATCGACCCAACACACAAATTGAATTTTTAAACTCACATTTAAAAAGTAATAAGTAGCCTACATACGAGATTTCATCTTGTTCAGGAAAACAAGCTTTACAAAACTACACTAAGGTCTTGTAAATATGAAGATTGTTCTAAACATTTTGTGATTTGTAAAACTAAATCTGTATAATAAAAATACCTTCTGTGACAATTTTTCTGCAGTTGGTAAGGAGAGGGTTAAGTGAAAATAAGACGAACCATTTATTCAAATGAGCCTAATTTGTTGAATTGCCTGATTATGAATAGGGAAAAAAACCTATTTCGACGTCAGACAAATTGGTTTACAAATAACCATAGAGCTATTGGAAAACAAGAAGAGAATAACGCTGCCGATAATTTTCATTTAATAGTGTGTACAATTTAAAATCGCTTATTACCCACTAGGCTAGTAGTATCACAAAAAATTGATAAACCACAGGAGACCTCATTTTAAACCCTCCATCATATCAAGACATACTAATTTTTAAAAAAGGGAAATTGATTATGCAAATTGAAATGTAATGATTTGTGCTGGCGATCTAAAAGTGCTTATAACCCACTAGTATCACAAATCACTGATAAATCGCAGAAGACCTCATTATAACAAGGTCCTTTTCTCATTTTGGTCCGTCTGTAGGGAACATCATTTCACAGAGCATCCGGGAATCAAAATCATTGTCTGTGCTCAGGAAATCCTTGAAAACATTACTTTTTAATGGCATGTACTTTCTATATTGTTCTGTGTTGATGTAAAGCGCCAAGGGCCTCTTGAGGACACCGTGAGCTCTATAAGAGTATATATTATTATTATTATTATTATTATTATTATTATTACTTTTATTATTGTTATTATATTATTATTATTATTATTATTATTATTATTATTATTATTATTATTATGATTATTATTACTATTATTATTACTATTATTATTATTATTATTATTATTATTATTATTATTATTGTTGTTGTTGTTGTTGTTTGTTATTATTATTATTATTATTTATTATTATTATTATTATTATTTTATTTATTATTATTATTATTATTATTTATATTATTATTATTATTATTATTATATCATTATTATTATGATTATTATTATTATTATTATTATTATTATTTATTATTATTATTATTATTATTATTTATTATTATTAATATAAACCACCTATCAAATCAAGGTATACTATTTTTATTTAAAAAAGGGAAATTGATTGTGCCTAATTGAAATGTATTGGGGGTCCCGATAGCTCAGTTGGTAGAGCACACGCTTCACGCGCAAAGGGACCGAGATCGATCCCTGCTGGTGCAGTCGAGATTTTTTTTTCTGATCCCCTGTCTACCAAGCAGTCATTGGATAGCTGGGTCTGTTTGATCTGGCGGAAAGTATTTTGCGATAACAAGCAATTGCTATTGTCCGTTTCACGCTATAGAAACCGGGATTAAACTCCGGTTCCATGGGCTAATGGGACTCTGAATGAAATGTATTGCTTCAAGCTGGCGATTTATTTTATTTCTTCGGATACTTAGGAATAATGATAACTATTGTAACAGTTCAACAATATCCACTAAACGTGCTCAAAGCGCTTTACAAAGGGTCCCTGACCAACAGCAACAGTAACATGTAGAACGAAACGCGACGCCTGTTAAGTGATATTACAAGTTTTTCGACAGACAACGCTGTTGACGATCGGGTACTCATTTTACACCCGAGTACAGTGAGAGAATGTGAGTTAAGAGGTTTTTCCAAGGAATCAACTATGCGCCGAACGACGCTCGAACTCAGGACCTTCCAATCCGAAAGCGAGTGTCATGCGGCTAGAACACATAGCCGCACAAATAGTTGTAACTTAAAAAAAAACCTTAAAGCAATATAAATATTGATTTGTCCTTGCGTACACATATTCGAAAGTCTGATAACAGGGTAATGTAAATGTTGCTGCTCGAAGAAATAAATTTAAATGTGAAATTGAATGTAAGTTTCAATTTAATTTACGAAAACAGATAAAATGGACGTTTCGGGTTTCCCCTTTATCAACAAAACAGGATGAATGAAACACTACAGACGAATGAGATAATGTGGTAGTGGCGTTGTTAAGATGAATGTAACAACGCCACTGCCATATTATCTCATTCGTCTGTAATTTTCATCCATCCTGTTTTGTTGATAAAGGGGAAACTGGAAACGTCCATTTATCTGTTTTCATATATTAAATTGAAGCTTACATTCAATTTCACATTGTAATTTAACCCTCTCCTTACCAGCCATTTTCAGGATTTTCCTTCCTTTTATCACTCAAACACAATAGCAGTAAAGTTCTTGTGGTGCATAATTTCTTTAGCTAAACATGCTCCACAACACATGTTCATTTTCTTTAAATTTTATGATGTAGGTACAAAATCAATTTGAATGAGAAAATTGTTGGTTGTATCGTAACGAATGTGACGATTTTCCTAAAGTTGGTAAGGAGAGGGTTAAGTCTGATAACCGAACACTATTATGGGCTTGATTTAACATTGTTGTAATGGACAATATTTTGCTTTGGTTTGAGAGTATAAGTATAACAACAATGAGCCCATAAAAAATGGGTTATCAGACCTGCAAATAAGTACAATGTCAATTTATCTGTATGGGTAGCAAGAGTTGAAAAAAAGGGATTTAGAAAAGAAGAAAAAATAAGAAAAAAATGTTTCTTATTTTATTTTGATCGTAGCGATTTTTCTATTATTTTCACCCAAACCCAACCAATCTCTTTATTTTTACAAGTCTCAATATTATTCGGAAGCCACATATGCAGGTCTGACATCCAAACCCACTTATGGGCGTAGTTTAACATTGTTGTAATGGACAATATCTTGCGTCATTTTTTGAGATTTACATTACAACAATGGGCCCATAATTAATTAGGTCTTCAGACCTGAAAATAAATACACGTCGTTCAGAAGATAACAGATAGGTTGCTTCTTGAGCTGAACTTATTTGGGGATAATGAGTCAGTGAAGCTGGCTGTCAGCATTAGGTGGAGGAATATTACGATAATATTGAAAACACCTTACCAATTGGCCAGCTATGTGCTACCAACGACAAGTCTATTTATAACAACAGGATAGTTGATTTATTTTCTCTCTGAAATATTATGTGGGTCAGAATTTGTGCATCTAAATGTGTGTGTAGTAATGTGTGCATTAAACGTTATGTGACGGAATATGTGTTGTAATGTGTGCATCAAAATGTGTGTGTGCGGAATATGATAATTGCGATGTTTGCATCGAAATGTGTGTGGTGGAATATGTATGTTGTAATGTGTACATCAAAATTTGTGTGGTGGAATGTGTGTGTTGGAATATGTACATCATCATTCTTACTGTATGGTTGCGATGGAGGGCATAATCCTTGCAACTCATCGTCCATTTTCAAATTATTTTCAAAACGCCCGGTAGTTATTTAGGAGCATCTCTGTGTACCCCCTTCCCCTTCCCGGCATAATCCTAATCGTCTTCCGATGAGAAATCAGGAGGCTTGATTGCTGCCATAACCAGACCTCGTTTATTAGCAGGTGTTGTTGTCAGCATGCCTGTCACCATGTGCAGAAGTTTGGCGTCGACCTACTCGACGTTTCTGCTTCCATCAAATACAGGGGCCAATACTCGCTGTAGACTAGCACCGTATCAGGGTGAATGTTCTCTGGAATGCCTGGGCCTCTCACGTAGATCCCACCAATTTCCTCAGAAGATTGTTGAGTTTCTCTAACTTCCAGTCATACCTTAGAAACTGACCGATTAGACTGTCATCTGCATTTTTTGCCAAAGTGGGACCTTAAATTTGCAAAAAAAAACCCCCAAAATTTGCCAAGAAATTTGCCCAAAAATTTGCAGAGGAGAACTAAGCGTTTCAGTAAAAATTAACACGCTATACAGATAAATATATATATATATATATAATATAATATATATATATATATATATATATATATATATATATATATATATATATATATATATATATATAAGACAATTTATTACATTTAAGGAGGCTACATTATGAATAGCGTTGTTACAAAGATTTTAAAGGATCATTATCCGTAGAGTGTAGCTTCCCTTGGTTTGGGCCCAGGCAAAGCTGCAACATTTCTCAAGTTTCGCACTTTTTTTTCCGTTATTTTGTTTTCGATTCTTTTTTTTTTCCCAAAAAAATATGCCACGCGATTTGCCAATTTTCCCAAAATTTGCCACAATTTGCCAATTTTGGGAAATTTGCCAAAATTTGCGGCCGCAAAAAATGCAGATGACAGATTAGATATGGTTGCGGTCAAACATAGCCGTTGGGTTCTTAAGTTACGAGTCATGCGGAAAGTGACTGATCTCTGCTTTCAAGTTCGCGCCACGTTGCTAATAGAGAGACATCTAGGTGGTGCAATGAGAAGAGACCCAAACATGTCCGCTAAAAAAGCAATTGTAAACGTTTCCTTCATTTTGAAATACAAAAGGAGCGGAGACAGACAGTAACAGGACTGAGAATTAACAGATTATAAATCCAAATTACTTTAACTGGAGAAAAAAAATTGATTAAAAGTTTACTTTCTGTTAACAAATGTATAAAAACTTTCGTCCCTCTTTGGTGCAAACATTTTGAACTATCTCCCAATTTAAAATTTAAAATGTTTGTCAGATAAAACCTTTTCAATGCTGATTTCAAAATCTTTAAACGTGGATATACAACCCTTTTATAGTCAGCCCATTTTATGCCACTTTAGCAGACCGATAAGAAGGCTGTCCACAACTGTCAGTTTGAAAACTCCAAAAAAAAAAAAAAACGGCCATTCTCTAATTGTGATAAAAAAATAAATGTAAAATTGTAACTATCACTTGCACCAATAGAACCAGAAATGGAATGCTGATGTCTCATGCACATATATACAAACATACAAACGCATACATCAGGACATATAAATATAATGTTAGACAGTATTCAACCACAAGTAAAAAAGAAACTTTAAACTTAAAGTGACAAGAAATGTAAATTTATTATTTGTCACTTTGATAAACTTTATTCATTTTCCTAAATGAAACATATCAATGAACTGAGGTCTCATATCTTTTCCGATAAATTCAGATTCAGCACCATTTTGTACTGCTTTGTGATCTTTTGATTTAACACTCGCCTTCAAACCGCTTTGTTTGTTTATTTGTTTTTAAGGGTTTTATGGCGCTTGTGATGTTGATGGGATTTCAGTGCCAGTAAAAAGGAAGAAAATGAAATAGTCATAAGACTATAGATTTACAATTAAAGCAGCCAGGAAAAAGTATGACAAACGGGAATGGTACAAATTGGGAACAGATGCAGATTCTAAGAGCATACCGTCATTGTACTTAGTTTGAGATCACCTAAATATCTCATCCAGAAAACAAGCAGAGGAACACACTCTAATGCGTACAGTATACATTAAAAACAACATATATAACAATACATAACAGGGAGATGATTTACAAGGGGGAAAAACATCATCTCCAAAAACTATAACTAGACAGTTGACTGTTTCCATCACAGTCAGGGACTCCGACCAGGGCTAGGACAAAACCAAGTAATCCTATTCCAATACAAAGACAGAAAGCAACTCTAAAAACGAGATATAAGGGGATAGAAGACACAGCGTGACCTCCTGCCCACTATGGGGAGGTCAAAGACCCCATCCAGCAAACCACTTTCTTCAGTGCAAAATTGAGTCCTTTGAAAATGGTCTTAAATCAAATTTTACATTTCCTCACCATGTTCAGACATTAAACTTGGTCATTAACAGCATTGTTTCTGTTGCAGCATTGTTTCTGTTGAAA
>NC_088364.1:15860171-15870171 GCF_034508935.2 Berghia stephanieae
AAAATGCAATTGACATCACCATTATGTTAAAAAATAGTCGTCCAGAGTTGATCGGTTTTGACCTAGGTTGAAAGGCGTATTATTATTATTATTATTATTATTATTATTATTATTATTATTATTATTATTATTATTATTATTATTATTATTATTATTATTATTATTATTATTACTGTATTATTCTCTCTCTCTCTCTCTCTCTCTCTCTCTCTCTCTCTCTCTCTCTCTCTCTCTCTCTCATATACGCACATCTCGCAGTATACATCCTATGCTTACTTCGTAGAGCTTTGAAATAAATGGAAAAGCATAAACATCTGGGGGGGGGGGGGGGGGGGGGGGAGTGAAATTGGAGCATTCAAAATGTGGGATTGATGTTTCTGATCAATCCGTCACAAAAACGAACTAATTATTGTTACACTACCAGAAGCAAACACTCCTCATGACCCCGATCTCACCCACTCCTCCCCCAATAGTAAAACTCCCCCCCCCCCCCCCCCTCCCCCACAAAAGAAAAAGAAAACTAATAAAAAATAAAGAAAAGGATAAAAGTAAAAAACTAAAAATAGGAATAGACCCCCCCCCCCCCCCCCCCGAAAAAAGAAAAGAAACAAAACAAAACAACAGAAAAAAAAAACATAACAAAACAAAAACACGCCGAAGAACAAAAAACAGACAACAAAAACAAAACACCCCCCCCCCCCCCCCCAACAAAGTAATGAAACAAAACAGAATATTAACTAATCGAAACTCCCCTCTTCCCGCCCCCCCCCCCCCCCCCCCCCCCCACACACACACACACCACCCAACCAAAGCATTATATTCAGAGCGAGCAACACCATTCATTAAAAAAAAAAAAAAGAAAGGCAAAAAGATACAAGTAACAAGTAAAGGCATTTAAAAAATTAAATAAAAAAAAAACCAAAACGCAACTCACGATCCCTTGTATGCATTTGTGTGTGTGCGCGCGCGCATATGTGTGCGTTTGTAGAATTGACTAAGAGTGACAGGTAGGAATGGAATGAAGCAAGGGGTGCTGTTTGTTATCATTTTTTATTATTATGTTCAAATTGTTTGCAAAGTGTGCTTGAATGTTGAAGATTCTTTCACAAGTGACATGATACTATACATTCACTGTGCACATACTAAACATTAATGACAGTGTTCAACGCTAACCTAACGTCAAACCTCATCGTACTCCCTTATGGGTAGTGGTGGTAAATATGTGGTGGTCATCGTCTGATCCCCGTCGTCATCATTACCACCATCACCGTCATTCAAATAAAAAAAAAACCCACCTTCATTATCACCATCATCATCATCATCATCATCATCATCATCATCATCATCATCATCATCAACATCATCATCATCATCAGCAGCAGCAGCAGCAGCAGCAGAAGTAATAACATATTGACAGCAACAAAAGTAATGATATAATTATGTATTTCAGACATTTGCGTGATGCAAACATTTCTCATTTCAACCCGTAACGATCTAGTACTCATCTGATTATAGTGATACACTGAAATCTATTTCTAATTTCAGTCTCCTATGACTGCCGGAGACCACCGGCGATCCATACAAACATAGCACATCAAGGCCATTAATGACGTTGTCTACAAGTGGAAGTGGCGTCCCCCTTTTAAGGCAGGGATCGAGTGTACTCTAGTGTGGTAGCATTGCCAAACCTGCCAGATTTGATCTGTCTATTATTAATGATTTTTTTGGGTGGTCAAATTTGGATATATAGGAATTTGTTTCCCATATGTTCGGATTTTTGTAGTTTAATTTTAGATAAAATTAATAAAAATATGACCCTCAAAACGATTTTATGATATTAAAGTTAAATTATGCTAAATTCTGGATCAATTTAGTTTTCAACATATTAATCCAAATTTATTAGAGAATTTTCTGATATCTTACTTGCGATCGTGTGTTTCGCAATTGTCCAATTTAAAGCTCCACGAGACCACCGCCATTTTGCTAACTCAATGTTTTGTTTTTATAAAAACTGCCATCACCAAGGGTTCCCATCATTGTGTCAAACCTCAAAATGCAATCGTAATCACCAGTAAAATCAGCGATGACGTCATATCAAGTAGATATACTTAGATTGACATTAGAGAATCTTGTCGGACAAAGCTAAAACAAATTACGATTTATGTCAAAATTGGCATTTTCTACTGATGACGTCATAGGCCAGCTACCAAAGAGCAAACGTTGTTAGAACGTATATCAATCAAAACTTGAATATATTCTGCACAAATGACAAAAAAACCGTTTGATGAAATCTTACATAGCTCTCGAGTTATTCAAACCTGAAATGTGTCAATAATTAAAAAAAAAAAACCACACACGCTGCATATTATAGTCAAGTAAACAACCTTAATCCAAATCTCATCTAGTTCACTCATTTTAAGCACCAGATACACACCTACATAATACCGGTTTGAGGCGATGGGCATAAATGCGGTTATTTTGTTCAGAAATAGATTCGTGTTCAAATTGAATTGTATTTTAAAGTGGCAATTTATTTAGAGGGCAGATTTCCAAATAACTTAGTATTAGGGTAATTTTTATGGCGAACGTGACGAAAACGACATTTTGGCTCAGTCTCTACAATATTTAGACAAAGACAACGGTGATTTACACCTACAGTATTTACGAATTTAACGTAAATTTCAGACAGGACTAGGGTGATGTGTACAAGGCTGATAGCCCAACATAGACGCATTGTTGTAATGGAAATGACCTCAAATCGAGGCTAAATACTGTCCATAACAACGATGGTTAAAAAAAAAACAACCCAAAATTCCGTTCAGTTTCCAGACCTGCTAATAATATGTGCATGTAGGGAAATAGAGAAATGTGTCCAAACTTTTCCGAAGAGCATGTCGTCGAGATGTTTTGATCAAATCGTCTGTTAGAATCTCTCGGATCCCATTTAGGTCGTGTTTTGAGTTTAAAGAATATAGAATGACAATAATGATTCTTTTGACGATTGTAATGAGGATGGCATTGACGATGAATGATGTTGATAATGGTGATGATGATGACGTTGACGTCGATAGTATTGATGATGATGATGGTGATGGTGATTATATTAATAATTTTAATTTTATAAATATCATATTCTATGACGACACGGCGTGTTTGTCACCCGTAGATGCAATGTCGTTGGAAACCTTTGATCCCCTGGACATCGCACAAACTTGGTGACGAAAGAGTGTCCTTTTCATGTTGGGATTTGATACCAAGTTTTATATGACGTCACGAAACTTTCAATCGATATTATATTTAAGGATATCGGTGTCGTGCGAAACGCTCTCGACTCGAATTTCTTTGTACGTACTTACCCCCCCCCCCTCTCTCTCTCTCTCTCTCTCTCTCTCTCTCTCTCTCTCTCTCTCTCTCTCTCTCAGTGCCTCATCTTACTTTTGCAATCAAACTATCTATCTATCTATCTATCTATCTATCTATCTATCTATCTATCTATCTATCTATCTATCTATCTATCTATCTATCTATCTATCTATCTATCTATCTATCTATCTATCTATCTATCTATTCTATCTATTATTTCTATCTATATCTTCTATCTATCTACTATCTATCTATCTATCTATCTATCTATCTATCTATCTATCTATCTATCTATCTATCTATCTATCTATCTATCTATCTACTCTTCTGTATCTATCTATCTATCTATCTTCTCTATCTATCTATCTATCTATCTATCTATCTTCTATCTATCTATATCTATCTATCTATCTATCTATCTATCTATCTATATCTATCTATCGATCTATCTATCTATCTATATATGTCTGTATGTCTATATATCCATCTCTCTCCTCTCGTGTCCAGCGCTCAAGCACCTCCATCCTCTCTTCGCCGAAACAGCCAAACAGCCAATCAATCAATCAGTCAATCAACCAACCTGTCAGTCATTTAGCCAATGAATGAATGAGTGAATGAATGGATGAGTGAATGAATCAGTCAGTCAATCAGTAAATCAACAGACGAACCAATCAATCAATCAATAATCAATCAATCAATCAATTTATTGTCTGTCACGTGCCTCCTGTTTGTCCGTCTATCTGTCTGTCTGTCATCAGTTATTCCAACTATCCATCCACCCACCCATTTATCTACTCTGCTATTCCCCCCCCCCCCCCCCCCCCCCTTTCCATCTCAACCCCACCAACCACCGCCACCACACAATACCCCTCCACCTCCCGCTCCTCTCCCCTCCCGCTCCTCTCCCTTCCCCTTCCCCCCCTCCCTCAATTCAATGCCTTCAAGAAGAATCAGGCGTAGACTGTAGTAGTAATTAGCGTGTTGTTGTGTTGGTTTTGCGCCGCATATCAAAATCAATGCGTTCCCGTTTTAACGCCGCCAATGTTTGAAATTTATCCAAAATTCAACCTCGTTTTATCTACTTCTTATCACTATTATCGTTATTATGTATCATTATTTTTTTTATTTCTTATCATCAAGTTTATTATTTACCTGTGAATTAACCATTAAAATAGTTTACCGTGTTCCACCGTGTTCTTGGAAACTTTGACTCGCACCTGTAAATTATGTGTTAATTTTTCCTGGTGTGTGTTTGTGTTTTTCATCTCTTTTCTCTTATGTTAAAGAAATTGAATTGTTTGATTAAAGAGAGTTCACCCCCCCTCCCCTCCCCAATATTTAATATTTGATTGATGCATGAAGTACTCACGCAGGTTTTCGATTGTGCTCTTTGTAATGTGCTCGGAGTTCTTCATCTTTTTTTCGAAACATCTTGGAGCTGGATCTGTTATAACTTTAAATAATAAGATGTTCATTTAGTGTATGCTTCATCCAATTTCCCCCCCCCCCCCCCTCACCTTCCGTCTAGCATGACGAGGAGCCATATATGAAAGAAGCGTAATCAACGATGTGTGACATGCGATATTTATTATACGGCTAAGTGTTAAAATGAGAGATTGTGGTAATGAGTGTATACGGTAATCGATCGTGTTCGTTTAGTAAAATGATTGCAATTTTGTCTTTTGCCCATGGCAGCAACGATGGGAGCATCTAATCTAGCACTTCAATTTTATTCATGAAAACGGAAGCAGCAGAAGAAAAAGTAGTTGTAGCATCAGCGGCAGCAGCAACAGCAACTTATTGTTACATTGTAATTCTATGTTTGTCTAACCATCAACTAGTCACGTCATCATGCAGTGTCGCTCCCAGAAATGAATTTATCATAGAGCAGTTGAGCTATAGTAGTTGGTGCTTTAACTCGCGAGTTGGAAATCGATAACCAGTTGGCCCTGACTGATTCTTTGCCTAGAGCGATATTAAGAGAGGTTATTCTAAATGTAAGTGTATTTCGAGGAGTATTAATTATGTTTTTTCATTATTGGAGATTATAAGTTCAATTTTTTTTAAAAATTGAAAAAAGAATGATCAGAATTCATCCTGCCGGCCCAGTTTGACCAATTCTGGCTTGAACGGTATATCCAGGGAACATTTAACTGCAAAGTGTGAGGACGTCCAACTGTGCTTTTCATATTTGGAAGTAAAATTATTTATTTCTGGAATACGACGAGATAGCCCCAATCCCTCTGTCATGGCCACACTGTTTACCTCGACCTCTAGCAAGTTTGTGTTGGATCACCAAGGGAGGCGACCGTCTCACTCGACGGAACGCAGGCCATCCTACGACCAGAGGAGGCCTTCCCACCAGGACATCGTCTCACAGCAGAGACGGGTGTCTCAGGATATGATAAAGGGTAGACGTCTTTCTCAGGATCACTATCACCAACACCACCACCATCATAAGGTATTACAAGTATTGTCAATAAACAATGGTAATATTCTCTCCTTTCCATTTTTAACCTTTACCGCACTGACATCTCCATAAGCAGATAAGATCTGCATGATTTACGAATTTTTATAATCCAAATTTGGCGGCTTTATATGAACCATGATTTGAGAGAAAATTGATTGATGCAAATTTGAATTTTAAAGATAAAAGTTGATTTTTAACACACTTAATACATAGACCGGTCTATATAGGTCTATTCGTTTTTTTCTTTAAAACGCATGAGTAGTGATTTTTTAAAGCATAAATTTATTAGCGGAGAAGGTAGGATATATGATATTAACTCTATCTCTTACCCATAACCCCATTCACACCTAAGTTGAATGAAGTAATGTGTGTACACTGCCCTACCCAAATTAAAATGCATAACGCTTATCGTTGCTACCCATCTGGTCACTGATCTCGCTCAACATCGCTTGAACTTTGCTGTTAGAGGAGAGACCGCTTCATTTAGCCAATTTACCCATATCTTATTTATTTCTTTTTTTTTTTTTTTTTTTCTTTTTTTTTTTTTTTTTTGGTCATTAACAACCGAAGAAATGAAATAGATATTCTGTTACTTACAATATTAGTAGTATATCCCTTCTTTCCCGAACCCATTCCTTTTTTAAAAAAGTGGATACTAAGCTAATATATAGTAGAGACGTCTTGGACTGTAAAAGCATTGTAGAATCTTTAAATAAAAAAGAAGAGAGAGAGAGAGAGAGAGAGAGAGAGAGAGAGAGAGAGAGAGAGAGAGAGAGAGAGAGGGGGGGGGGGGGGGGAGAAGAAAATTCGATGGTATTTCCCGACGAGACGTGCCGATAATTTTTCTCACGTCTAACTAGATTGGAACGCGATGTACATAAAAACGTTTTAATTGGGTTCTGTTTATTGGCTGAAGAAGGGTTTTGAGCTTGAAACGTGGCGTGTTTAGTATTTTGTTCTTTTTATGAAGCCGTTGTATCCATTACCCATCGATTATATCTAATCGATAGTGATTTGGCATTAGTGATACCATCCATCATCTTACATTATCCGCCAGTGTCCACCACGTTTTCGTTTCTATAGCGATGATCACCGCGTCCAATACCTTGTTGTCTTGGTCTGTGTTTGACACTCTTATCCTGTTGCTTTTTATCGGTCAGACACCTCTCTCTCTCTCTCTCTCTCTCTCTCTCTCTCCTCCTCTCTCTCTCTCTCTCTCTCTCTCTCTCTCCTCTCTCTCTCTCTCTCTCTCTCTCTCTCTTTCCATCAATCCATCTATCTATCTATCTATCTATCTATCTATCTATCTATCTATCTATCTATCTATCTATCTATCTATCTATCTATCTATCTATCTATCTATCTATCTATCTATCCCTGTGCTCTTCCTCCCCATCCATTATCTCTGTCATAAACCTTTTGCATTTTTGGTTGTACTACGGTTCTTGTCTTTTGATTGAAGTCATTGTCAGTGTATGGCCATTCAATTAAATGGACGATAACAATTTAGCACTGATGTAAACCACGTGATTAAACAGACCCGCCAGATGGAGGTGGAGGTGGGGGTTTACAAGAAAATATTCAAATTCTAAAAGGGAATAAAGCTACGTTAAACTATGTTACGGTTGTAACATTGCCACCCATTCTTCTCCCCCATGGTTTAAAAAACGTATTTCTTCATATTCTTGTGGTCTATGGATCTAGTGTATTTCCGGGTTTGGTAGATTTTTAACTAACAATAACAATTGTTCAATACCCTTATCTGGTCCAAAGAATGTCATCTGGGTGGGGTTCTTGGCCTCCCATTGTGGACAGGGAGGCACTTACTGTGACTTCTATCCCTCTATATATGTTTTCCAACAGGCTTTCTGTCTTTGGGTATGAGATTACTTTGTGTTTGTCCTGGCCCTGGCCGGATACCCTGACTGGTAGGGAAACAGTCGAATGTTTGTTAGAGTTTTGGGGGATTATATTTTCTCTCTGTTATGCATTGTATTAATTATTTATGTTATATATATATATATGATAATTTGTAAACATGTGAGTGTATTCCTCTTAGTGGGGACCTTTGCGTGTGTCTGGATGAGACTTTAAGATGATCTCAAACTAAGTACACTGATAGTGTGCTCTTGGAAACTACATCTGTTTCCTATTTGAACCAATTCCCCTTTGCCTTACTTTTTCTTGGGTGCTTTAATTATTATTCTTGAACTGTTTACTATCCAATTTTCTTACTTTTAACTAGCTCTGATATGATATTAATGTGTTGCAAGCGCCGTAAAACCGTAAAAAACAAAACAAACAAACAACAAAGAATGTAATGATGCATTAACTTACCATATATAAATGAGACCCATCTACCGAATTTATTCGGTGCTGGTTCGAATCATTGGAGGGAAATTGGGAAAGTAAAAAAACAACAAAACAAATCAAATTAGACTGGAATTTACAACCCTTCCCTCCCTCAGCTCCCTTTATCTGTTGGTTCTGATTTTCTGTTGAATTGGCAGGTCTGGTTTATAGTTGTCAATATTGCCATCATTATCTTGTTTGTGACTCGGTGTCTGGCACAATTAGCCATAGCTCGTCTACGGCTATTGGGATTGTTGTTTTTTGTCTCTTTGTTTGTTTGTTAATTATTTGGCGAGAAAAAGAAACATAATATAGTCATTCTGCGGCTGTAGAGGGAACACATTGGACACTTAGTATGTCGCGTTCCTTCATGTTGCTCCACACACAGCACATTTGGTTGAGATCTTTAATGATAGGGGTAATCAGTCTTGCTGTGTTTTCCATCGCCATATTACATATTTTACCTTAACCTTTTGCTTCCTGTCCTTGACCTGAAATGAGATTTATTGGGTTTTGCCCTATTGTCGGCTGGGATCTATAACAGAAATGTATAAAGTCACATTCTTTAAAAAATGTATGTAGAAAGATGATATCTTCCCTGCTCCCCCCCCCCTCTCCCATATAGTTGTTTTTTTTTATGTTTTTTTAAATCACGATTTGCAAGCATGCGAGTTTATCCATCTTATTGAGATGTTATGCTTGTATCTAGCTTGGACAGATATGTGTTCTCATTCTAGACATATGAGCAACATACCGTATCCACAAATGGTTATGTTGCTCTTGGAATCTTCTTCTGTTCTTGATAACGAGTTTTCATTTCCTTGTTACTGTCCATGATATCACATGTCTCTCAAGCATTGTAATATCCCCCCCCCCCCCCCCCCCAAAAAAAAAAAAATAAAAAAAAATTAATACATAATTAGTACATAACTTGACACAATTATGACCCTGTCATCCGGACACACTCCGTTCCGTGTTATTTTGGTTCCGCCCTACAGTCAATGTGGTACCCCTTATTAAGCGCTAGAGCATATTAAGTGGATAAAGCTAGACGTTTATATATATATATATATATTATATATTATATATATATATATATATATATATATATATATATATATATATATATATATATAAACGTCTAGCTTTATCTTTATATATATATAAAGTCTCCGTTCATAAGCCCGCTGGCGACAAGCACGCTCGGGACGCTCAGATCAACATTAAATTTTGAAGAGAATGACGCTGGACGGAACAAGGTTAAACGCGTGACATCATTCACGGATAAGTGATTGCATGTCAACGAGGCAGGTAATCCATTGATTGACATGGGTGAGTAACGTAGTTGGGTCAGATTCCGAGTGCACATGCCTGTCACTATGACATTCACTCACACGTCACATCTACGAGATTTATTTTCATCACTGAATGAACAAAAATTAAAATAAGATAGATAGATACTACTACTACTACTACTACTACTACTACTACTACTACTACTACTACTACTACTACTACTACTACTACTACTACTACTACTACTACTACTACTACTACTAACTACTACTACTACTACTACTACTACTACTATACTAACTACTACTACTACTACTATACTACTACTACTACTACTACTACTATACTACTACTACTACTACTACTACTTACTACTTATACTACTACTACTACTACTACTACTACTACTACTACTACTATTTCTACTACTACTACTACTACTACTACTACTACTACTACTACTACTACTACTACTACTATCTACTACTACTACTACTTACTACTACTATACTACTACTA
>NC_088364.1:15872671-15875171 GCF_034508935.2 Berghia stephanieae
AGAGAGAGAGAGAGAGAGAGAGAGAGAGAGAGAGAGGAAGTAGAAGAAGTCACAACTGCAATTTTTTTTCTTATTTTTGATCCTGACAAGTATTGAATGGTGCTCTAGAGTTGGGTTTTTTTTATGTAATAGCACCTAACAGGCGTCTTACTTCGCCCTAAAAGTTAAGTGTCTTTGTCGGCTTGGGACTCCTTGTAAAGCGCATAGATTCAGCGCTTTATCAAAGCTCGAGTTTTGTTGGGATTTTTATAAAAGATTAAACCTGTACTGATCGACAACCACAAGGCTTATACACCTGCAATACTACTTTCTTACTGACACGTTTTTGACATTTTGATCAGGAAACTTGTTCTTAATACATAATACTCCAAACAAACAAAAAAGTCTCTGTTTGAGACGCAGGCAAGTTGGCTGTCATCTCAATCATTTTAAAATTAAAGTGTTCTTGCGAATTAAAAAAAAAATAGTTTTGTCCTATTGTACAGGTAATTTCTGTTGCCTTTTATTGATTGAAAATGCTCGCTTTGTTTGGGGATTCCCTAATCCAGGCAATTGCGTAATCGTAACCAAAATAACACGGAACGGAGTGTGTCCGGATGACAGGGTCATAATTGTGTCAAGTTATGTACTAATTATGTATTAATTTTTTATTTTTTTTTGGGGGGGGGGGGGGGGCAGGGGGGGGGGATATTACAATGCTTGCAATAATATCTTTTCGACAAAGGCTGTCACTGGCCAAGTACTCATTATACACCTGAGTATGGTGAGTAAATGCAGGTGAAGAGCGTTCTCTATGGTAAATTCTGTGCCACCTCCAGTTTACATACCGAATGACATACTATGCCACTTAAAAATAACAAGATACGATGTCAACAACAGACCTTACTCAATTAACGACCCGACTCGGGATCATAAGTCACATCGCCACTACTATCTCGTCTTGTTTGTTTGTCTCCTGGACGGCTAAGGGCCGTAACGTTGTTTGTTTTGTATTGACTCCACTTATACAGTTGTAATTTTTTGCTTATTGTTGCTTTCTAAGATAAGATGTCAGATTGTGTTTTGAGAGTCAAATCTAACCCAGCAATTAGTGGTTTTCATGGCGCCATGAAAGGTTAATTAGTTACTGCATTTAACCAGTGGAGTTTACAGCAGATATCGATGACTCACATGACTTGCTTTTATTCACCCTCCCCATGCCCATTTATCATTTATTTACATTCTCTCTCTCTTTCTCTATCTCTCTCTCTCTCTTTCTCTCTCTCTCTATCTATCTATCTATCTATCTCTCCCTCCCTCCCCTTCCCTCCTACTGCTTTCTCCATTGCAAATCATCTTATTAAAATTATGATTTGTTACATATTATTAAACAAACAGTTGCTTAATGTTAACCCTTCTAACCATATAACATGAATGATCTTTAAATAAAATAGGTCTATTATTGTAAAAAAATAATATCGGTGTCCAAATAAGTCCGGGAAACAATAAAGTTTTTATAAAGCGAGTTAGCCCGACCTGTCCTTGGAACCAACAATTTTTCCCGTTTTATCAACTGACAATGAAAACAAAACAAAATATGATCCCCCCCCCCAAAAAAAAAAAAAAAAATTAAAAAAATAACAATACAAAACAGAAAATATCCTGATAAAATAACAAACAAAAAACAAAATCAAATAAACCCAAAGAAACAAACACACACACATACACACATACACCCAAATATACTTTCTCTAACACTCCCATGCCCACGCAGGGCTAGGGGGGAAAAACAAACAAACAACAAAACAAAACAAAAAGCAACATTGATTTTAAAACGTGCATCTTTTGAAGGCATCAATCCTTATATTATATTATATTATAGTTAATCAAGAAAAAGGAAATGAAGGCAAGGGAGGAAGGGTGGGGAGTGAAGAGGCAGTAGTAAACGTGCAAGGGCAAACGGGTACAAAACTATGCAAGCGATTGCAGCTTTTACAGCTTTGTGGTATTGTGGTATGGCACTCGCCTTATGTTTGGGTCCCTGGTTCAAGTCCCGCTGAGGGCAGTGCAAAGTTGAGCCCATGGAAAAGGCTCTTTTCTCACATTCTTTCACCGTCCTCAGATGTTTATTAGATACCTGGCTGACAACGGCGTTGTCTCGTCGAAAAAAAAATGTAACAGCCCTTTACAGGCGTCATGCCTTATCCTCAATATAAATCACTGTTGAGACAGTTTGTAAAGCGCTTTGAGCACGTTGTATTTTGGAATCCTGAACCTCTAGGGTTAAAGGTGAAAATAAGGAGTGGATGGAGGTAGAGTAAAAAGAAAGTTATTCCAAATGAAACAAAAATAGTTGCTTATGAATTATAAATGTTTGTATACAGTACATCGCTGGCGCCTTGGTAGGATGGAATCATATCATTACGTGTTGTGTGGTTGAGTGTGCATGATGAAATAAACAGGTAGCCTATTTTATGTTTATCATAACTCGGGAGAGACATTTATCCACAGATGGGGAAAG
>NC_088364.1:15890171-15895171 GCF_034508935.2 Berghia stephanieae
AAGTGTGTGTGTGTGTGTGTGTGTGTGTGTGTGTGTTTGTATGTGTGTGTGTATGTAAACGTATTGCAAGATGGCGCTTATTTAATGGATTTGTTGTTTGTACACTTTACTCACACTCACACTATCTTTGCACCATATTCAGTACAATGAGAAATGGCTTTGTTTGATGTAATAGCTAAGCAGCAACAGCAACAGCACACCTGTGTCGCTTGCCGTCTGTCTGTCTCGTTCATACCTGTGTGAGCACATCAGTGTGAGTTGTCAATGACAATGGACTGACAACTACACACCTTGAACTCAAATGACTCACCATAGCGTCATACTAGATGCTCCATTCATAAAGTTGGGGATAGAATCCGGCAACAGCAGTGTCTGGTATACAATACTACTCAAGATATTACACCTACAACTTATGAATAGTAATTCTGAAAGTCTAGTATTAGTTTATTAGGATTAGAGATACTGCTGCTGCTGCTGTTGTTGTTTTCGTGGTCGTCGTCGTTGTTGTTGTTGTTGATGATGATGATGGTGATGATGATGATGATGACGACGGCGACGACGACTCCTTTTTGAGACATACAACCACCCCGACCAATTCGCTTTATCCTATATCATAGTTGGCGACTGCCGGCATCGAATCATGAGGCCGCGTGTTCAAATCCCCATGGGGACAATTGGACGTGGATTTTGTTCTCATAACCCCGAGGTCAAGGTTGAAATGGCAAATGCAATCTCTGTGTTGTCTACTCACAGGGTGAGACCCGTGAGTCATTCCCAAGGATCGATAGAATCAATCGATATGACCGGTTATCTTGCCATTTTATTAACTGTCGTTTACTATAATGTACATTAGTTCTGCGACGCATTCACCTTTTCTCTAGCCCCACCCCCCCTCTCTCTCCCTCTCTCTCCCCTCTCCCTCTCTCTCCCCTCTCTCTCCCCTCTCCCTCTCCCCCCCCCCCCCGCTTCTCTCCTATCCTTCTTCCCCCTCTCTCTCCAGTCCTTCTACCTCTCTCTTCCCCCCCCCCCCTTTTCTCTCTCACCTCACTCACCCTCTCAATCAGCCCATACATCCGTTTATCCATCCACCCACCCACCCACCCACCTACTTATCTATCTATCTATATCTATCTATCTATCGATCTCACAATAAATCCCTCCTTCCATCCAACCACCCAACCAACCATCCATCCAACCAACCACCCAACCAACCAACCACCCAACCAACCATCCATCCAACCAGCCACCCAACCAACCAACAACCCAACCAACCATCCATCCAACCAACCAACCAACCAACCAACCAACCATCCAACCAACCAACCATCCAACCATCCAACCAACCAACCAACCATCCACCATCCAACCAACCATCCCATCCAACCAACCAAACCATCCAACCAACCAACCAACCATCCAACCAACCAACCAACCATCCAACCATCCAACCAACCAACCAACCATCCAACCACCACCACCACCATCCAACCAACCATCCAACCATCCAACCAACCAACCAACCATCCATCCATCCAACCAACCAACCAACCAACCGGCCATCCGTCCATCCATCCATCCATCCATCCAAGTCACTCTGTATCATTCATAACTTTAACTGTTCCAATGTTCAACTTTTTAACTTTTTAAACACGTTAACAAGTGTCCAGGAAGTGGAGAGCAATTTATTTCGAAAGGTTTGCATCGATCGTTTATGACACATACGTTTGAGTATTTGCATGCTATGGTAATTTTAGTATTATTTCTCACCTTTTCCATCTCTCCCGTCTCCTCTCACGAAATGTCAAATACAACACACATTCACATTCCTCTATAAATAAACGACAGAGATGCATACGCTGACTATGAACAACTAAAGCAAAAACCAAAACCAAAAATAACCCTCCAAAAAAAACAAAAACAAACGAAATACATACAAAAAATGATCTCATATCATTTGGTGACAGACGAATGCAATGACAGACAGATAGTTAGATGGTAGATAGATAGAGCGAGAGGGAGAGAAAGAGAGGGAGAAATAGAGAGGAGTGCGTGTGTATGTGTGTGTGTGTGTGTGTGTGAGAGAGAGAGAGAGAGATAGATAGATAGAGAAGATAGATAGAAGATAGATAGTGATAGATAGTGATAGATAGATAGATGGTAGATAGATAGAGTGAGAGGGAGAGAAAGAGAGGGAGAAATAGAGAGGAGTGCGTGTGTATATGTGTGTGTGTGTGTGTGTGTGTGTGAGAGAGAGAGAGAGAGAGAGAGAGAGAGAGAGAGAGAGAGAGAGAGAGAGAGAGAAACAGGAGTGAAGAAAAGTAAAAAGAAACGGAGAGGTTCTTATTGATTTTCAGGGTGGCATTTTAACAACCGATGATGATGATGATGTCGACGACGACGACAATACTGATAATAATGATGATGATGATGGTAGTGGTGGTGGTGATGGTGGTGGTGATGACGACGACGACAACGACAAAAACCAAGAAGCGGACTACCACCTCCAGCCACCACCATAACCATGGTCATTGTGAGGGTAGTAGTAAAATAAGTAGTGATACTAGATAACATTAAAGAAAACAATGTCAACATTCAAGCAAATAAAAATAAATACAATGGCGCAAATACAGGGAGAAAAAAATCACATTAGCTTTAAGTTGGCAATGCTCAAATAACAAAAAGAAATGTATTCATGTAGTTATCGAATTGTGATTGTTTTTTCAATGAACAAGAATCGATAGTTGCGTATATATTTGCCAGCTGGTTGCACAGGTGTTCAATGACTGATTTGAAACGTAGAATTAGTTTTTGCAGATACGCAGGCTCATAGCGAGCTCCACTTGGTGGTATAGATATCAGACCTGCCAACTCTCCAATTTATAGTAGGTACTTATGAGGAAGTTTGTTTCCGAATTCCTGGTATTTGTTCTCATTCTTGATAATCATCATTACAGCTGTTTTCCCTATCACACCCCGTCATTAAAAAAATATCAAAAAATATCATGATCATCATCATCATCATCATCATCATCATCATCATCATCATGATCATCATCATCATCATCATCATCATGATCATCATCATCATCATCATCATCATCATCATCGTCATCATCATCAACATCATCAACCATCATTACTGTCTCATCTTGGTCCAGGAATGGTCTTTTCTGTTTTTGAAAACTTGGCAAATCTAGGAATCTTTTCTTCTCAAAACACTCGAATGTTTTCCCCGTGTCCAAACATCCTTGAGTTTAGCCCTTAGGAAAGGCTTTTTATTTTGCACATATTTCTCCCACAAACAATCGTTATGCAACTAGAATGAGCGTGTTATTGTTCTAGACCTCCATTAGGGGGAGCAAAACCAGATATTGCTCCTCCGGTTAACTGCCGCACTATGGAAAAACATGTATTTAAAAATTCGGCCAGAAAACTCGTCCTTCAAATATCGATCAATTAAAATGACTTTCACCTTGGAAAAAATTCTCAAATCTGGGCGTCAATGAAGACTTCGTAAAATCCCAGGTTTGAGAGTTTTTGCCAAGATGAGAGAGTCAGTTAAATCGATCGATTTTTGATGGACGAGCTTTCTGGCCAAATTTTCACATACAATAGCATTTTTTTTCCTGAGTACGGCAGTTAACTGGTTAAAGATCAAAATTGAACTTTTGTCATCATTGTGTACGAGTTTCCAGGTGTGCCGCCGACTTTAAGTCTATAACCCAGATCAAAGAAAGGACCATTGCTTCTCTCTCCCCCTCCCCACCTTTAAACTTCTCATCCACTCACACTGGGACGATTGGTTGGGACTCATTACCGGTACGTGCATCTTGATTACAGGTGTTTCATGAGTAAAGTAGGTACTTACTCCCTCCCATTCAGCCTGGCTATTGCTGCTTCTACTCGTCCATAACGCTCATCCAGTCATTTATCATTCACACTTATTGTGGTTGGACGGATGGAGGAGTTTCTTATGGGAGATTTCTGTGGGATGTTTTTTTTTCTCTCTCACCCTCAGTGATTCTTTAACGGATATTCCTCGTGTATAAATAACGTTTGGCCAAAGTCTCCCATGTTCTCTAGGATCGGATTTATATATACATTTAAAAAAAAAAGGCTGACTTTAAAAAATAAATTAAAATGTGTAAACTTTATTAACTTTTAAATAGGTAACATGCTCCATGACATTTGATTTTTCTACATAGAATCACTGCACATCTCTTTTTAAAACAGTCATTTAAAGCGTAGACCCTAGACTCTAATAGAATTCGTGATGCAGAATTTTTCTAGAATTAAAAATACAAATAAATACATAAATAAATAAATCCTTTTTGAAAATTTTTTGGTAATGAATATATTATGTAAACTCGTCGCCTTTAACAGTTTTGCGCATGTTGTGGATGTGCGTTGAGTAGTTTGTGAAGCATTCTTGATTTTAAAAGTGATTCAGTAAATTAAAAGTGATTAAAAGTCGAACCCCTCCGCTAACGGTTTATGCAACACTAGCAATTTTTTTTCTTTTTTTTTTTTTTACCACAAAATTAATATCGATCTGTTCGGATTGAGTACCTCCTTTCTCTCCCCTCTCCCTTCTAACCCCCGAACTTGCCAAATGGGTGACTTCCAAGAAGTGCCATGGTAAAGGGAGGGGGGGGGGGTGTCGTCGTCCTAATTGATCGATATTTGAAGTAAAAGCTCAGACTGTGGCGGAAACAATAATGATGATGATGAGGATGATGATGATGATAATAATAGTATAATAATAATAATAATAATAATAATAATAATAATAATAATAATAATAATAATGATGATGATGACGATGACGACGATAATGATGTTAATATTAATAATATCGGAATAGAAAATATTCATCCCGGCATTGAAGGACAAGATCAGAATATTATGTGAAACCACTTTTATTGTCACAGTTTGTCTTGTATAATGATTTTTGATGAACTATTTTTGTGTGATCCTCAACAGTAGTAGATATTCAGAAG
>NC_088364.1:15900171-15915171 GCF_034508935.2 Berghia stephanieae
TCACTGAATACAAAAACGCTCACCAAAACCACTACATCAACATCTCTACCACCACTACTACTACAGCCACCATCACATAATCTCTAAGACCATTACTACTCGTACAATCACCACCACATCATCATCCCTACCACCACCACACCATCATCCCTCGCACCACTACCACAACTACCACAACATCATCATTCCTACCACAACTACTACTACAACCACCACCACATCATCATCCCTACCACTACTACAACTACAACCATCATTCCTACCACCACCACTACTACTACAACTACCACCACATCATCATTCCTACCACAGCTGCTACAACCACCACCACACAATCATCCATACTACTACTACAATCACTACCACATCATCCCCACCACTGCTTTTACTACAACCACCACCACATCATCATCCCTACTACAACCACCAAATGTTGTAATTACACTACTTCAACTTTTGAAATTCCACTGAGTTGTGTCAGAAATGGCTGCGAGACAAATTTTGGATCGTATCTCAGTAAATTTGAGTGAAATTCAAATTTATAGGTTATGGTCGCATGATGGGTCATCTTCACGATGAAAAATGTCCTCCTTTTTTGTGACCAGTCATTCTCACCCCTGATCTTTAAAGACCCGCCGTAGCTATGTCTCGCTCTCAACCGAGTCAAGCGTCTAGCGAACAGAACGCTAAGACCATTTCCACCCACCCTGACATTGATCACGCTCAATATCAAGACGAGATAGGGTACCAGTTTGCGAATCGACAGAAGAAATTTCCATTGAGGAAAAACGAGCTGTGCTAATAAAGTGAAACTAGACGTCTACTTTATTTCTTTTTTTTTCTTTCTTCTTTTTTGTTTGTTTGGGTTTTTTTTAAATATAGCACCAAACTTTACCAGACTTTAAGTTTATAGTGAAATGAAAGTATTACGATGGTGTCGTTATCGTTGTTGTTACTACTACTGCTGCTGCTGTTGTTGTTATAGTTGTTGTTGTTGTTATTGTTACTGCTAATGCTTTTGCTGTTGTTGTTGTTGTTGTTGTTGTTGTTGTTGTTCCTTGTGCTGTTGTTGCTGTTTTGTTGTTTTTGCTTTGTTGTTGTGTTGTTGTTGCTGTTGTTGTTGAAGTTGTTGATAGTGGTGGTGCTGCTGCTGCATGTGATGATACTGTTGTCACAACTACAGCAGCTTCAGCGTAGTGTAATAACGATGGTGGTGGTGATGCTATTGATAACGACGACGATGATGACACCAATTTTTACTCATAACACAGCATTGTTTCTACATTATAATTCATGACAGAAGAGCGTGGCCCATTCCTGTTGCGAACTGGCGAACGATTTCATTTTAACGATCCCATTCAAATATATGTACGCTCTGCCCTCCTCCCCTCTTACAACACACACACACACACACACACACACACACACACACACACAACCCATCACATTACTCCCCATTCCACACACAACCCCCAACCGCTTTAGTGTGTGCCATATCGATCGACAAGATTGATGCCAAGAATAGAGATCAGATAGATGTTGGGTGTATCCACACACGCATATATATATATATATACACACACACCGGCATAAATACGAGCGAACACACACATCGGCACACACACACACATCGGCACACACACACACACACACACACACACACACACAGAACTACAGACTCACACTGAGATCGATATCATTGTCACAGACGCCTGTGCTTGGAACTTGGTCGCCAGGTTGGCGGACTGAACGCCTCAGATTTGATGTTATTTACTTGTTTGTTCTTCAGTCCGACCGTTCCTTTATTTGTTTGTTTGTTTTTGCCTTTGCTTTTGTTTTCTATTTCATCGGTGAGAAAGTATTCAACATAAACCTTTCAGAAGATAAATGAACTCACAGAAAAAGTAAACGATCAAGCAGACGGACACACAAAAAAACAAAACAAAACAAACAAAAAAACAACAACAAAAAAACCCAAAAAACCAAACACACACACACACACACACACAAAAAATACCAAAAAAACAAACACACACAGAAATAAAACCCAAACAAACAGACTAATAGCTATGCATTAACCCAAACGAATATTATGAGTCGAAACGGAGCAAAATAATACTGTAAATAAAATTAGAAGAATAGCGAATAACTAGATAAATAAATAAATTAATTAATTTGTATATTTGTGTGTGTGCGTGTGTGTGCGCGCGCGCGTGAATAAATAAATAAATGAATGAATAAAGACAGTGATATATAAATAAATAGATAAAATAATATATTTATAAAGACAGAGGAAAGAGAACAAACCTGTATTTTAACCGCTTTCAAGTTGGAGACTTAATATAATAAGATTTAGTTAAAACTCTCTCTCTCTCTCTCTCTCTCTCTCTCTCTCTCTCTCTCTCTCTCTCTCTCTCTCTCTCTCTCTCTCTTTAATTTCTCATTCCTCCCTTCCTCCTCACTCTTTATTCATTTGTTTTGATCTTTGTTCATTTGATTTGATTTATCCTAATCTGTCCGGTCTATTAGTTGATGAGAACTCATGAATAGTCTCCGATAGATTGATGGCGATTTGATGGATCGATGACCTTTATCGCGCGTATTGTGCTCCAATAACGTGCATAACATCATTTATCCTATTATTATTATTGCGGGTGGTTGGATGGGAGCATCATCCTTGAATCATATACCTATGATGTTCGCATGGGTGTACGATCCGATAGTGATGTCGTTTCTTCTTCTCTTTAGTAGCCTATCCTGCTTCTTTGGTTTGTGATTGTATTTTTGACAGGGGATATTTTTTTTCCTGTAAATCTTCTGCCTGTTTGTTCTTGGTTATTTATAATTTAGCTTAAGATATCTTTAGGTTATGATTTTGATTTACATTTGTACTATTTTTGTTAGATTGCTTGTTTTTTTGTTTCAGCGGTCTCTCATATAACCTCAATTGTGTTGGAAGAGACCTAAAGCAACAAACAAAAAAAAATAAAATATTATTATTATTATTATTATTATTATTGTTATTATTATTATTATTATTATTATTATTATTATTATTATTATTATTATTATTATTATTATTATTATTATTATTATTATTATTATTATTATTATTATTATTATTATTATTATTATTATTATTATTATTAACGATGATCGTTAGGCAATGTCATGTCACAGAGTACCATTAGTCAACGAAAGAGCAGATGGTAGAGTGGTCAGTTACTTGCCTTTGATCCGAAGTTTGCGGGTTCTAATCCTGGTCATGACATCATTATATAATTATTAAGAACAAGTGGGATAACTTGCATTATAAAAGATTTTGACAAAATACTTGGACGCTGTTTCTTTTCTTTATTTCTTTATTTTTTTTTTTTTTTTTTTTTGGTGTTTAAAAAAATATATATTTATCAGATCTTATTTTAGTTGAAGAGAATTCATTTAAAGTTAAAACACCGACATTGTGTCTGGACTTTTTTTTTTTGAAGTGAGAGAAATTGAACATTTCCCCTATGATCTCGGTGTTTTGATGACTCTCACAATGGCCTTGATCTTTACCATAGCTATCTCTGTACTTTTAGACCATCTTAATGAGTAGGCCCTCCTGAGAGAGAGAGAGAGAGAGAGAGAGAGAGAGAGAGAGAGAGAGAGAGACAGAGAGAGAGAGAGAGGGGGGGGGAAAGAGTAGATGTATGTATGTTTGAGTGTGTGCTTGTGTATTGAGCATGCTTATATGTATGTATGTTTGTATGTATGTATGTATGTATGTATGTATGTATGTATGTATGTATGTATGTATGTATGTATGTATGTATGTATGTATGTTGTATGTATGTATGTATGTATGTATGTATGTATGTATGTATGTATGTATGTATGTATGTATGTATGTATGTATGTATGTATGTGGTGTGTGTGTGTGTGTATGTGTGTGTGTGTGTGTGTGTGAATTGCATTAATGCGCAATCATCATTTTTAAGTCACCATCCACACCACAGACTCACACCAGCATCGCCATCAGCAAATATTCACGTATCGATTGATTTCTGGTCTGGAAGCATCGACTGGCTGGCTTCCAGGAACTGGAACAGTAACAAGTCTGTGCCGTTCATCGGTTGGGGTAACAGTGGAGTGGGAGATCTATAGAGGACGGGGGAATTGGGGGTAGAGGGATTTAAGGGATGACGAGACCAGTCTGTGTGTGTGTGTGTGTGGGGGGGGGGGGGGGGGGGGGGGGGGGGGGGGGTGACGCGTAATCCTTCTTACAGTAACTCATTGTGACATTTATGAAGGAATAATTTAGGAAGTTTGGAGATGGGGCGAGTAAGAGGTCGGGCTGGAAGAAAAAAAAAAGGTGGGGGGGGGGGGTTACTACGGATGGTTTATTTTTGTGGTTGGTATGAGAAGTAGGGGAGGGCATCCGGGTCACCAAAAGGTCAACGATGCTTTAGGTTTTGAGAAGTCAGGTCATCGACGACTGAGAACTTCCCGACCTCCACTTAGTTCTCGATGCTTTTCTCGTCTCGAGAATCTTGGTCGTCGATGCTTCTCGTATTGAGTCCCGAGTCCCGAGTCTCGAGACTATACTGCGCGAGCGACGCACGCGTTACTAACAATGTGTACTATCTGCATTGTTCACCCCTCTCTCGTCGGCGATGATTCCAGCGAAGCTCGAGACTTTTTTGCGTCTCGATGCTTTTTTGAGTCTCGAGACTCAAAAAAGTCTCGAGAATCGCTCTAGTCATCGGTGCTTTCATTCAATACCTAGTCATTGGTATTGGGTATTGACGTTATATCATATTTTAAACAGCTAACAAAACACAAACGTCGTAAATAGATCAAATGGTTATAGGTATCAATGTTTTATTATTATACAAAGTGAATTTATTTAATGTATTTTAAGTTTTAATACAAAAAAGCCATCCAAAGCTCAGTTGAAGTGCTACTTCTCGGGAATTCCCGACTTTTCCTTGGTCATCGAGTTCGGGAAGTTTTGAGTGTTGGTGGCCGATGACTTGAGGTATCATCGAGACTTCCGCTCGACACTTATGAGAAGTAAGAAGAGTAGGCCAACAGGGTGTGCTGCTTAAAACAAGGTACCGAGAAACTCTTTGCCACCGCTCGAGAAACCGATTTCTCTGCTATTAACGGGTCTTTCAATTTTAACAGTATTTCCGACATACAGTGTACTTTCAAATTTTAACTACTTAATACGAAACACACCACTCCCACCATCGCCACTACCAACAACAACAACATTAACAACAAGGACAAAAACAACGATCATGCCCCAAAGCCGAAGCAGCAAGGTTGAATCACGTAAAGTATGCTGTACCCAGAATATATTGAGAATCACCAATGGACCGATTTAACGATTGATAAGGAATGTGAGGGCGGTGTCCAATTTTCCTTTCCTCCCAGTGATTCACGCTGCCAGGCAAACCAGTCTCCATATTGGATATCGGATATGCATCCATCACCCCGTTAAGCTTTATTCTCACTGGGTCATTGATTTTAGTATTCAATTGTACACTGACAAAACCGCCTGTTTTATTTTTGCTAGAAAAAATGTACGTCACATGGGATAGATCCATCTGAATAACTCAACTCGTCAAGAGGTTTTGAACCTGACACCTCAAAGAAATCGGAAGTTACAGATTTTGTGAGAATATTGAGGTCTTTTTAATCTCTCAATATAATGGAGGTTGTTGGCAAAATGGAAAAAAAATGTTTTGTCAGTATATGGCAATAACATTACTCTTTTAGAGAGAGAGAGAGAGAGAGAGAGAGAGAGAGAGAGAGAGAGAGAGAGAGAGAGAGAGAGAGAGAGGAGAGAGAGATGAGAAGAGAGAGAGAGAGAGAGAGAGAGAGAGAGAGAGAAAGAGAGAGAGAATGGGGGGGGTCAAGAGAGAGAGAATGGGGGGAGGGGTCGAGAGAGAGAGAGAGAGAGAGAGAGAGAGAGAGAGAGAGAGAGAGAGAGAGAGAGAGAGACCAAGACACCGTTCCTGACAATAGGGAGGGTACAGCGTCTATATAGAATATAGACATAAAAATGGGATGAGTCTGGTGGCGAGTCATGGCATTAGTCATCGGTGATCCTCATAATGAGTCATGCACTGATCCCTGGTCAATATTGTCGACATCGTCGTAATATTTTTTGTCACCGTAATCACCATCACCATCACAACCTTCCTCATCCTCGTACTCCAAATCCTACCTTTCTTCCTCATTATATTCTAAGTTATCATCAAAGTTGTGCATCTTTTAATTGGAATTTTCGGAACCTACGTGCATGTATTTGCAGGCCTGATAATCGAACGCACTCATAGACCTGCTTTAACATGATCGAAATGGACAGTGTTTGGTGTAATGACATCACTACAATGACAATGAGACAATTACAGTTATGGTCATCAGATTTTAAATTGAGAACGATAGTAGCCTATATTATTTTTATTTTAAACTCTTTTTTTCTCTCTATCTTTTTATTTCTTTTCTTTTTAATATATTTTTAAAAACGATATCGTTTTCTTTTCTTTTCTTTTTTTTCCGGACATTGCCACATGAGGCCACGTTACCGTCAAGAGAAAACATCGATTGAGGCAGGCGTTGCCGAGTGGGTACTATTTTGGAATGATAGTTGAATACCCGATATCTGAATCTGTTGTATGATAATATTACAACCTTGGTTACTAGGTTGTCCTAATGTGTGGATCATAGCAACCTAGAATGATGTGGCTCAGAAGATCTGTGGACGAGCACAGAATACTCACTGGCAAACAGGCTTGGTGCGACCTTGCATAAGAAGTTTTCAGGGTTGGGTCCCTTGACTTTCCTTGTCCGTCTGTGTATTTTATTATTATTATTATTATTATTATTATTATTATTATTATTATTATTATTATTATTATTATTATTATTATTATTATTATTATTATTATTATTATTATTATCATCATTATTATTATTATTATTATTATTATTTTATTATTATTATTATTATTATTATTATTATTATTATTATTATTATTATTATTATTATTATTATTATTATTATTTGTTACTGTTCTTCTTCTTCTTCTTCTTCTTCTTCTTCTTCTTCTTCTTCTTCTTCTTCTTCTTCTTCTTCTTCTTCTTCTTATTATTATTATTATTATTTGGAATATGATTATATATGGTAATAATATGGTTATGCATAAGCTCAAAATACCGGCCAAGTATGCTTGTTTTATGCGCATTTAATCTTGATCCGCTCATAATAAAACGAAACGCCCCATACTTTTTTTTAAAGACGTTATTTATAGCATTTGAGGTCATCACACATCCAGGACATAATGAGAAAGTAGGCTTTTGTCTGTGTTTAATCTCTTAAATAATGTTAATGGAGGCGGAAATAATTATTTTTGCATCGTTTTCTTGTGTGTCTTTTCAGAGTGAGGGTAATGCCTCGTTTCTGCGGGCAGCACGAGACGGCAACATAGACGAGGTTCTAGACTATCTCAAAGGGAGTACAGACATCAACACCAGCAATGCGGTAATTCTCTCTCTCTCTCTCTCTCTCTCTCTCTCTCTCTCTCTCTCTCTCTCTCTCTCTTCTCCTCTCTTCTCTCTTCTCTCCTCTCTCTCCCTCTCCCTTCTCTTCTTCCTCTCCCACCCCCCTCTCTCTCTCTCTCTCTCTCTCTCTCTCTCTCTCCCTCTCTCTCTCTCTCTCTCTCTCTCTCTCTCTCTCTCTCTCTCTCTCTCTCTCTTGTACTCAAAAAGCACGAGCACTTCAAAACGGATGAAGTGATAGATTTGAATGATAGTGAAAAGATTCTAAAAAGAAAGAAAATAAATTTGACACTTGAGAAAAAAGATATATTGTTTTGTCTCTATTTTTATTTTTTTAATTACTATTTTAATACATATTTCAAAAATGTTATTTAAATTATTATTTTGCATTGTGTTATTCTTGAGAAAGTGGAAAAAAAATAATACTACCAAAAAACAAAACAAAAACAAAAAACAAGAAGAAAATTGACCTAAAATGTTATCTTAAAAAGAACATAAACTATTTCTCTCATCATTGTACAGCACGGCCTGAACGCCCTTCACCTTGCCTCCAAGGAGGGACACATCAAGATCGTCAACGAGCTCATCAAGAGAGGGGCTGACGTGGATGCTGCCACAAAGGTAAAGGCTCCTGTCAACTTGTTTAGATCAATAAGTCTCAGGGTTATGAATCGCAGTCAATACGTTATTTATTTTAAAATTTTAAAAATAAAATTGAGCTTTATATAGGGCAATATCCACGTAATGTGCTCAAAGCGCTTTATTTATTTATCTTATTTATTTATTTAATTTATGGATGGATGGGAAAATGGGTGGGTGCAATGATGGATGGATCATTGAAGAGAGAGAAAGAAAGAGAGAGAGAGAGAGAGAGAGAGAGAGAGAGAGAGAGAGAGAGAGAGAGAGAGAGAGAGAGAGAGAGAGTTTGTGTATTTATTTACATCATCATCACCACCACCACCACCACCACCATCATCATATCATCATCATCATCATCACCATCATTTATTTGTTTATATACATTCATTTATTTTACAGAAAGGAAACACGTCCCTGCACATCGCCTCCCTCGCCGGTCACAATGACATTGTCCACACCTTGGTGGAGAATGGAGCACAAGTCAACCTTCAAGCCTTGGTTAGTGGTCATTTCTACCCCTCCCCCCCCCCTCTCTCTCTCTCTCTCCTCTCTCTCTCTCTCTCTCCCCCCCCCCCCCCCCCCCCCCCCCCCCCCCCCCCCCCCCCCCCCCCCCCCCCCCCCCCCCCCCCCCCCCCCCCCCCCTTCCTACCCTCTGATGCTCTTTATTCGAGCACATCGACTAAAACTTCTTAATGATTATTTTGAAGGAAAGGAAGATGTGTTACTATCATCATCATCATTGCCTTTTTCCCCTGGGTCAGGGTATAGGCCACAGACAAACAGTTTCCATCCTTCTCTATCCTGAGCCAACTTTTTTATCTCATTCCAGGTCTTACCACTTCTCTGTATATCAGCTTCTTTAATTCTTCTCATGTTCCTCGTGGCCTTCCCTTGATCTTCTGCCCTGAGGGTTCCAGTCCAATACTTTCTTTGTTATAGTTGAGTCATTCTTTCTAAGCGTGTGTCCAATCCACTCCATCGTCTTCTTCCTATATCCTCTCCTACTGGTTTTGCTGTGTTCTTTTCCATACTTCTTCATTTTTTATTCTATCCATCCATTTTATTCTGAGTAGCTTACGCATGCACCTGTTTACAAAAATCTGTACCCTCCTTATACATGCCTGTGATGCGTTCCAAGTTTCACATCCATACAGTAGGACAGACTTCACGTTTGAGTTGAAAAGTCTTAGCTTTAGTTGAAGGGAGATATCTTTAGTTCTCCAAACTCTGTTCAAAGATGTGAATGCAGCCTGTGCCTTTCCTATTCGTGCTTTCACCTCTGCTTCCGTGCCTCCATCCTTGTCAATTATACTTCCGAGATAGCAGAAAGTGTCTATATCTTCGAGTTCCTGATCTTTTACTTTGATCTGCTCCTTTGACGCGTACCTATCCTCAGACCTTTGACTTTACAGGGTGTATTCTTAGACCAATTGATTCCGAGAGGCTGTTTATAATTGTGGTTTTTGCTTGCATCTGGTCCTGGGTGTGGGACAAAAGAGCCAGATCATCTGCAAAATCCAGATCATCCAACTGTGTCCAGGGGTCCACTGTATCCCATTTCTTCTCCCTTTGGAGGTTTCCTTCATTAGCCAATCAATGGCAAGGATGAACAGGAATGGAGAGAGCAAGCATCCCTGCTTGACACCAGTCTTAATTTCAAAGCTGTCAGTCAGCTGATCTTCATGTACAACCCTGCAACTTGATCCTTCATACATTTTCCTTAATGAGGTTTACTATCTTTTCAGGGAGTCCATAATGTGCCAGAATTTTCCACAATGTTGCTCTGTCAATTACTGTCGAAAGCCTTCTCGTAATCCAGAAAGTTGACAATAAGAGGAGAGTTCCATTCTATAGACTGTTCCACTATGACTCGCAGAGAGGCAATCTGGTCGGTGGTTGAACGGTTTTTCCGAAAACCTGCCTGTTCGTCCCGCAGTTTAGCATCTGTTGCATTCTTAATTCTCTCTAAAATAATACGGTTGAAAACCTTTCCTGGGATAGAAAGAAGAGTGATGCCTCGATAATTATTACAATTACTGAGGTCCCCTTTCTTTGGAAGCTTGATAAGATGTCCTTCCTTCCAATCCTTTGGGAATATCCCGTCATTCCAGATTCTCTCAAATAGTGGGTGCAGGGCCTCAGCATTTCTTTCCGCATCAACTTTTAGAGCCTCCGGTGGAATCTGGTCTGGTCCAGCAGCTTTCCCCCTTTTCATCTTGTTAATGGCACCCACAATCTCTGCTATCGATGGTGGATCACAGCTAATTGGTAGCTCATTCCTTGCAGGCAAAATTTCTGGCTGGTTGTCTGGTGGTGGTCTGTTCAGAAGGCAGTTGAAATGTTCCCTCCATCGTTCAGATTGAGCCTCTTTTCCAAAAATAGTTTTCCCATCTTTGTCTTTGACTGGTACCTCTGGTTTCCCATATTTTCCAGCAAGTGACTTGGTAGTTTGATAAAGGATCTCATGTGTCCCCAGTCGCTGCTGCTTCTGCTTTCTCTGCAAGTCTGTTCATGAATGCTTCCTTGTCTTTCTTCACAGATCTTTTGACTTCCTTAGCTATGGCTCGATACTGCTTGTGCATCCAGTCTTGAAGCCCTTGTTCGGCTTGCATTCACTTGTTCCTTCCTTGTTCTCCTCTTTTCAATAAGGTCCAAGGTGGTTGGACTTATCCATTCTTTATGTTCCGATTTCTTTACCCCCAATACCTCGTGGCAAGTTGTTATGTAAACTTCCTTGATCTTTGCCCAATGTGACTCTACATCTATGTCCTCCTCGAGCTCAGTAAGAGGTTGGAATCTATTACTCAATTGTAGTTTGAATTCTCATTCTTTTCCCCATCAAGTGCATTCACCTCGAATTTTCTTCTTGTATGTGATCTGGCCCCGTGTTTTCTGAGTCGGAGCTTAAGCTTTGCCAATAGCAGGTGGTGGTTGATCCAACATCTGCCCCTCTCCGCACTGTCACATCTTCCAATGAACGTCTGAATCTACGAGAGATACAAAAATGATCATCTGATTCTCTGTCACACCATCTGGTGAGACCCAAGTTGCTTTGTGGATCCTCTTATGGGGGAACACTGATCCTCCAATCACCAAACTGTTGAATGCACAGAAATTTGCAAATCTCTCACCATTATCATTCATTTCTCCCATGCCATGACGTCCATGATACCTTCATAGCCTACGTTATCCTGTCCCACTTTTGCATTAGCATCTCCCATCAATATGTTGATGTCTTTCCTTGGCAACTTGTCAATGACTTGTTGTAGCAGACCATAAAATGTATCTTTGTCCTCATCTGTTGCATCATTTGTTGGGGCATAGATCTGTACAATGTTCATGCTGATCTTCTTACTCCGTGTTGTAAAGGACGCATGATGATCCTTTCTCCGCATTGTTCCCATCCTCTCAGTGACTTCTGGGCAAACTTGCTTAGAATTATTCCTACTCCCTGTGTATGAATCCCGTCCCCTCTCCCTGAATATAAAATCTTCTCCCCAGACTTGAGGTGTTTCTGTCCGGATTGTATCCAGTGGGTTTTTGCTTACTCCAAGTATATGCAGCCTGTATCTTCTCATCTCAGTCACAACTTGAGAGCTTTTTCCTGCTTCATACATGGTGCGAACGTTCCACGACGCAATTCGAAGCTGCTTGTTTGGCGAAGACGTCATCGGGTCAGCAGAGTCCTTTCGGCTTTGTCTGTTGTCCTTCATAAATTCTGTAATTCCAGAAACTCTTCGGTCGCCCAAGCTAAAAAAAGGATTTGGTTTGTCTGTCTGTGTTTCTGTAACGGTTTGAGTTTACTATACAATTCACTTATTAGTCCACGAGTTACTCTTTACTGGATGTAATTTACGTATTTATAAAGTCAGTTTTAAGGAAGATGGTTATCAGTCATTGCACATTGTCAAAACGATTGGAAAGATTACAGTATAGTGTATTTGTCCTGAAATCAATCTTTTCCCCATTTTCCTTTGTTATTGCACCTTTTCATCTATCCCATTACAGGCTGGCTTCACACCCCTGTACATGGCATCCCAAGAAGGCAAAGTTGAGGTGGTCAAATTCCTCCTCTCAAGCGGGGCCAACCAAGGACTCTCTACGGAGGTGAGTTTAAAAAAAAAAAAAGAAAGAAAAAGAGTTCGTTGCTGACATTGTCCCCCTAATTGCGGCTTTGTGGTCTTCTGGTATGACACACACCTTTGGTCTGCTAGGTCCCCTGTTCCATCCCACTCGGAAAGGAGGGAGGGGGAGGGAGAAGAAAAATTTGAGTCCTTGGAAAAGGCTCATTACATATATTCTCTTACAACACGTAGATGTAAAATGAGTAGTAGGCTGGTAAGTGTTGCCTCTGTCCTAATTTTATTATTATTATTTTTTCAATAATGCCTTACAAGTGTCATGTCTCGTCCTACATGTTGATTATTGCTGTTTGCTTGGGACTCCCTGTAAAGTGCTTTCGGCATGTTTAGTGGATATTGCTTGATGGGGTGCTAATCTAGTTTAATATTTAAAATCACTCAGCCACCCAATCACTACTGGAGGTTAACAGAGGGGAATGCCCCCCACCCCCAGCTAACTTACAAATAAAGTCACATTAACAAAGGGACCAACCCCGTCTAAAATCGATTAAATACCACATTTATGTGTTGTATCTATGCTTCATTTTCTATCTTTTTGTTTTACTTCTCAGGATGGATTCACACCTCTGGCAGTGGCCCTACAGCAAGGCCATGAGAGGGTGGTTACTGTCCTCCTGGAGCATGACGCCAAGGGTAAAGTCAGACTGCCCGCTCTGCACATTGCTGCCAAGAAGGATGATGTCAAGTCAGCTGCTCTCCTGCTGCAAAACGAACAGAACAGCACTGAACTGCAGAATAAGGTGAGGACAAATTCAGAGGTTGTAGATTTTTTAAAAACTTGAAAATAATGTTGATAAAATATCTCAAACCATAGTCAAAATCCTTCAGAGCCAAAAAGCCCATGGAACCAGAGTTTAATCATTTCTGTCATTAGTGGACAGTAACAATTCTTTACACCCTTTGGACAAGACGTCAGCCTGTCACAATGTACTTTCTGCCAGATCTAACATTTGATACCTAATGCTGAAAAGTTTCAGAAAAAAAATAATCTTGATTGCACTGTGGAACAATGTCTGTCTCTTCGCTTGTGATGCTAGTGTTCTGCTTGCCATGGCACCATTAGATCCCATCACCTAGGCATTCCATGAAGGAATATGCATAAACAAGATGTCAGATATCAACAGGAATCATTCATGTTTTAGCTAAGTAAAGACAATTATAATCTGACATTGTTACCAAAGACCTGCTTCTAATCACTATACATGAATTTTATATTTTCATTTGTGGGGGTTGGGGGGGGGGGGGGGGGGGGTTGACTATATTACTTTTATTATTCATCTGTAGATTAGGAATTTTGAAAAAAAGAAAAAGAAAATTGGTGAAGATATTATTTTAATTAAAAATTTAACACTTGACAAAATTGAACAAGTCACCATATATTACAAAGCAATTGAAAATGATTTTGAAATGGATTATATGAATGAGGATTAAAACAATGTGTTTTGGTTGATGCAGATTTTAATTTTCTTTTTTTTTTTTTTTTTTGGTTTATTAATCTATTTAGAATTTTTTAGGGTTTTTTTTCCTTTGGGGGGGGGGGGGGGGGGGGGGGGGGGGGGGGGTGTACAGATTTTTATTTGGTCCAGTGGCAGATCTGCATAATATAGTAGAGAATTTGTCCTTTAAATTGAAATAAATCGAAATTGGCTATACTTAGAACACATGGATTGATTCAGAAAAATATCATCCGGTATTTTATGAAACTAGAGGTGGAACCAACCCACCAATCTGCTTATCTATTTATCTGTCAATCTACCTATATACCTTCCTCAATCTTTATACATATACTTATCACACTCTTTCTCCTTACTGCACCGGCCACCAGGGAGGACTAGTCAACGATACAACCAAGGTTTGTCATTGCCACCACAACCCTCTGTCTTGCGGGTGGTTTGAATGTTTCATGTTTCTTGTTGATTATTTTACATACAAATACACCTGTGTTTGTAGTTTGACCAGTTCAGTTTGCTTTTCCAAAGGATGGTCTCATCTTTTAATTTCTATCCTATTTTTATTTTAATGTTTTATATTTTTCCTCAACTTTTTATTCATGTTGTACATAGACTCATCCCCTCATCCCCCCTTTTCTTGGTCAGATGAATTTTACATTAAAATATTGATTGATTGAGATGAGTGAAACTTGTCACCAAATCTCAAACCTGGGTCTCCTTTGAGTCTCCAGTCTGAAGCTTTTCATTTAGCTGGATACGCTCTCATTCCATCCATATTTTCTTTAAACATTCTCTGGCACAAATGAAAAAAAAAGAAAATATTGTTTTGTTATTGTGCTGCGGTGGACCGCTATCCATTATAGTGAAATACATTATAAGGTAATCCTTCCTTTAAAAAGAAAAAGGTTGTGTACTTTTTGGGGAAAAAAAAGCGTTTTTATTCCATTATCATCATCATCATCATCATGTTTCTATAAGTTGTTTGATGGCAGTTTTAATTTTTGAAACAAAGGCTACCTTATCCGGTCCACTGTAGCTATAATTTATTGTTTGATTTTTTTATAACAAATGCTTTAATTAATTTATTTTCTCAAAGTTAGAAGTTTAGATTGTCAATGTTCTTTATTTTGCTATTACAAGTTGATTTATTTATAATTTTGTTTTGCTTTTGGACCTATTCCCTTCCTGAATTATAAATGTTCATTTTTAATTTTTTT
>NC_088364.1:15920171-15965171 GCF_034508935.2 Berghia stephanieae
AACAAAATGTAAAGATAACACAGTCATTTAAGTCAAGAGATAAGAGGCCAGACTTCAACAAGCTGGATATCCTTTGGCATATTAACAATATGTAAAGATAACACAGTCATTTAAGTCATGAGATAAGAGGCCAGACTTCAACAAGCTGGATATCCTTTGGCATATTAACAATATGTAAAGATAACACAGTCATTTAAGTCATGAGATAAGAGGCCAGACTTCAACAAGCTGGATATCCTTTGGCATATTCACAATATGTAAAGATAACACAGTCATTTAAGTCATGAGATAAGAGGCCAGACTTCAACAAGCTGGATATCCTCTGGAATATTAACAATTTATAAAGATAACACAGTCACTGAAGTCATGAGATAAGAGGCCAGACTTCAACAAGCTGGATATCCTCTGGCATACCAACAGATATTATTTGAAATATTTGGTGGCTAAATGCGTTGTTTTTGTTTTCTGCTTTGATATAGTTGTATTGCTTCTTTGACACATGAATATGATTATATTTGAACACAGTCAGATATCTAAATCTATATATGGAAAGGAATTTAAAGGGAGGCCAATGAAACCAATCATCATCTGTTTTCTCTCAAATAGAATGGGTTGACCCCACTCCACATGGCAGCCCAAGGAGACCATCTGGACTGTGCTCGCCTTCTCCTCTACCACAAGGCATCCTTGAATGAGGTGACCATTGACTACCTCACCCCGCTGCATGTGGCTGCCCACTGTGGGAATGTCAAGACGGCCAAACTCTTACTGGACAGAAAATGTGAACCTAATGCAAGGGCCCTGGTGAGTTCGATTGTCCTTGCATAGTTTTATCATTACGGGTGTTGTCAACATCCATTGATATTATTTTTTTCTACTCACCATCACAATAATTTTAATCATCATAATTATTATCATCATTGTGAAACTGTTCTTTTTTTTGTTTATGTTGGGTGAAAGATAGCTTTGTTAAATACTTAACAATAATATCTTCATTTTTCAGAATGGCTTCACCCCCTTGCACATTGCTTGTAAGAAGAATCGCATCAAGGTGGTTGAGCTTCTCCTTAAATATGGAGCTTCAATCGAAAGCAAGACTGAGGTAAAATAATGTAATTCTCTGGTTAAAGACAAATATTCTTTTTTTGGTGAGGGGTTGGGGGGAGGGGATTGATATATTATTCTTTTTTGATTTTTTCCCCCCTTATGTATCTGGGACCCTATTGAATACAAAACTGTAAAAGATTTTATTCCTCAATTGAATACCATGTGGATTATCAAAGGGAATAAAGCCTGGAATAGGATTGTGCCATTTATTTTTCTTTTGGTCATTCCACTATTTCTATTGGTGCCTGAATGACCTAAGCCAATGAAAGCACAAACCTTATTTTGAGTATTGGAGGTCAGTCATAATCGTGGCATTGTTTGATTAAAAAAGAAATAAAAATAAAAGGCTGATGTGAAAGAGAAATTGTGTTTTACTTTGAAAGTGATTAAATGAAGTACGCTGGTAACAGTGGAGCACATTGGTCCTTGTGAAAGCTTTGAAAATGAATCAAACGTGTTACTTTTAGTGATTTATAATTTAGGAAATGACAATCTATTCTCCTATGATTTAAAAATAAATTGTTTTTGTAATCTGTATAATTTAAGAGCATGGTTTTTGAATATTAATCTCAGGGATAGTCCCTCAATAAGCTAATATTTTTGATATTTTTATAATTAATCATATATCATAAATATAATCATCACCATCATTTAAAATTTTGGTATCCTATGTGACCTTATCTGTGTTTCATCTGTTAACTGTCTCCTCATTTAAAATGTTGGTATCCTTTATGACTTTATCTTTGTTTCATCTGTTAACTGTCTCCTCATTTAAAATGTTGGTATCCTATATGACCTTATCTGTGTATCATCTGTTAACTGTCTCCTTATTTTTCTTACCACCCCTTTCAGTCTGGATTGACCCCACTCCATGTGGCATCCTTCATGGGACACATGAACATCGTCATCTACTTGATCCAGCACAATGCCAACCCCAACACAGCTACTGTCCGGGGAGAAACCTCCCTGCATCTGGCCGCTAGAGCCAACCAATCGGACATTATCAGGATTTTGTTGAGGAATGGCGCCTCTGTTGATGCCACAGCTAGGGTGAGTGCAAGTTACAGTCCTGCCACTGATACAAATGCCATCAGTCTATCTGGGAGCCGAATTTGACCAAGTTTAGATTTTGACTTCCAGATTAAAAATTAGAACTTTAAGTTAGAGCTTTTATGTAGCGCAATATCCACTAAATATGCTCAAAGTGTTTTTCAAAGGTTCCCTGACCAACAGCAACATGTAACATGTAGAATGAGACATAACCTTTCTTGAGATAAAAGGTTTAGAGAACAGAGATTTGAAAGATTCCCTGATTTTAAAATTCTTCTATTCCTCTTATCCATTTAGGAACAACAAACCCCACTACACATTGCGGCCCGTCTTGGAAATGTGGACAATGTGGTCCTGCTTCTGCAACACGGTGCCAAAGTGGATGCCACCACCAAGGATAAGTACACACCACTCCACATCGCCGCTAAGGAAGGCCATGAGGAAGTGGCTCAAGTCCTCTTGGAGAATGAAGCCCAGCATGACATCACTACAAAGGTAATAAGAATAATAATTATAATGATGATGACTATGATGATGATGATGATGATGATGATGATGATGATGATGATGATGATGATGATGATGATGATGATGATGATAATAGTAGTAGTAGTAGTAGTAGTAGTAGTAGTAGTAGTAGTAGTAGTAGTAGTAGTAGTAGTAGTAGTAGTCGTCGCAGTAGCAGTAATGAAGATGATGGTGGGCATCTATGGTTCATATCCCTCTTTGTGAAATTAATAGTCACTAACATATATAACAGCCTTTAGAGGTTGAGACTCACTTTTTTAGCTCTCTTGCTCATGTCAATTTGAATATCCGAAAGATTTTAATTTTGCATATTTAGGCAAAGCAGATAGACAAATTTAGGAAAAATGACAAAGTGATCAAAAGTTTAAATTTTGGGAGATAGTCATCCATTAACCTCTTTTCCTCCATTTCCTAACAACAGAAGGGCTTCACCCCCCTGCACATTGCTGCCAAGTATGGTAACATCAAGGTAGCTCGAATGCTGTTGCAGAAAGATGCCAACCCTGACGTTCAGGGCAAGAATGGCCTGACCCCCCTGCACGTGGCCACTCACTACAATCACGCCAATGTGGCCCAGTTGTTGTTGGAGAGCAAGGCTAATCCCCATGCCACAGCCAAGGTTTGTTGAAGATAAATTATTTATCTATTTTTATTCAGTTTGTTTCTTTAACCATCACATGTGAAACTGAGTTGAATGTTAAATCTGAGAAAGATATCTCTCAGATGAACCAGGGACCTCTTCAGAGGGTAATGAGCAATTGTGATTGTTTTGACCAAGAAAAGAAAAAACTAACAAAACATGAGTTTGACAAGATATATAAAACTGATAACTTTGGAAGTGGGTGGGAAGGTTTGTAGATTTGTTTTTGTCAGTCACTGAAGTGGACTACTGTAGTATTCTTACATCTGGTGAATTAATCTACTAATGCATTGTCAAAGAAGTGCTTTCTGGAGGAGTGAATGTAAATTAAGTTAATTAAATGTTACGTTTATTCAGTTTCCTCTTGCCTATTTTATAACCTCTATTTTGCTGCCTGTCAAGGTCTCTGTGGTCTAACCCCCGAATTCTTACTTTTACTTTTCAATTTGAGTTTAAGGGTGGCACGAAAGAAAAAAAAAAAAAGGAAAGACATAAAAAATAAATATTAATAATTTTATTTCATTAATTATTTTTTTATGTTTTGTATTGAATTGACCCACTTGCCAAATAAAATGTGTGACCTTGGAATGTTTATTTTTTGGCTTTATCCATACAGAATGGTTACACGCCACTCCACATTGCAGCCAAGAAGAACCAGATGGAGATTGCCACCATGCTACTTGAATACGGGGCCAAGGCCAATGCCGAATCCAAGAATGGCTTCACTCCCTTGCATTTGGCCGCACAGGAAGGCCATACTGACATTGTGGCTCTGCTGCTGGAGAAAGATGCCAGTGTCAACTCAAAGGCACATGTGAGTTTAAAAAAAAATAAAAAAAAATAGATTTTTTTTCTGCACTTTTTGTGACCTCTTGTATTTTTCTGCTGACATCTGTTTCAAACTATTTTATATTTAATTAAAAAAAAAAGAAATAAAGGGGAAAAAAGAAAACTCAAGACAATCTATAATAGTGAAATGACTGTAAATCACTACCATAGGTAAATACTTTTAAATAGTAAATAGGTAAAAAAAAAAATTTTTTATATTGTATAATCTCATGTTTAAGATGTGTTAGTTGGAGACGTCGAGACCAGTCAAGTAGTCCTTTAGAGCTATTAGATCTATTGGAGCTGGAGTATATCCCGATTTCTGTAGCGTGAAACGGCCAATATCAATAATTGCTTGCTATCCTCTGGCTACAAAGTTAGCTTATCGCAAAGTTGTTTCGGAGATCTACACTGCCGTTACTTTTAAAAACACAGTATATGCAATATTAACCAAATAGCACATACTGTGTTCTTTAATAAAACGGCAGTACATATCTGACTACCCAATCACTTCTGGGTGGACATTGGGGCCAGAAAAAAAAATCTCAACTGCACCTGGGATCGATCATGGTCCCTTTGCATGTGAAGTGAGTGCTCTACCAACTGATCTATTGCAACCCCCATTTAACTAGTTAAAGGCCTTCTTAATTCCTTGATCTTTGAAGTAGTAGTTTTCTTGCCAAAATGAATAATATAAATTATGCTGATTTTTACTTAAGTCTTGATCCCCAATCTCTATTTTCAGAATGGACTAACCCCGATGCATCTGGCTGCCCAAGAAGACAAAGTGGCTGTAGCTGAGATCTTGGTCAAGCACCAGTCAGAGACGGATTCTAGCACCAAGGCAGGCTACACACCATTGCACACTGCTTGCCACTTTGGGCAGATGAACATGGTGCGCTTCTTGCTGACCCACGATGCCTCTGTCAATGCCACTACTAAGGTTTGTAGGACACTTGAGTTTTTGACCCTTATCAGAGTTTTAAAATGAGATAGTGATTTATCTGATGACACCTTGTTTAGTTGTTTGAGATTTTTCCCATCCACAATCAATGACTTTGGGTTTTGGCTATGAAAAATTATTTTAAAATTCATTTTCATCTATGGTAGAGGACTCTATTTTAAGTCTTTATTGTGGAGGACAATGCTGTGCATTGAAATCAGATGGTTCAAACCACCCATCAGAAAACTTAATTATTTTATCCATCTCCATCCTTCTTGATGACAGATTGGACGAAAAAAAGTATAAAACTTCTAACAGGAACACGAAGGTTTGTCAACTGATTTGACATGCCAGTACCCCCCCCCCCCCTCTCTCTCTCTCTCTCTCTCTCTCTCTCTCTCTCTTCTCTCTCTCTCTCTCTCTCTCTCTCTCTCTCTCTCTCTGTGTGTTGTGCGTATCTATGTTGAATGCTTTGATAATTATTGTCTTTTTTTTTTTCTACATCTTCTTGATGCATCACCTTGATCTTCTCTATTGTTCCTGCTTCTCTGTGAGTCGTTCTCTTCTCTCTCTCTTCTCCTATCTGCTTCTTTGTTTCTCTCTTTTTTCATTTTTTCTCTCTCATCTTCTCTCTGTTCTTCTCTGGTTTCTTTCTCTCTCTCTCTCTCTCTCTCTCTCTCTCTCTCTCTCTCTCTCTCTCTCTCTCTCTCTCTCTCTCTCTCTCTCTCTCTCTCTCTCTCTCTCTCTCTCTCTCTCTCTCTCTCTCTCTCTCTCTCTCTCTCTTCCTCTCTCTCTCTCTCTCTCTCTCTCTCTCTCTCTCTCTCTCTCTCTCTCTCTCTTCTCTCTCTCTCTCTCTCTCTCTCTCTCTCTCCTCTCTCTCTCTCTCTCTCTCTCTCTCCTTCTCTCTCTCTCTCCCCTCTCTCTCTCTCTCTCTCTCTCTCTGTGGTGCAGTAATACTATGTGGTGAATGCTTTGATAATTATTAGTCTTTTTTTTTTTTTTGAAACATCCTTTGCGGGTGGTTGGATGGGAGCATCACCCTTGAATCATATACCTATGATGTTCGCATGGGTGTACGATCCGATAGTGATGTCGTTTCTTCTTCTCTTTACTAGCCTATCCTGCTTCTTTGGTTTGTGATTGTATTTTTGACAGGGGATATTTTTTTTCTGTAAATCTTCTGCCTGTTTGTTCTTGGTTATTTATAATTTAGCTTATGATATCTTTAGGTTATGATTTTGATTTACATTTGTACTATTTTTGTTAGATTGCTTGTTTTTTTGTTTCAGCGGTCTCTCATATAACCTCAATTGTGTTGGAAGAGACCTAAAGCAACAAACAAAAAAACAAAAAAACATCCTTTTGAGAAAAGTTTTCCCTCTTGATAAGAATAAGGACAATGACAATTATTTGATTTTTTAAATTCATCCATTCATATTCCTCATCCATTCATATTCCTCATCCATTCATCCATCCATCCATCCATCCATCCAATTGGCCTATCCTTCAAACCATTCTCCTATTTTTTTCTTCAGGTTGGTTACACTCCACTTCACCAAGCCGCTCAGCAAGGTCATGTCCAAGTTGTTTCTCTTCTGCTGAAACACCAAGCCTCTCCTAATGCTGTCACCAATGTAAGTCCTCAAATGCTGCTTGTATTTGATTTAAAGTTGGAATTTCCTATCTTTAATGGTAAAATAACACTCACAATGTTTGATGCATAAAATCAGATAAATTATTGTTTTCAAAATTGTCCCAAAATCCATTAATATATTATATATATATATTATTTATTTATATATATTTAATCAAGCATCATATTCTTTGTATATATATATATATATGTTATATACATTTCTTAAAATTCCATGTTTAAACTTGCAGCTGTATCAAGCTATTAAGTATGCACACCTGTGTGGGGTTCCTGACCTCCCATAATGGGCAGGATGGCACTTACTGTGTTTTCTATCCCCTTATATCCGTTTTCCAATTTGCTTTCTGTATTTGTCTTGGAATGAGATTACTTGGTTTTGCTCTGGTCAGGGCGGCCGCAATGCTTGGCCGGGAGGGAAACAGTCAAATGCATAGTTTTTTGTTTTGGGATATGATATTTTTTTTCCTTCTTAAATCATCCCTCTTTTGTATTGTTATATTTGTTATGTTGAATGTATATTGTAAGCATTTGAGTGTATTCCTCTTAGTGGGATCTTGTGCTGGTGTCTGGGTGACACATTTAAGTAATCTCAAACTAAGTACATTGATAGTGTGCTCTTGGAATCTACATCTGTTCCCTATTTGAACTATTCCCCTTTGTCTTACTTTTTCCTCAAGTCCTTTTAATTTTACATCTAGAATCTTTTCTTTATCCAATTTCCTTCCTTTTTACGGCGCTGATATGACCTAATTGTGCTGCAAGCACCGTAAAATCCTTAAAAAACAAACTAAACAAACAAGTATACAACAACCACTGTACAAGGTATATGATGTAACCTTATTTTTTTGGGTAAATTATCATGGGCCAACGGCATAATATGGTAGTGAATAGCTAATAATAGTTTACTCATAAAGCACTGACCGGGGTTGGGTGGGGACACTGGGGATTTTTCTAAAACCTCTTATTTTTATTTGGATTCTATTAGAGGTGTATAGCATGTTGTGATTTCGTTGTTAGGTCAACGTGGCTGCTTACATTCACTTTTTGGTGAATAAAATACTTGACATTATTTTGAGACATATCTTATCTGGGCAAAGAAAAGACATATTAGATTTGAAGAAACATACACATAATATAAGCAATAAACGTTATGTTGTATTTTAATTGTAAAAGTTTTAAAGAGGGTAATTGAACAGTAATCTTTAGGCGGAGTGGATATTGTTCAAGATTAGAGATTGTTTTCTAGTAGCCTTTGCTTTTGGAAAAGTTCACTTCACATTATGGAAAAATCTTTAATTACACACTTCTAATTCAATTTCAATAATAGAGTGGACCTAGGATTTAATGTTTGGATCTAATGATATTTAAAATTCAATGAGTAAAGTTAATAACTCTTTTTCTTTCCCCCAAAACAACCAATAGTATTGGTACATTGCTTTCAAAGAGATCTCTGTTATGCCCAGGCCTTTGGTTCAAGAAATCTTACTATATCAAAATTCCTGCTGATCAAAACAAAAACTGGTATTGATAGAAAGATGTTTAAATGTTTCCACAGAATGGTCAGACTCCTTTGGCCATTGCTCAAAAGCTTGGCTACATTTCGGTTGTTGAAATTCTGAAACCAGTCACGGAAATCCAGACTACACTTCCTGTCTCTGAGGATAAATACAAAGTTGTCTCCCCTGAGACTATGCAGGAGACTTTCATCTCAGACTCTGAGGATGAAGGAGGTAAAAAATTTTACTTGCTCTTTGATAAATATTGTAGATCAAAATGTTTTTTGTACATGCATTGTTAATTAATTTTATGTATTTAAAGAAATATATATTTTCATACTTTATGCTTTAGTGCTAATCAAACCACTAAAATATAGTTATAACTGATTTTATCATTGCTTTCTGCATTCATACGAAATTACATTATCTAAATTTTCACAGTTATAATACAAGCTACAAATTTGCCACACATTACACGTCTTATCTGCTTTTATTTATATTCAGTTCATTGATTTGATATCACTTCAGCTGTTGATTCCTGGCAATGGAACGTTTCTGTAGTGACCTCTTGTATAACTACATTCCTCTGTTTATTAGAAATAATTTCATCTCCTTGCCTACTAGAAAGCTCAGATATGATCAGCTGGCTAAGATATTGTTACTCTTTTTCTTTACCATTTTTTAAATAAATATTTTATTTAAAAATGGGTGAAAACAGTAAAACAAAATGAAGAATAAAAAAAAAGTGTATTTGATAGTGCATTGTGTGGTTAAAAATGTGCGAATTATTCCAGCTCCTACTGTCTCTCCAACCATTCTTTTGGTATGTTGATTGTATTATTTGAATAGTATGAAATGCAGTATCAATAAGCATGGCTTTCAAAAAGATATTCTTCTGGAAATAACAGATGCCATATTATCTCAACGATGTGTAGCTTATTAGATTTTGAAACATGTCACCACGACCGTTCATGTCATTTGTCAAAGTTTGCAAATATGGGATTATTAATATAACCCAAAGAAAAAAAAAAATAAAAAAAAATACAATAATAGAAATAAATAAATGAAACATGCAAAGTGAGGCTCAGACTCATTTTTTCCAAATTACAGAACAATGCTTCATCCATCTTCTCATTGGAAAGGAAATGAAAGTTTTTAGGATTGAAAATGAAGGACTGATGTTGTGTTTTTCGCCGCATTGTCCCTTGTCAATATGATAAAAGTACTAAACATGAATTCTCTTCAGCTGTGTCTTTACAGTTTTCATTCTCAGTTTCCACCATCCTTGATATATTCTATATTTCTGTTCTAGTCTAAACCTAGTCTTATCCTATGTTATTATATTTCTACTCAATGTCATTTTTTTTCCTCATTGCATGACTCATTAAAAAAAAACCTCTAAAAAAACAGCAGTTTCGTTTGAAAGTCAGTCTGTGATACTCATGCAGGACAGAGATATATGTGGACAAATTCTCATCCAAACTGAAAATTCAAGACGAATCATTCTCCGTTTTGTTTTTTTTGTCTCAGAGTTTGAATCTGTTGTTCCTTTTAAATATTAAAAAAAATATGTTCCACCATAATTTTATTCTTTTCCTAATTTATGTAATATTTACCACATTCATGATGACAAAAAAATGATCAAATATTAATGTGTCCTTATTTCATCCATGTCATTTGTATTTTACCTCTCTCCACCACTATCAACGGTGCCTGCTGCCCCCCCACAAACCCTACATAAAAAGGTAGTTATATTGGTTCCCACCACAGGAGTTTTACCTCCTTGGGGACTTTCGGCAGTTTCAACAACAGCACTTTCGGAGGTAACCCACCCTAAACCACCCTTCTCCCCTGTCCCTCTCAGCACAGAGAAGTTACCAGGGACCCCCCCCCCCCCCCCCTTCATTATCCCCAAATTGCACCCCCTCCCCATCCAGTACAAACCCCATGGCTAGCATTTCAAATACACAAGTTTTAGCATAACAATTTACCACCACCTACATTTTATTTTGTCAGACTTGCTTAGCGTAACAAAAATCCTTAAATCTTGACATTTCTATGAAGTTTCACAGCAATAATTTTTAACAATGATTTAATTTACCAAAATTAATGAATTATACATTTATTTCCTCTTTCTCACTAAACCAATTTTAAAAAAAAATCATCTAAGCAGGTCTGTTTAATTTGAAAAGCCATACTTAAATTAGTCTCACCTTTACCCTCTCACTCTTGTTTTTACAATGGTATTATTAGCCCTTTCTATGTTGGTGGTGGTTACTGTTTGTTTCAGGGTTACGGAGTACACTCTTACTGTCCATATGATTTTGTAATTTTTACTTTTGACGAATCATAGATATCCAGTGAAATTCTGTATGTAGTATTTTAAATATCACGAGAAAGGCAGGAATGGTGAGCATTTACAAAGCAAAGAAGAGAAGAAGAAAAAAATAAAAAGAAAGAAGTGAAATGTAATTAGAATAAAATTGGAAAGCTTAATAACCATTAATGTGGCCCAACATTACTTTAAAATATTGGTGGTTGAAACAATTAGACTTTTGTTACAATAGGACCAAAATAATAATTTTTTTAGAGTTTGTAATCGATAAATTTTTATATTGACAATTTTTTTTTTTCACATTCCACAATTTCCACAAATTGCTTTGCTTGTTTAAAAATCAATCAACTTTGTAGAATGATACTGAAAGAAATAAAAGAGAGAAATAAGGTGTAACTATCTTTTAAAACCCATTATGACAAGAATATATATATTTATATATTTTTAAAAAAAAATATTTATATTGATGTTCAATAACTCTTAAGTAAGGACAACACAAGTGGCGAAAATATATTTTGAATGTATACCAATGAATTCATACCTTTATTCTATTATTAGTTATATCATCCATCACCCATTGCCTTTTGCATAAAAGAAAAGGAATATAATGTTCCAGCAAGAGCTGCTTCGTGCCATTGTTTGCTGTGTTGCACCTCGTGATAAAGGGAAACTGGATCTTTAACCCCCCTCCCTTTAAACATTTTTTTTTTTTTATTATGAAAATAAAGAGATAACAAAAATTATTACTTTTTGAATGAATAGTCTCATATTTAAAGTATATGGAAAAAGTTGTATGTTCTACTGTTATTTTTAATCATTGTTTTTAAATGTCTAATGTATTTGACGTAGTGTAGTAAAATTGTAATAAAACCACCTAACAACTATTAACAATATTCCATAATCACAAATTTTTGTTTCCATTTCATTCTGTCAAGGAAAAATAACTTATAGAAAGGAAATATTCTGCTGTTGTTGTTGTATAAATACAGTTTTCCTTTGCATGGGAATCTTACCAAATGAATATCTCAGACTAAATATCTCCAGCATCTTCTTTTATTTCTCCTACCAAACCCTAATTGCCTGAGATACAATTTTTGATTGCTAAACCCGTCTCTTAGGGAACCTGAGCTTGAGTGCCTCGCCGTACGAGAGACATTACCTGACAGATGACTGGAGCAGGTCGCCTCGTCGTGCGAGACGGAAACTCAGGAGAGGTAACTCTCCAAGCACTCCCATTGTACACAAGCAGACTTGGCATCACATATTTTAATGCTTTTTTTCCTTCTACTACTACATGTACTACCAGTCTTAGTAATCCATTTAGTATACAGTTATGCTTGTTGACAGTTTTTCTGGCTTTCTATTAATTTATTAACACTACATGCTGAAAATTCTTTACTGTAGTCAAGGTACCAATTAGACTGGTGGGTTTTGGCACCAGTGGTTTCTTTGTCATTAATATCGTATGTTGCTCTTTCTAGATGTATGTTTTTGAGATAGTGTTGTCACTACCACAGTGTGATTGTTGAAAGTGAAACCAATATCAAAGTTTTCCAATGACTCTGTCTTGAAATTCTTAAATACAGTTATCTCCTCCTTCACTGAGTTATTTTAGTAATTGTGTGAATGCAGTTAATATTTGAATTTTTCTCTTCTTCTTTTCTTAACTTTCCCTTCATCTGTCTCTACTTAGGAAATGGATTGATTGTTCTCTAGTTGTCACCAGGATAATAATATGCCTGACCAGCTCCTCAAAGTGCGCTTTTTTACTTCCTTGACAATTTAAAAACTCTAACCATGGAAATATATTTCCTTTTGTAGTAACAGCCTTGGTTTTTTGGGTACTGTCCTGTAAATAAACAATCGCTTTTTTATGGATGTAAATTTTTACTTACAAGAGAACTGAAGAATTTTTTGACATTTCTTGGTGTGACTAATGGTGGTGGTAACTCACATAACTAGTGCAGATGTTTAACAAAATAGCTCAAGTTTCAAGTGTTCATAGTTGTTGCAAAAGATCTTTTTTTTTCTATTATTGATTCCCATCTAATCCTAAAGCTAATTCGGCTGACTGTCTCTTTGTCAGGAGTTTGCATGTGTACGGATAGCTAGAAAATACTACTATATACATATAAATGAAAATTGCATTGCTAACAGTTATGCTCCCTCCACCAACCCCCTTTCAAAACCTTTTCTCGTTGTGCCATACCTGAATTACAAAAACTAACAAATCATCAAATGTATGCGTTGTAACATACCCCGTGAATTACCTCAAGTGCATGTTGCATTAATCGTGCCCATGATTAAATCTTAAATTGTAGACGGTCAATTGAGTTTCCTTGTTTTTCAGTTACTGGTGAATTTGCAGGCATGGAAGGTACATGATAAAAATTACAAGGACAATAATTTGACAATGTTTACTTTTTCAGATCTCTTCTGATATAATTTGATCAAGAGCAGATTCATCTTTTTCTTCTCCTCCCTGCATTATATTGGTTCACAATTGAGAAACAGCAGTTTCATCATTTTATCTTATGTTTACTATATTGTATACAAAAATTAATATTTTTTTTTTTTATGGCACTTCCCCCCTCATCCCTCCTTCCCTCTTCCCCCCCATCTTTGCTTCTCATATCTCTCTGCCGGGAATTTGCTTTCACCTTTTGCCATAGCCGATGACTTCCTTCCTCAATCCCCCATCTTTGGCAAACCAATCTCGGAGCAACATGTTTATCTCCCTTACTATGAGGGCCAGAAGGTTCACAAGAGTAAGTCAGTTCTTTCTGATTGATGGATCGATGGATGTATTGAAGTCTGCTTGCCTGATGCCACCTCCCTCCCCTCCCATTCCATCAATATTGTATCTGAATGGATTGCTGTTCAATGTCATTGTTGCTATCATTGGTGTTTTTCTGTGTTGACGCTGGTTGTATTTTTATCACCAACCTTGGTTCAATTTCAATCCCCAGTCTCTCTGTTCATTCTAACTTCCTTTTTATCAATCAAGGTTTATATATTCATATAACATATGCATAAGAAGTGCATGAGTTTATAGTCCTTTCTTGATCCTTATTTTGAGCTTAACTCACATTTCATCATTCTGTGTCCAACCACTTCTGAATTCTGGAAGAATCCTCCCTTGTTTTACTGATTAGATTCTACCGAGAAATAGGGTCATTCTGAGATATATTTTTTCTTATATAAGATCAAGGGAAGATGTCTGGTAAATCTTTCATAGATTGCAAATAATTATCTGTATGAATTACTGAATGAATGAAAATGATTTGCTTCATTCATGATTCCATAATCAATTATATATAGGAATGGACCTATTTTAAGATGACAGATTAGATTCATATGAAAATATCGACTTTTGTTTCTATAAGAATGCCTACCTCAATTTTGTCTTCCCACTTCACCTTATTAAATTAACCAACCACTTTGTGTGTCGTTTTTTGTTTTTTTGGTTAAGTTTTACTGTTAATAATTTTTTAAAATTTTGTATTGTATTTTTTTAAAACCGCACATATGAATGCCACATGTTATAACATGCACCTACTCTTGATTGTATAATGATGGTGTCGTAGTTTGTACCTGTCGTAATTTACCATATTGACTGCCCAGTCAGTCAACTAACTACTCACCTCAGTGTTAGGTGTGTTGGTCCTATTCCAGCATGCCCTTCCTCAAACTCACCATTACGTTAAATTGTTTACATTATAATAATAATAATAATGATAATGATAATAATAATAATAATAATAATAATAATAATAATAATAATAATAATAATATTAATAATAATAATTTACTTTTTTTCATTTTATGTATTGAAGAAACAACAACAACAATACAAACACACAACAGACCACACGCACATGCACACGTACAGGCACACAAATTGGAGGACTTGTAGTATTACTAATGGGTGGTTTTATTATTTGTATCCCATGATATCTCTTTTTCTTTCTTTTTGATTTTTTTTCTACTAATTTTAGCTATTTAGTTTTGGTTGCAGATAACACATTATCTTTAATTTATATTGAATTTTGTTTCAACTCATTCATTCATTTATTTATTTACTTATTTTTAAATTTTTTATTTCTCCTGGGTGTTTTAATTTTCATATTTCCTACCCAATGTCAATTCATTTTGTCTTGATGTTCAAGCTGTTTCTCTTGGCTCCACAGATTTCAAACGCAGTAGCTACGGCAGTAGTAAGTCTGATGATAACACCCTTTTATACACAAAAACACACAAGACACTTTTGCCGCCTGCTTTTCTCCATGAACAGACGGCTTTCTTGTATTTTCTTTCCATACTTACCGTTTGATTTGATCGGGGTATTTAATAACTTCTAAAACATTTGACTTGTTATAATTTTAGATTAGCAAACACAGAATAGTTAGATGATCAGCTCTTTTTAAATTGTATAATTTTTCTATCTTGAACTTTACTTGATTGAAGTTAATAGTAGTATTTAATTCTTGACAATCAAATGGTTTTTGGCTTTTTGTACCGTATTTACGGGTCTGATAACCAAAATCATTAATGGTCTTTCCATCATTTTAATGGTGTAAGAATCAAAGCAAATTTTTAGGCAAATAAAAAGTAATAGATTTTATTGTGTCTTTTTAAAATTCTAAATTCTGAATGTTGTATGTCGAAGATTTTGGACGATGGGTTATTGTAAAAGCAAAATTAATTCATCGTTTTTGTATCTCTCAGTTTTGGTTGTTTTTATATCACTTATTTTGATAATTCATTATATTTTCAACACTCTTGTTGTTTTAATGTAACATTTGAAAACCTCTTCAAAAATGTGTAGTGACATGACAAAAGGAAGAGGGGAGGGGGTCACAATATGTGACTTCCCACCTCAATATAGTGTTTTATTAGTGTTAACCAGACGCTGCAAAATTGAATTAAAAGTTGAAATTATCATCAAAGTTTGATTTTTCTCTCTCAATAATTCAAGAAGTGGCACCAACTGGACTTAATTACAAACCTGACAACCTAGATTGTCATGGTCGCTCATTTGTATCATGTGAATACTGTCAAACCAAAACAAAATATTGTCCTTAACATTAACGTGTTAAATAAAGCCTGTAATTGCATTGGGTTATCAGTAGTGCGGAGCAGTCCCAAGCATGTTTAGGACACACATTCATTTCAAACAATAACCCATTAGAGAAGAGGGGTCATGCCTTCATCATAGATCATTGTCATTACGATCATTATGGTGTAGTAAATTTTGAAATTTACCCCGTATAATGGAATCGTCCAAGATGTTGGTGATAGTCATGCGCCTCCTGTTCCCTTCATCTCACACGAAAGGGCGGTTTGCGGAGTGAGGGAGATGGTCGTCTGTGTCGTTTAGTGTATAGCAAAGGGGGGTGGGTGCGATTAATTAAGTGGGATGGGTGGTTATTTGTGGAAGATAGGCAAACGAACCGAGGCAAAGGATCGCTGGGGCAGTAGTATGGCGCGAAAATCGCTGGGACTGTTGAAAGGAGCGCCAACGGTTCTCCACTTTGGGACCGGTCCCCGGTTCTCAGCTAAAGGACTGTGGGACCGGTCCTCAACGCGGCACTAGTTATCAGTATTGTGCCCGTAGCGTGGCACTCACTTACCCTATACAAGCATACTGATTGAAATAAAATTTCATGGTTTAGACTTTTAAACTAAGTTTCCAGTGTCTGTTTCATATCAAAATGATACCAGATTGCAATGATTGGTCACATATTCAATAGGAGATAGACGTTTGGTCATCAGATTTGTAATTAGGTACATTGTAAGTTTTAGGGCATTACCGTGGATAGGGGTCACTAAGAGCAGCCCCTAAATGACTCCCCCCCCCCCCCCCAGATTGACAATTATTAAACAAATATAGTGTAATGTACATCTTCTGATGGATTTCACCCATTCCCCGCACTTTTTCTAAAGGGTGAATTCTATCAACTGATGTACATTTTACCACATTTGTTTAATAGTTGTCAATCTGGGGGGCAGATTTAGCGGCTGGTCTTTGTCACTCCAACAGGCCTTAGCCACCCCATTCCACAGTATTTTTTATATATAACTATTGCATGTCTTTTTTTTAATTTACAGACACATCTTTTAAATAAATACACAAGTAGCTAGACAATTATAGGAAATTAGTCTAGATTTTCTTTCTTTATGAAATATTTAATATGTAGGATCTCTATCTAATACAGAACGCTTGGATTCATCTCGCAGTAGCTAGATAACTAAGCAGTTTTAATTAATACTTCTCCTGGTCTCTGGTCATATAAGCTTATTAGAAGTTCAAGACATATCATATACTATATTTGGAAATTGAAAAGATGAATTGTTCAGTTGGAGAACTAAATTGAATATGATTTTTGATTCTTAAAATACTAACTTCCTAAGATTATTTTCAAGAAAGAAAAAGAAAGTTCTATCTTTGACATTGCCTGCATCTTTTATATTCAGACCTGCCTCGAAGTGTGAAATTATATTTTGGTTTGCCTTGATTGAAAGCAATAATGCCATCTCATCATCTGTCAACCTCTCCCTCCACCCTCTTCCTGTCTGCCTTTCCAACAACTGCCATTGATGAATAGGCCTTATTTCATGGTTAGATATTGTAATAACATTGATCATTGGACATTGAAGACGCTGGATTAAAAGAGAAGTGCTTTAAAAAAGAAAGAATTATGGGATTTTAAAAATGAATTTCACACTTTCTCCGATAGGCATTTTAGATTAAATGCGTTATACTATGCTTAGGTATTATGATAATGATGACTTTGTTGCACTCTATTTTGCATGAGGTGATGATAATCGATACCAAAACAATCTTTTGGCCACAGGCTTATTATTAAGAGTTTAGGTTTGGGATGGGTTGGAATTCCCCAATGTTCACATTACATAAGATAGCACTCCAACATTACTGATATTGATCCCCAGTAGTGATTTGCTTTTTAATTACAAAGTCAAAGGTAAAAGTAAACTCATAGTGGATTAGCTAATGCTGATAATATCAAGTATCACATTTTTTAAAAATACACATGAGTCATGACCCCAGATCACCCATACATGCCTTTTCCTATTTTTCCTTCTGAAAATGTTTGTTTTTCAATCAGGGCAATCTTTATTATCATTTTTTTTAAATTCATGACCTCTAGTCATTGACTGTATGACATTAAAAATGTTTTAAAATGGACCCACTTAATGAAATATAGTTTATTCGGATTGATCCATAGAAAGCAGCTTATTTACATTTCTTCTGTGAGAAAGTAATGAGCAACAAGAAAAACAAAAAAAGAGAAGCAATGTGGAATGTCAGTTTAAACCAGATTGATTTCAGTAAAGCTCATCTAGGCAGGTTTGTTAATGTTTGTTACCAATTTCTCACCCCAGTACTCAACACCAAGCACTCCAGCAGTCTTCAGACAATATTGTTGTTTCGACGTAGGTCTCATCAGCGCAGCTTTGCATTGTATTTTACAATTATGATAATATATGATGCATTTCATATGATGCAAACATTTAATTCTTCAGCTTGGTCATTCTTGGACAAGGAAGTCCTCAATGCCAGCAGCAATATCTGTATATCAACTGTATATAGCTTATGATTAATGAACATCCCGCAAGTACCAAGAAGCATCTGTGAGCATTTTCCCCGCTATGTAGATATTTTACCGCTAAAATATAGCAAAGAAGACATGGGTGGGATTGGCATAATATTTTGCTCACAGTAAGTTATTTGTAAGGTCAACAATGCATTCATTGTTTTGCACTGCTTTTCTAAAAGAATTAACCTCAAGGATTGCCCTATGACATCAATTTAATTTTCTATATGAAACCTTGATACCTATCAAGGTCAGTCATTAACAAAACAGTGGGAGCCAACAAAGGAAAGTAACATATTTTAACTCTATTTTATTAAGAAGTGGGATGTAACTATTCTGTCAATTTAACATTCCATACTTTGTGACTAAGAATATTTACCTCTACAAAAAAATAGAGGGATGGGGAATTGTAATCAGCTTCAACGAATACACTTCTTCAACACACACATTACACTTTTTATTAATCCTTTCATGTATATTTATAGATGCACTCCCCTCAAATGTAATTATTTCCCAGCTCCCATACAAAATGGCTTTGTTAATTTCAGAATTTTATGAAAAAAGCAATGAAACTGTTGAGTTTTTTTTTTCACAGACTGTCTTCCTTTTTCATTCCTATTGAAAACACTCACAAAACTTTACATGTACCCAGCTGTCAAAGACCTGCCTCATTATACATATGCTAAATCTGAAATAATTTGAGAACTTAAAGCTAGATTTGTTTTTTTTCCTTATCGAGCTATTCTGAGTTTTGATTAATTAACTGACAAACCCCCCCCCCCCCCCCACACAAAAAAAAAAACCAAAAAAAAAAAAGACCCACCAAAACAAAACAAAAGAACTAATTTGATTGTGCTGAGAATCCAGATTTGACATAAATGTCTTGTTGCAAACATAGACAAAGTGTTGCACTTTGCAAACCAAATCTTAATACTTTTCCCGTCACATCATTATTCTCTTGTATTTTATAATATCCCTTTGTGAATATCAGAATAACTCTTCCTTTGGCAGCCAACATCTTGGTACTTATAAATGCATCACTTTGATGTATATGCTCAACATTGCTTTCAGTCATTATTTGTAGTAGTGGTGGGATGTTGACACCACTGTATTATCATATGATGGTAAGGCATCCAAATCCTTTAACAGCTCATGATCCATTTTATTTGCTGCTAAAACATCCCCATCCTTTACACCTCATGGTCTATAGTATTTGCTGGTAAGGCATCCAAATCCTATACACATCATGTTCCTTATGACACGTGCCTTTCTCAATTTACGTTACCACTTCTTTTGTCAAGGTTTTAAATAAGACGTGGTCTTTATTGTATTCTCAACATCAAGTATTGTCCTCTTTTTCACGCAATACACTACATTTATCTTATTGTAATTGTGACGACAAAGATGATGACATCAGATTCATCGATTCATGCTCCTCTTCTTCTGGTAATTTTAAACCACCGCATTCATCTTTCCTTATTTCTTTCTTTTTGTTCAATAAATTCTATTTTATTTATGATTTATGTTATGATGATGATTATTTTGGTCATTTATTTATTTATTTTTGTTCTTGTTACTCCTGTTTCCTACTGTTTGTTTTATCCTTTCAGATTATATTTCATATCACGATGAGAAGATAATCATAGTCATGCTCATCATTATTAAGGATTACATAGATCAAAAGACATTTAAATACCCTATCATGTATGCGAATATAAACACATAGTAGTTGATAATATAATATTTGAATTTTATTGAGAAAATCTGAAAACAATTTGCTCCTCAAAAGAGAGTGAGGAAATATTAGCAACTCGTAATGCTGCCATATCAAATCATACCAACTGGAGGGAGAAGTTCAAGACTTAGACTTACAGTGAAGTTGGGACAAATGATGATTGTTGATGATGAAGATGATAATGATGATGATGACAATTATAACTAGTGGGCGTCAATAAGATTGATTTGTTTAATATGTATAACCATGTCATTCTCTAAAATCATTGAGAGTAAAATAAAGATAGTTAACGTGACACACGTAAAAGCTACAACACATACAGTAAACAACTTTAAAAATCATTATAGAGGAATTCAATGAAAGTATTTATATTAATGTGCCCATATTCATCTGGTGTCTAGTGTCTTCCTGTCACCACACTAAATGCTTGTTTTTATGTACAACATGTTACATCACAATCCACTACCCACAAAGAAGTATGTCTGGATTCTGTAAAAGATGATTGATGAGTGGCAGGGTCCTGAGAGTAAAGAAGATAAGCCAGTTTATAATTAGCACCTTGACAAAATGGTCACGTACAATCTGACCTGAAATATAATATCTTATCATTTCCACCAAGAGAGCAGTAACAGTGTTCTTATCAAGCTTTATTGAAGCTCAAAATGCATTGCCATTCTGCACTTCAAGTGAAAATGGTTAGATTTTGTTATTATAATCAGTTAAAAGCTTGGGAGAAATTGTTCTTCAAGAGAAATTCAGACTCAGGTTCTGGAAAAGAATATTCCATTGTAACCTGCATTCATAAGCGATGAGCACCTACTTTAATTTCACATCCTGAAATTTTGACCTCATGTGGTTTTGGTCAAAGGCATAATTTTACCTACCCAGTTCCAATTTTTATTTTTGTTTTCTTTCATATTCCCTTCGATACAATTTGATCCTTCAAAGTTTTTAAACCAGTTCTATTTGTTTGATTGTTTTATCTTCAGTCAAGATTTGACATTGTGTGCATGTCGTAAATATTAACCATCATATAGATTCTAATATATTGTGTTCACCTAGATGTTCATTTAATTTCTGTCAATTGTTCATTTTAAATTAATTAAAAGACATTTTCTTTTTTTTTTTTTTTTTTGTTGATCAAATTGATAAAGATGAGAAGATTCATTGATTGTAAATAAATGGCTTAGTATTTCTCTTCAATACATGCGTTATTGTTTCCTGCCTAGTAGTATATCGATAACACAGTTATAGGGAGCCAGTGTGCAAGATGACTTTTTGAAAGAGATAAACAATTTATAGTAATATTATAAATCATTTAATCAGTCAACAGATTTTGTGAATTTCAAAATCTATCCTATATTTTCCTTTTCAAAATTTCATAATAATATAATGTATAGCAATTGATTACGTTGACAGTAATTTATTTGTCAGACAGATCTTTGTTTACCAACCATAGCTTGTCACAAAAAACAATTAGATTTTATGATTGCAATTTCTATTTTTATGCTGGCGTATTTCCATAAAGCTGTAATTTCTTTTTCTTTTTTAGTCTTTGGCATTACTTTTTGGTACTACCCTTTATCATAAAGATTATGATAAGTTTGTTTGAAATACTTTTTATGGACATTGTTTTAAGTAATCATTTGATTCATGATTTATTTTACATTCATAGTAAAAGAATTTAGGTTTATGAGTTGTTAATTAAAATCTGATATGAAAATATTCTCTAATTATGTAAGTTACTCCATTCCTTTATTTCTTTCGATCACTTAAAAACAAAAACGCCAACATTTTTTATATCACATATTAAATTCAACATTTAATCTCATTAAATGTTCCTTTTCTTGATGAAAACTTTCAATTCCTTTTTCTCCAGGAGAGGACAGCATCTCCATGGACCGTGGTGGTAGTTCTTCACCTCTGGACACATCTTTCGACAAGGTAACCCCTGTCCCCACTCTGTCATGCACGCACACACACACACCAACACCATGGCGCCTATGTCATGGGTATAAAAACAACTTTGTATCATAAAAAAGTCGTATTGTGTTGTTATCATCATTGTTGGCCTTAAGTAACCAACTGATCAAAAGTTGGTTTACTGAGCTTGCAAAGTATCCAGATTACACTGGTGTGCATTGCTGCTGTTATTTATGTATATAGATTTTAAAATTTTGCATTTGGTCTCTGCTTTTAATGTGAATGTGTGTGTTTTTTTTTGTTGTTGTTTTTTTTTTGGTTTAAAAAAAAGTATTATTATATGTTTTAACCATATTTTTTTTGTGTGTGTTTTAATTCATTTATGTTATGTACAGGGCATTTTTCACTCCTTTCTCACATATTTTTTTTTTTTGAAAGCACACCATAGGATATTTTTATTTCCATAGGGTATTTCTATTTTGAATATTGGATAGGTCATCCCCTCTTGTTACAGACCTGATTTTGAAATGGGAAACAGGATTCCCCCCCCACTGGCCGTCCTCATCTCATAGTCTTTGACCGATTGTTCAAATATGTTTCATTGATTTATTTTATTAATTCATCATTCTGTCAGCTTATTATTTCAAAATAAAGAAAAGAAAATTAAATAATCATCACTATCTTTAGATTACTTGGTATGTACAGCCAATGTTATCAAATTTGTACATGCTCTTGGCATTGGATTGGTGAGCTCTATATTTAACAGTTATTGAGACTCTCTGTCTTGTCATAAATAGTTTTATCATACATACTCATTTTAAAACGAGAGGCCATCTTTGGAACAATCGACCCCTGTCCCTTTTGTGTACAAAAAGAGTGTTAAACTGACACTGATTTTTGTAGCTAAGCTTCTGCTGAAATTAAGTATTAGTGAGTGCCCTATGGTTATGTCTACTTATATGTTTAAAAAAAAAAAGATTTTAAGGTTTTAAAAAAATGCTTGAAATATTTTGATATAATTGTGCTACGTCTTGTCATGTCATAAAATGTTTAAAAATCATGTGGCATGTTGACCATTTCTAGAATCTAGATGGTTTGTTGTCAATAGATTTACTTTTCTATCCTACAATGTGTGTATCATTGTTTGGTTCATAAATGTTGTATTTACTATTGTAGGTTTATGAACTTGAATGTGTTTTGTATTTTGATATCCTCATAATTTTCCACTTAGTCTTATGATATTATATTTTAAATTATTTAATTTGATTTCATTTCATCTTAAAAATTTTGTGCAAGCATGAATAATTCATAACCCTTTTAGTTTTTAAACAATATTTTTATTATATTTGGTCGGTATTTTACCTGTTCTTTTTTTATCTGTTATGAAAGGGATGGCTCCAATGATGTTTCCAGAATTCGTTTTTCTGCTTTTTTTGTCAGAAGGTTATCCAGGATGACCTTCAGTATTTTTGTAGTAAATCTTTCCACCTGTTCAAGTCCATTTTTTGGCGAGCTTTCATTGTCATTTTGTTGAATCTCTTAAAATTTTCACTGCATTAAAAAAATATTCTGCTCCTTTTTGTCAGTTATGGACCTTTCTTTTTCTGACCGTAGAAATACTTGACCTGATTTTGATATTTGATGTTAGTGGGAATAACCATTTCATTTTATCCGTATTACAATGTCTTATCGCTGTGCACCATCTGGATCGTATTGCTTATATTGTAAAGTATTCTAGTTGTTGTTGATCAGGATTCTATTAATGCTATCAGTGTATACTAGTTCTTTCCAATTATCCTTATTTTTAAAAAAATTGGAGTAAATTTGAATTTTGCTGTTTTCGATGCATATATTTCACCAGCTTCTGTTTGTTTTTATTGGCTGGTTTTTGTTTTTGTTTTTTTGTAAAAAGAAAAAAAAGATTTGTAAGATTTTAAAAGGTTCTCCCGTTGTTGCTCTGCCTGCATTCTCACTCTTAGGCTTTACTTTGCCTCAATGAAATCAGATTTCAATCTACTTTTCTGGTTTAGTTTTTAAAATTTATTTGTCCGCTGGTGTTTGGTTTGTGTTTCACTCTCAGATATTTATTTTTTTCATATTGTTTATTGAGTTGACAATATTTTTTTATATGTTATATTTTAAATTTCGTTCCTCCTGGAAATCTTTTTAAAATTTTACACCTACCCTCTCCCACTAATTTGATTCACCCATTCACTGCTTGTTACGTTTTTTGTGTCTGCGTGTTGTCTTAAATGTATTGGTTGCCTTGGCCTTGCCTCATCCTGCTGTGTGTACTTGTGTCGTGTTGTGTCGCCCAGGACGTGCAGCACCGCCACCCAACTCAGGAACAAAGAGGGCGCATCCTCAGCCACCTTGGAGCATCCATGTATTACCCGGCATATCTGGAGAATGCACCAGACTATGAGGAGGAGATGAGATATTACCATGGGGAGACCTTGTCACCAAAGGACAAGGTAAACACTTTGGATGATAACAGTGATGACAGTGGTGATGATGATCGTTTTCTGTTTAAATGAGCATACAATTTCATTGTCTTTTCTCTTAGCTTATTTTTTTTTAGATACCATTTTAGGACAAGGGATTTGACAAGATAGGACAAGATTTTTTTTTTCCTTCAAATTTCCAGAAAAGTTTTTGATAAATTAAAAAGTATGAAACATTTGAAGGGAATAAATATTGTTGTAATGAGATTATTGATCACATACACAGATTGTCCTGCAGCATAGCATGTTATAAATAAAATGATTATGCAACATTGCACAAACACACATTAAATCAGCATGGGGAATTCAGGCAACAGATTTTAGCATGGGGAGGTTTTCTCACTCCAAGATTGTCTCCGAATAGTTTGCTTTTTTTTGGTGGGACCAGTAAGACAGTATGTGGTGTTTCTTATGCGTTGGGTTGTTGATAAGTTTTACATTAATGGCAATGAAAATAAATTTATTTTGACCCACTGAAGAGAAAATATTCCTGATTTGTGGAAGAGATTACATAGACACTAATATTATACTTATATAGTTTTTAATGAAAAAGAGGAAAATATAAACAAGCAATTTGACAATGAAAAAATCATTAAGACAATGATCAGATAGATAATCATTGCTTTAAACAAATATACCTTAATGTATCAATATTAAGACGATTTCACATTTCAACCAATGGGTAAATTTATAAAGATGGACATGTAAACTGGAAATGAAGAAAAAACAAAACTCAAACAAGGCAAACCAGCGACATTGACCAAAACCCAAAATAATTTTAATTCTTCAAGAACCCAATTGTGATACAACAAGATGCATCTCGTGATGGGTCTGAAGAATCTTTGACCTATGTAAGCCGTCCTATGCCCTTCCCATATTCCTTCTACTTCCTGTCCCCGATGGTGAGTAGGCGATTCACACCGACCAGATATGGAGACATTTGCAATCTACATCTCTTCTCTCTTCCCACCAGCTTTTTATTCATTATTGGCACCCGTTAATTTTTATTTTCTCTCAAAGCATTTTAGAGATGCATCCTTCTCCCTGTCTATAGTTGAGCCTTGACTAGAGAGACACCAAACACTTTGTCAAAAATGTTACTTCACATTGACATAGGCATTTCTTAAAGTCTTGAAGAAATTGTTTTCAATGCCTCTTTAAAAAATTCATCGGAGAAATATAGGTTTGACCTGCATATTTAAAACTATGTTTAAATTGATAAACAGAATGGATTAGAGTAGCAAAATATCTGTGCATCTATTGTTAAAAACTGGTGTACCCTCTCTGTATTGTGATTGGGGAATGTGCAGAATAAAATGCCCATGCATAACATCAATACCTTTTAAAATGTTCGTGGCAAATTGTTATGGCTACAGTTATAATATATTTTTCTGGAATCAAAGAGAGAGCATAAACCTTTTCATAACAAAATTATGCCCATTGACCAGTGCAGTTTCCTGGAAGAAGTGCTGAAGGAAGAAAACAAAAACAAAAGAATGAGTCTGCAATTTCAAGACGTGCAGCATGCATGCCTTCATGGAATAAAAATGGTTTGAAGCTTCAAGCATTTGGAACAGCCTTTACCCTCAGCCTGCTGCTATTTTCTCCCCCTGAAATTAGATCAGTCTGGATGGAATTAATGCAATCTTTGTCTATCATTTCAAATCTTGGATTTATATATATAGTTGGTTTTTCTTTGTTTGTTTGTTTGTTTTAATTATTATTTTGTGATAAATGGTTCGCATGGTCTTTGTTGCACGCCATTTTAAAAAAACACATCCTGCACGTCATGGAAATAAAAGTTTGAAAACAAGAAGAAAAATATATTTAGAATAAAAAAGAAAGCTGGAAACCGTCAACATTATAAGAATTGTAGCATGTTAATGATATTTATAATATTAATAATGATAATAATAATAATAGTGATAAAAATAATATAATAATAATAATAATAATAATAATAATAATAATAATAATATAATAATAATAATAATATAATAATAATAATAATAATAATAATAATAATAATAAATAAAATAATAATAATAATAATAAACATAAAAAGATAATAATATAATAATAATAATGATGATAATAATAATAATAACGGTGATGATGATGACGAGGATGATGATGGTATTTACAATAATAATAATGATAATAACAAGAACAACAACAACAACAATGACAGCAACAACAACAATATAAGAAATACACAGAATGGTAGCTTATCTTTCGCTTTTTAAAAAAACAAATCCAGGTGAGCGAGATTTGTATTTTATTGATTTCACCCAAAATGAATCCTCTTTGTAATTTAAGCCAAGATGTATTTAATAGAAAAAAAAAAGAAATAAAATAAATCTGAAACAGCAGAAGAACAAAAATATTATGAAAATACACCCAAAATATGATGATGATAATGAGGATGATTATTTTAAATCTTGTCTAGCTTGTTCCAATTCCCAAAAAGATAAGGATTTCCACTTATTTTCTATTTTTCAATTTTTGACATGGTTATGGTACATATTTGTCTCTCACTGGGATATTTATCATGTTTGTAGTACAACGTTATCACATGTCACATTCCTAAATCAGTTGTGGTTTTCTAGTTGCGTATATTATCCTTATGCCGTTATGAAAAAGTTGCCATCATTATTGGCATGTTATAACCTGCCATAAGATTAATCATTATTATCCCAAATAAATCGAATATAAATCGAATAAATGAATATCCGAAATAAATCGTAGTTCTATCATCTAAACACTGTTTTTTTTAAAGGGTGATTATTTTCTAGTAATTAGTAGATATAATAAGTATCCTTCACAATATATAAAAATTATTTTGTTTACATACATTTGTTATTTTCTTTTCAAATATTGTAAGAAACTATTTATTGTTTTTGTTGTTTTGTTTTGTTTTGTTTTTTTTAAAGTATTTTTTAAAAACATTTATTTACATACATTTTATCAATATTATTATTTTTCCCTTTGACCATCACATGGCAACCTGAACTTTGAGCATTCGAAAACTGGACATTGACACTTTTAGTCTCCTTCAAGAAAAAGTTGCAGTTTGTGAGATTAAATAGAAACAGCCTTTAGAAAATAGAAAAGAAAAATTAAAAACAATAATTGCAGACCAAAATATTCAAATGATTTCTAAAAAGGTTGAAAAAGGGGTAACAAAATATATAAACTAAACAAACCAAGAAACAATTTACATGTGGAGAGTATAATCCATTTTACAATAATAACGTGCACTGGTCCAAACTAATTGGTAAATAAACATCGGCAATCCAATGAAAGAGGAGGATCTGATAACTTTCTCAAATCTTTCAAAGTAAAAATTCATGGTAAACAACACACATCAATTAAGAGTGAAAAAGAGGTAAAATAAATAAAAAATGAGTATCTGTAATAAATAAAAAAGGCCAACCTACTAAAGCTGCAGTTTTAGTATGCTTTTCCAACAGTGATGGTCGATAGAGGGATTTTTAAAAATCTCGATCTTGCATATCAAAACCATTGTTATTTTTGGGGTAGTTAATATTTTTTGGTGCTTAAAATCATTTGTTGCTTTTTGTATTTTTATAGTATTTGATTTAGATAGATCTGTTTGTGAAAAGTTGTATGGAATCAACGTCAATTTTGTCATGTTATATCTTGATTAAACAATTTAAAAGTTCAAAGGAGAAAGCCCCATTTCTTGTTCATGGACACACTATCTCGAAACCCATTGAAATTGAAATTGAGTCATTAGACAAAATTGATGTTGTTAAGCAAACAGATTTTTGTGAAATTCAGAAATTCATGTTGTTTCTCTTTGTGCTTAAGATTTTATTTTAATTTCCCCCCATATGTTTTGGGTTCCAATGACACAGAAAAATTTTGATATTTGTTCTCATTGTTTACTTGTTATTTTAATGTAATATGTAGTTTTGATGTAATTTTTATTATTAACTGTTTATTTGTTATCATTATGCTTTCATTGTTGTTGCTATTGTTGTCTTCCTTCAATCCCCCTACCCCAATCAAACCCAATTTTATCTCACCGCCAAATCAACTTGAACTCTTCAACGACGACGACTACAACAACGAAACATCTTACTTTCAACTTATTTTTAAAAAATAAACCTAACACACAAACAAAATTGGTGTGATAAATGGGACACACATGTCTTGGTTTTGTGTAGAACGCGACTCTGGACAAGTCTAGGACAGACAGCGTTTTTGGAGATTACTCCACGTTGGGTAGGGACTCCATCAACTTGGAGACCACTTCCAACCGAGACAGGCAATCAGCTGCCAGCACTGGGGATATGTTTGAGGATGATGACATCTTTGTGAAAAAGGTAAAACACAGAATTTAACAATATTTAGTTAGAAATTAAAGTTGGTTAGGGTTGATTAATGGAAGTCCTGGTATTTAGAGTGAGATTTTGGAAATATTTAAATTTATAATGAGGTCTTAAGTAAGTTTTGATTTTGGGATCTAATTAGCTAGATCTTTTGTTTATAGAATAAGGATTTAAGTTTGAATTGTAGTGAATTAAATTTAGGAATATTTTGAAGGTTTTATCCAAAACAGTCTTGAAGAAATCGTGCAGAATCGCAACCTGTTTCACTGACATGCTCAAGGATTGACAATATACAAACATATTTGAGTGAATGTCTTTCAGAAACCTGTGTATTTTGACAGGAAGTATTCATTGTTGGCTTCTTTCTGTCTACCATTTTGCAAGTTTATATATGTCGTACAAGTCCACACATGTCTCCATGTGTACTTTATTTCATTTATTCCTCCTGCAGGCCATAGAAAACCCAAATTTTCATTTCATACAGTACAAGTTGCTTGTTAGGATATGTAATTTTGTGTTAATTACTTTTCATACAATAGATATGGCAGTGTGAGTAACAATTAATGAATCCAAATGGATTTATGATTTAAAGAAGCATCATAGTCGCAACTGGAGATATGTAAAATGAGAAGAACCCCCCCCCCCCCCCCCTCCCTCAAACCTCTAATTCCTCTCTCATGTCTCTCACCCATCAATTCTTTAGCATCCAATTCTTGCACTTGTTTTTTTGTTTTATAGAACCAAATATGACCCATAAATACAAATATGATTAAACAACATCGCTTCCTGTTTGTTGCCATGATCACTGCATGTTCGTTTTTAAAAAATAAATTTCACAGCCCGAAACAAAAAGACTATAATAAATGTTGTCATTACTTGTTTGAAATTAAATCCATCCAATGTGTGTCGAGAGTTAATAACGTGAATTTTAAAACGACACATGAACCCCTTTGTGTACAGTCTGTCATGGATTTGTTAAATGTTTAGAAATTACAACTAATCAACCTAATCCAATCCTTTACTATTATCGTATTTTTATCCTTCCTGTCATGTCCCCACAACCAGACTGGCAATGTGAGTTATATAGAGTGACCCATTTACCTCCCTTTGATTTAACTTTCTAAACTTAACCCTTTTTAGACGGTTGCTCAAATCACAGTGTGGCTATTGTATATTTGTGACATAATGATACTGAATATTGCCTATTTTAACCCTTTTTAGTTCTTCCTCTTCTGTAAGAAATTGAAACTGTCACCATAGTATCGTACTGCTGTTTAGACGATTGTCCTTCATTCATTGGCACATACATTAAACAAAATCAAAATGATGATAATAATGATAATAATAATAATAATAATAATAATAATAATAATAATAATAATAATAATAATAAATAATAATAATAATAATAATAATAACAACAATAATATAATAAAGATAATAATAATAATAATAATAATAATAATAATAATAATAATAATAATAATAATAATAATAATAATAATAATAATAATAATAATAATGATGATGATGATGATGATAATGATAATGATAATAATAATAATAATAATAATAATAATAATAATAATAATAATAATAATAATAATAATAATAATAATAATAATAATAATAATATCAATAATACAACTCTTTCTGGATAACAATATTTCATCCAATTGAATCACACTTTTCACTGTATTCATGAATTGTCCACCACTATCACAATCACCACCACTCATGCCAGGCCAAAGAAGACCCGTTATTCTCGGAGGACCTCTACGCACGCCAGTCATTCCGCTATGGCCGCCAGCCTCCTCGCATGTCTGCAGGCTGGTCCACGTCCACAGAATTCCGAGATCCATCCCGTGATGTTGTCTACCAGGGTCACCTCTCTTCCTTCGGGAGCATCTCCGAGCATCCCAAATTCCCAGCAGATGATTCAGCCATCTTGGCAGCAGATGCTATAGAGGAAGAGCAAATGATGTCTGCCAGTGCAGCAAGGACTCGCAGCGCCCCACCTACCAAAGCTACAGTAATGACCTTGACTTGCCTATATACCAAAGGCTATAACTGAAAATATTCAAGCGCCTTTCCATTCTGTTTTGCTGATGTCGCTGATACTATAAACAGCCTATCAAATCTCACGCCTTGCCAGTTTCAATAGCTATTAACTCCTTATGGAAACGTATTCCCTTTTCATATTTCATCCTTTTCCTTATCTACCTAAGTATTAATGAGGTGATTGGAACTGAAATATTATAAAGCTTAGAAGTATTAGGGGTTTTTGGTGTTGTTCCCCTTGGATACAGTTTAATCATTCATATCAATCATTAATTCGGATATGGTTGTAAGTTTTTCTATTCATTCATAAGAATTTCTCAGTATATTTCACCCATAACAATAACAACTTTAATATCATTATTAACATCATAACAGTGTTTCTATCTTACATTTTAATATGATGCCAATACTCATTTTTAAAATAATGTAGCATTCTTCATCTCGCTTTTGCTTAAATTTTACTTTTCATAATTCTAGATCAATCAAAATATTTTCACAAATGGACAAAATATTGATTCCAAAGAGCTTTATTTACTTTTGTTTTTTGGTTTAATGATAGTTATACCAAAGATTTTGTGATTCATAGTTAATCAACTTTATAGTTTTGACGTACATAATTATTTATATATTTTAGATATGGATATCTCTGCTTATCCTCTGCTCTCACTCTGGCTCTTTCTCTCGCTCTATGATGAGACATAAACTACACATGATCAAAGAATGCCCCATATAACCTTGTCCCATAATAATGCATCTTTGTACTTAGACATATATCATCAATTATGCCTCCTTAAGTTTAGCTGGTTGGCTAAAAAGGTATCTTATATCATGTTGACTTGACAATTTTGATTATTATAGGAATTTATCAGATTCAAGTTTTAAAATGACGAGATTTTAAGACAGTTTGTATTGATATAAATAGAATAGGGAATTAGACATTCATTTACTTGATCAGGGTTGACTTTCAGATTTATAAATTTGCTTAGAGATGTTAGATCGTTTGTCAATATTATTTTCTTAAAAAACATTTAATTATTTTATTTTTAAGTTCTTGTCAACTTGTCTATCAAAGCAAAGATTTACTTTATAGTACAGAAGGGATATATGGAAAACGTCAATGATAAGATCCATACCTAGATTATTGAAGGTTTTGAGGTTGGGTTAAAATACAAGCGTTACAATGTCAATCAAAAATTGCAATTTTACATCTTAATTTGATGCTGAATTACTAAAATTGTTCCTTTGCCATGTGGATGGGACGTTTGCCCCACTGTTTTCCCTGCTAGTTATTGGAAATTCCAGTTAACTTTATCAATCAAGATAAATTAAATAAATTTGAGTAAATCATAGTGTTCAATAATATTTGAAGAACGTGGGAAAAAATCCCAAAAAACTTTCAAGATGTCTACTGTTTTTATACACACACACAACAGAATTTTGTCAGAATTTCAAGAGGTGACATTATGGACTTGATAGATTAATTGTTTCAATATAAACTATGTCTAATTTCTATGTGCTGATCATATAACTTCTCACTAGACACGATTGACGTCATCCTATTGTTTTGGTACTGTCTAAAATGGAAAAGGTGTTTTGTCTTCTTACCAGCAAACGTTGCTGATCGAAGCTTGAAACAAGTTATTAGAGAAAGAATTTAAAACGAAACTTAACCAACAATAATGAGAAAGAATTAAAGCATTTTGATGTGGATGTTTCGAGTCTCTCCTTTGTCAACAAAAAGGACGATGAAAATAAAGCTAAAGATGATTGTGAGGATGATCAATCAACATCCTCACATCTCACATTATCTTCCGCATCTATTCTGTTGACAAAGGGGATTTCCGAAATATTCCCATCATTTGTCTTTTGAATTATATTCTTTAAAAAAAATTATATATATATATATATATATATATATATATATATATATATATATATATATATATATATATATATATATATATATATATATATATATATATATATATATATATATAATCGTTAGTTTTTTTTTGTTTTTTGTTTTTTTAATTTTTTTTTTTTTTTTTATCTTCAAGAAAAACCTCCAATTCCGTAGCAAACTCCAGATAGTTGATCTATTTGCTCTGTTAAAAAAAAAATTCAAATCATCTTTTCAAAACTAAATCTTTTACACATTTTGACGTTTATTTCATACAAGAGGTTTTAAGAATGCTTTTTGAAGTAGAATGAAATTGTACAACTAGAAATATGAATTAACGATTAAAAAAATAAAAGAATAGAATTTATGAAATAAGGTCAGGAATAAGTTTATATTTAAATCTAATGTGTTTTTGGGTATTAAATTGATGACTGTTCAAGTCTTTCTTATTCTGGTATGGTTATAATCTATATTTTCTTTTGCTTTGCCATTATATGAATTTCAGAAATTTTCGCGACGTTTTCCTCATGCATCTGCTTGTGATTTTTCAGAAAATTCGCCTCTACTAATAGCATAACATTTCTTTGGATTCATTTATTATATTTCGTATCATTATCTTTATCATCATCATCATCATCATCATTATCATCTGAAATTTTCGCGACCTTTTCCTCATGCATCTGCTCGTGATTTTTCAGAAAATTCGCCTATACTAATAGCATTATAACATTTCGTTGTGACTATCTATTTCATATCATCATCTTTATCATCATCATCATTATTATCATCATCATCAACACCATCATAATTATCATCATAATCATCGTCGACGTCGTCATCATCATCATCAAAACCACCACCACCACCACCATCATCACCACCACGACCATCATCATCATCATCATCATCATCATCAGTCACCATCATCAGTTTGCTCCAAGTCTGTCATCACGGTCATAATTCTCATTTAGAGCCTTTACCAATTCCCCACCCTGTTTACCATATGATACGATGCCTGTATCCAATGAATCATTACTCATATAGTAGTATAGTTCAAAAAACCCATGATCCCCTCCCAATCTTTCCAGTTATGATATATTTGCTTTATATCAAGCAGCGTAATTTTTTGAACAATGCATGCGGTTTTTATACGACAATTGGATTCCAATTTTTTAATTATACATATTGACATTAGTATGGGTTGCAAATAAAGTTTAAATAAAGAGCAGATCAGGCACCAGTGAATTAATGATAATGTGCTGGACGAATTGTCATAGGAAAGAAGGTGTCATTTTAAATTAAAAATTGTCATTGAATGCCAGTCCTCCTTACTAAGTCGAGTTTTAAGTAAGAATAGCAATTATAATAGTTGCCTGGACTTTTATACACGAATTTGACTTTAACAATGACAGCTTTAATAAAAAAAGAATAATGTCTAACAAAGTAATTTCAAGTTTTACTTTTCTGATTTTCCATGGCTCAGTGGAAATCGTTATCCAATAAACTTGATTTCAGGTGCTTGTGGTTTTAATTTTTAAGGATTTATACCCATTACCCGATGATAGTACAGGTTGTTTGTTTTTTTTTTTCATTTTTTTTTTTTTTATTATTTTTAAAAATTTATTTTATTTTGATGATTTCATCACATGTATATAATATTATGATAAATAATCTTTATCAGCTTAATAAAATTAAAAATCTTACACAAATGCTATATTTTTGTCCTTGGTATGGTTTGAATCCTTAAAATTTTATTTTGGCATTATAATAGATAATTAAATAAGTCCTATGAGATTAAAAAAAACAAAACACAGTACACTTTGACCTAAAGCAAAGGCTGACAACTTAGAGGACGTTTGAACTTTAACCTCGTAATGAACCCAATTCTTTTGTTTATTTTTAGAATTTCGTCCCCGTCCCCCTAAGTTGTAGATGATTTAAATAAATCATTTGAATACAATTTGTTTAGTCTTGGACAACTGCACAAATTAGATATGTTTGTTCCTTTATCTGATACCAGCCAGCAAGACGTTAAAATTTGCATTATTTAATAGACATGTGATTGTCTAAGAAGGACCATTTAACATTACCGTGGTCGTGATGCTTAAATAACTTAGCACATCCCAAAACTGAAAAGATTTTTCAAGACTATATTATCATATAAAGTTTGATGAAAATATGATGAATTCTTCTATAATTGTGTCTTAACATTCAAGGTATTTAATGGCCATGGGCCTAATTAACCCATAACTTTAGCAAGACATATGATATAATATGATTAATATGTATTGTTATGACCAGAGGGTTGTATTTGGTTTAACTCGTATGTATGCCATCTTTGGATGTAATATTTTGAATAATATTCTTAAAGAGAAAAGGTGAAAAATGTATTAGGATTCCAACTTTTTACATATGGGTTTTGATTTTAGATGTAACTTTTTTTAAAATCTTATATTATCGAGGTCAACAAGAAAGTAATACCAATCCAGTAAGAGCAATACGACTCTGGCTTCAATCAAGGTTGACTACTCACTTAGCTGTTACTTTTCTTTGGTGAAAATGAAGAGGAAAAGGGGGGGGGGGGGGGGGGGGTGATGTTGAAGATATGATATGTTTAATGGGGAAAATATGATTTGGAAAAGAAGAAAAAATTAACCTCACATTAAGGAAAAATTGGTAGTGTAAATAATTCCTGTCAAGACTATTATCATATAAATTAGAGGAAGACACTCATTGCTGTGAAATATAACCCTTGATACCAATTTTACCACTACTTCATCCCAGGACTACATGGACGCCCAGATCACCAGTCAGACGATGGCCACCATGTACAGCGCCCCACCCCCTGTCAGCGGGGGTCCTCGTCTGCCCAACGCCACCACGGAGGGAGGGAACAGGTTCAGTTCCTACAGCGGCTCTTCCTTCAGTACCAGTTTCGATCCGGACAACGTGCCCGTGGATAGGTCACCTGTCTACTCTGGGTGAGTTGTATGGATATCATATAATATGCACACTTGTATGTTGGACTGTTCCAGGGTTTGTCCATCTTCGTTTTACATCGAGGATCCGTCATCCCACAGGTCATGAAGACTCCTGTTTTCATTTCATATGGTCTATGCTGCTTTTTAGATTCTCTGATTGAACGAAGTCTATTGTAGCATCTTTTATTACCTTTATTGAATACAATCACTTTCACCTAAGAAGAGTGAGGCAATCCAAGGTCAGGTATTGCAATCATTGTCATCTATATGGTCACTGACCATGATCTTTGTGACATGACAAAAATAATCCTCCTCCACCCTCCCTCTCTTCTTTCATTGATATGCTTCATGTTTGTTTCTCATACGACTTTTAAGACCTTCTCATCCCATTGAAGGGAAAAGAAGATTCCTCTGCCTCTATTTGTTGCCCCAGGTGCAGGGTGAAAAAGTAGTTTTACTTTACAAGGGCTCGTAGCGCACTCTACTTTTCTGAATTTTGAAATGGATACATTTCGGTTTCTATAGTGTTAAACAGACAATAACAATGACAATGCTTGCTACCCTTTGGATATGACGCTAGTCTATTGCAAAGAATTATGCGCTAAATTAAATAGACCCAGCTACCCAATCACTGCTGAGTCGACTTGGGGAAGGAGGGGGGAGGGGGAATGTCCGGAAAAATATGTACCACACAGTTCTTTTGCATGAGAAACGAGTGCTCTACCAACTGAACCACAGTGCTGAAATGGTCAACAGTATTCTCATCATGTTCCACAACCATCCACCTGCTTTAGTTAACAATGCTATATTGTGATTTCACGCATATTGATAAGGTCAACAGGAAGGATAGTCTTAGCCTCATAGACTGGGCCATGAGGACTCGTAGATAGCATGGCCCAGGTCTTCATACAACAAAATACATTTTAAGCATAAAACCATTAGTGTTTTGTGTAATCAACTTTGCTTTTAATCTCTTATCCTGTAAAGCAAACTTAATTGGAAGAGGTAACTTTAAGTGTTCAATGTTTATTTATTCATTTATTTATTTATTTATTTGTGTGTAATTGAGAAAAAACAAACAAACAACAAAACAACTTTACTTTGGACACTTTTATTTTCTTTACCAACATATTAAGAATGGTTTTCTGAAAATAATAAAGTCCCTCGAACCCCCCCCCCCCCCCCCCTCCCCATCACATTTTCCCACCCTTTCACCCTATTAAAATTATTAACCACATACACCCCAATTTTATTTTTAATAAATAAAATTAAAACCCATTTAATTTCATTAAGTGAAATTTCATTATTTTAATTCTGTAATAAATTGAATTGGCTGACATGGCCGGTGTTTGTTAGTTTATAAGAAATGCTCGCTTGAAATCTCAAGGTCAAAAAAAGACAGTCATTATAACCATGTAAATTAATAATTCACCCTCAGTTGGGCTTCAAAGTTCTGCAATTTGTGCGCTCTGACAATATGCTTTCCTCATTTACTCATTTCATTCACACCTACAATCGGATATAAAAGCAGTTGAAGCGCTGCAAGATTTGTCTTAAATGACTACAGTCCCCATAGCCGTGTAACAGAAATGATCACACAGCTTGGATGGCCTCCACTACAAGACAGACGGAAAGAACGACTAACTCTTATGTTCAAAATTACAAATAAAATGACGGCCATCTTACCAGAACAACTAGACTCATAACGAAATACACGCATTCAAAGAAAAACCCACTCAAAAACACTAAAACATCAATCTACGAACTCAAACATCATCAAATATTAATTTGTATCCCTCACTATCAAAGACTGGAACGCTCTTCCCGAATCAAGTGTGAACACAACAGATTTAGAAACATTCAAACGGAGATTATCAAAAAATGGCTGTTATATTCAACAACGCTCTCCGCCCTCGAATACAAATACTCATAATTGAGTCGAATTTGAGTAACATTTAGATTCAGATTCAGCTTCATAATTGGAAATACCACAAGTGGTTATACGTTTTAAAGCAAAACTTGGTATTTCTACTAATTTTCCAAAGGAGTTGATATGTCTGATTTATTGTGACCTAATATTAGAAATCAATGGTCGTCCATCAATCTCGGAGGAAAAAAAAAAAAGAAGTCAAAAGAAAAATGATACTAAATTAGAATTTCTCGAAACCAATCTTCATATGTTTTCACAGTGTTTTGTGTTGATTTTCATTTTCATTGTTGTGGTAGTGATTGATCTTCCGTCGTCAACTCCTGCTATTTAGATTTTTTTTTTTAACCATAAAGGATGGAATTCTGAAACATTTATATATTTATATTAAATTTTGATCGTATCAGATGATTATAGTTTGTGATCATAAATGATTTAATGTAGACAGAGAATGGATTTTGAAGCTAGTTGTAATACCCCTCCCCATGTTACATTATCGTCAATGAGTTGCAACTTGGACAAAAGTAATTTTCTCCATTACTTGAAGTATTAAACAATTTTTAAAAAATGAAATCTTCGACACCAACTTATTTCCCTCTCATTTTAAGTAAACATTTACTGGCACATTTAAATAATAAAACTGATATAGAGGATTTAGTATCTTCAGGATTTACTTATTAAAAAAAAAATTTTGTGTGTGTGTTGTTTTTGGTTGTTTTTGTTTCTGCTAGTTCACATCGAATCGAAGCTAATGACGGAATGCCATTTCACATTTTCATTTTTCTCTCACTGAAATAAGGATTTTTCAAAACACTCGTGAACATTTTCAAAAAATATATTTTTGCCAGAAAACAGTAACTTCATATATCACAAGCTTTACTAGGGATGTTTATTTTGTTTACTTTTACATGTTCCTATTGCTGATATATGCCGAGTGACAATAAATAATATTCAATTAAATGGAATTGAATTCGATAGAATCAGATGACCTCCAACTACCAACTTGTAAAAAAAATCATATTTACTCCATATTTCAGGTTTGAGGCCCTTTTTGCCAAGTCTGGTTTCGTCTTAATCTATCGATATAATATGAAGTAACTGTTTTCTGGACAAAGTAATTTTTAAAAAAAAGTGATTACACATTGCACGGCACCATGGGTATTGATTAGGCACCATGATTTTATACTTACAAATGTTAATATACTCTTACACATTCGTATTCCATTTTTTTTTTCCAGCAAGAGTCAGAATAAAATGAGATCATGTAAATTACAATACAACTCTTAGAAATATGTAGGGCGCAAGGCACACACAGAGTGTGTGTGTGCGCGCGCGCGTGTGTGTGTGTGTGTTAGGGAGAGAGAGCGAGAGCGAGAGAGAGAGAGAGAGAGAGAGAGAGAGAGAGAGGGGGGGGGGGGGGTACGAGTATCCAACAATAATAAAAATCCAACAAAGTAGCCAACTACATCCAAAGACCATTAAATTACAGGCCTATATCACATTCCTTAGTCATGTATTAGAATAGGCGAGTGCAACTTGGGATCCTCATTCGCAGAAGGACATAAATTAATATGATCCAGAAGTCCAAAGAGCAGCAGTACGATTTGTGACAGGCTGGCCGCACATCGAAAATTTTGTAAAAACATACATACAACCATTTGTAATAACAAACAAACGCATATAAATTCAGTCTTTTCCCCCAGATCCATTCGTGAATGGAATGGGTTACGTTACCACTAGAAATAAGTGATAATAATAATATAGAAAATACAGAGACATTCAATGGAGCACTATGCACAATTCAGATAGGCGACACATATATTATTTTATGTTTGTTTGTTTCATGATGGGTTTGTGAATATTTTCGCTGATGGGCCCATGGTGCCTTTTGAAAAAATTATGACCTGAAGTATTAAATATCTAATGACATATTAATAGTACCAACTTGTGGAAATCGCCAGTTAATGAATGGCTATTGATTTGATTGATTATCGATTGATCGGTTTAGTGACCGTGAAATGTGCCAATAATATGTGTTGTGTGTTGTATGGAGACTTAAATAGGTCAAATCTAAATCAGAACACAGGTTTGAATGTAACAGCATTATTGTTGTCATTATTATTTCTAATCATAGAGTCAGTCTCTCTCTCTCTCTCTCTCTCTCTCTCTCTCTCTCTCTCTCTCTCTCTCTCTCTCTCTCTCTCTCTCTATCTATCTATCTATCTATCTATCTATCTATCTATCTATCTATCTATCTATCTATCTATCTATCTATCTATCTATCTATCTATCTCCTTTTTTGATGATATTGTTTGTTTACATTTTTCTTGAGTTTTTTTTTTCTGGTGCTGATGTCGTTGTTAATATTATTGCCGTTGTTGCTCCTGTTCTTGTTTTCGTTGCTGTTGTTGTCTTGGTCGTCGCCTCCGATTTCAAGTTACATATTGTTGATCATTTGGATAATGGGTCATCCGAAGTAAAGTCTCAAAGGACTCCACCCCCCCCCCCCCCCTCACAAAAACAACAGCATGCACACACATACACACACACACACACACACAAACAAACACACACACACACACACACACACAAACAGAGGTCCTTTTCCTTTTCCATCCCGTTCACAAAACACGTTTATCATCAAGCGGAATCGCTTAAATAAATTAGACTCTTACCAGGGCAATGGAAATAATATTCAATTACGGCCGAGATGCCTGCTGACATTGTTTACCACCTCGCTCGACTCAGAGCGCCATTTTCCAACAAGCCCGTGACGTGTGACTTCGATTGTTATCGGGATAATTGTTGAATTTCCAAGGCGTCAACGTTTTCCCCGTCTCGTTTCATAATATCTTTTTTTCCCCTTTTATTTACGTTCTTTCTGTCTTTCTGTTTGTTTTTTTATAAATCTTTTGGTAATATTTTACATCAGAGTTAATTATTATGTTAACCCTTTAGTATGGAGTCTTAATTCCTTTCCAAACGACGTTAAAAAAGGACAACACTGGGCTTAAAAATATTTTAAAAAAACAAAACAAAATAACCCCCACAACATCATAACAAAAACAAAACAAACAACCCCCCCCCCCCCCCCCAAACAACCCTCCCCCCCCCCTCCTAAAACAAAACAAATCCCCAGAGCATTTATAGAGCACGATATCTATAAATGTGCTCAAAGCGATTTACAAGGGGTCCCAACCAACAGCAACGCTTAACATGTAAGACGAGACATAACGCATGTAATGTAAGGCTATAATACAATTATTTTAAATCCTCTATCTTAAAAACAAAAACAAAAAATCATTTTTGTCACTTTCTCCCTCATTAAAGATTATTATGTCCTAACCAAGTCTCTTCACTTTCATCACACAATGGCAGCATTTCATTTCAGATTATTTTAGTAAATTATGTATGTATGTATGTATGTATGTATGTATGTATGTATGTATGTATGTATGTATGTACGAGGGCTCTTTCATAATTAACCGAAAAATGCCTGTAAAATCCGCGTTTTTTATGCTATCAGCAAAATTTTTGCACGTGTTCATCCCTTGACTCATCCTTTATTTCTCTACGTAACAGCCAAGTCTGTCGACACACTTCTGCCAACGCCGCACCATGGAATAGATACCCTCTCGGAAGAAATTTCCGTCAAGGTTTTGTAGCCATTTCCGCACATGGTCAACAAGCTCTTCATCGACATCAAAGCGCTTTCCTGCCAGCTCACGTTTCAGTGGCCCAAAGAGGTGATAATCAGATGGTGCGAGGTCTGGACTGTGTGGTGGGTGTGGCAAAATCTCCCATCCATATTTCTCTAGCCAACCTTGCGTCACTCGTGCTGTGTGGGGTGTAGCGTTGTCGTGTTGCAAAATGACCCCGTTGGTCAACTGCCCTGGGCGCTTTCTGCGAATGGCCTCCCTAAGCTTGTCAAGAGTTTGGCAGTACCTTGCAGCATTGATTGTTTCTCCAGGTTGTAAGGTTTCGAACAGAATAACACCACGACTGTCCCAGAAAACAGTTCCCATTATTTTCTTTGCTGGCCGCATGACTTTGAATTTCTTCGCGACAGGTGAGGATGGATGTTTCCATGTCATCGAATCTTGCTTTGTTTCTGGGGTGCAATGGTGCAACCAAGTCTCATCACCGGTGACTATGCTGTCAAGAAAAGTCACATCGTACCCTAGAAAGTCTCCGCCGGCGTTGGCAGTATGCCCGTGAACCCTGCGTGAGCTCTTGCTTCTTCTCAAAAGTTCCCTGCAGATGTCCAATCTTTATTCTTTATCTTTATGATTGTCTGTCAATTGCTTAGGAACCCATCTTGCGCTGACTTTTCTGTAGCCAAGTTCATTAAATACAATTCTATGGGCAGAAGTTTCCGAAATTTCAAGACTGCTTGCGATTTCATGAAGTTTCAACCTCCTGTCTTGACGAATAAGCTCATCAACTCGCTTCACATTGTCTTCTGACGTCGCAGTTATCGAACGCCCTCTCCCTTCCCTGTCTGTCAAGTCGGAATGGCCGGCTTCAAACAAATTACACCAGTGATAGACTTGTGTACGGCTTATAACATGCTCACCATATACACTCTGAAGTTCTTTGTGAATTTCGGTAGGATTCAGACTTTTGGGGTTCAAAAAACGTATGACAGCTTTGATTTCCTCCTTTGACCAAGTTTCAAGGTGGGCCGCCATCTTTAAAATCGTCTAGAAATTCATTGTGCAAAATGATGCACTTCATAATTTCTGGGAATATCCGTAAGGAAATAAGGAATATCATGTCGTTTACAGAATTTAAAAATCTCCACTGGTTGCTGAGCAATGGGCATTTTTCGGTTATTTCTGAAAGAGCCCTCGTATGTATGTATGTATGTATGTATGTATGTATGTATGTATGTATGTATGTATGTATGTATGTATGTATGTATGTATGTATGTATGTATGTATGTATGTATGTAAAGCCGAACATGTAAAGGGTTAAACCTTATTATGTGTTATTATTCATCTCCTATTTTTTTCTTTTTCTCTTTTGTGTTGAGTAGCAAGCATAAATAGGAATATTAATAAGCATAACTAATCGTTATGTATGGGCCTGGAATGATAATAAGGATAATAATAATAATAATAATAATAATAATAATAATAATAATAATAATAATAATAATAATAATAATAATAATAATAATAATAATAATAATAATATATTATTATTATTATTATTATTATTATTATTATTATTATTATTATTATTATTATTATTATTATTATTATTATTATTATTATTATTATTATTATTATTATTATTATTATTATTATTATTATTATTATTATTATTATATAATATTAAAATTAGCGATGACGATGATGATAATGACATATAATAATAATAAATAATAATAATAACAACAATAATGATGATGGTGATGAGAGAGAGAGAGGGGGATAGGGGGGAGAGAGAGAGGGGAGAGAGAGAGAGATGAGAGAGAGAGAGAGAGAGAGAGAGAGAGAGAGAGAGAGAGAGAGAGAGAGAGAGAGAGAGAGAGAGAGAGAGAGAGCACGTGCCCCATAATTCATCATACAGAACCTAATTAATCACACCGCAATTCAAGGCACGCGTTATGAGATGGCTTTGTGGCTCTCTGTTGGTAAGCCATGTATTTTGAGTACTGATTGAGGTCAATTTTGAATATATATGATGGGCTACCCCCCGCAGTTTTTTTTTTTTACAAAGTTACCTGGACACCATTTATTTAAAACAAAAAAGGAAATTAAATTAGACCGTTATTTTAAAAGTCATTCATTTATTTTTTTCTTTTAAGATTGAGAGGTTCAACATGACACACGCTGACATTGTCTGTTGAACAAAACTTGGTCTGGACTTTAAAAGGAAAAAAAAATGGAAAGTTAACATAATTCTGATTTATATAATGCCGCTCTCCTCTGAATATTTCCTATCTCTCTCTCTCATAATTTTGGTCAGATTTTTTAATTTTTATTATTAAAATGAAAATCAACTTGTCAAGAATTCTCTAACCTGAGACTGATAGGGTATGAGACTTGATGACAGGTTGGGGTTCGTCTTAATGGTCATAATCAAACGCAATTTAGACTGTAGGTTATCTGGACAAAATGATAAAGAATCGTGATGTGTAAGAGCTCGGGAGTTTTATTTGTGTGTGTGTGTGTGTGTGTGTGTGTGTGTGTGTGTGTGTGTGTGTGTGTGTGTGTGTGTGTGTGGAGGACGTCTCGAATTTTATAGCTAATTCAATGATATCATCTTTTGAAAATCATTTAACTTTCTCAAGTTCTGAGAAAGCCTAGTTGGCTGTGTTAGTATTGGTCGTCTAAAACGGTAGGGGCTGCCTGAAGCCGGCGATCGTAAAATACTAACGAAAGAGTGAAAATGGAGAGGCTTCGTATGGAACAAAACAGACAATGGACGTTTCGGGTACAAACCCTTCGTCAGCACAACAGTACACAAATAAACATGGAAAACAAATAAAATATAATGAAAAATAACTTGTATCGTCTGTACTCAATGGTGGTTGCAGTATGAATGAAATGTTAGCGTGGCGGGGGTAGCGGATAGGGTGCCCCAGGGGGGTAATCCAATTGATAAGAAAAGGTCAGCATCAGCTCAAACTGATCTCAAACGGACAATTTTTATGGTCTCAAATATGAGGCTTTATGACAAGCTGAATGTTATTTCCATCGAGTAAAAGTTTTCTGGCTAAATTTGTTTTTAAAAATGGTTTTTTTTTTTAGTTGTTTGGAATACGGCAGTGTTAATCAATAAGAGCAATCAGCTTGTCGTTTGCCTGTAGTAATATCGCTGAGGGATTGAGACCCGTAGGATCACGTAATTGTCCCATTCATTAGATAGATTGCACGTGCTTTTCGTGTGCGACAGTCGGTGGTGACTTGATTTTCTGTCAGAGTGACCGGTAGAAGGAAATGGAATGCATTGGAATGAGTGCAGTTCATTAAAGACTGTCGAAATGAGGGGCGTGGTTGGGAGAGAGATGATGGGTGGAGTTAGGGGGGGGGGGGGGGTTGGGGTTAGGCTTGGCGTGTTTTTCAGTGACAATTTAGAGCCACTGAGTTGAAAGGATATTCATCTGTAACGCGCAAAGAGCTGATTTTGTTTTGTATGTTAATATATATGTGTTTTGTACATGTCATTTTTTTTCCTTGAAATATTTATCCTGATTAGGTATCGGCGATTTATGGCGGGGTTTTTTTAACCTTCTAAATTAATCAGCACAATAGTTTATCACAAAGTTCAATCCAGTTCTTTGTGATACGATTTGAATTAATTTTTCATATACTCGAGGCGTTGAGAAAGTGGCAGACTATATTCTAATTCTAAGTCCATAAATGCGTTAAATGATTTCTCTTGCCCATTTCATAGGAA
>NC_088364.1:15970171-15972671 GCF_034508935.2 Berghia stephanieae
CTGCCTCTCTCTCTCTCTTCTCTCTCTCTCTCTCTCTCTCTCTCTCTCTCCCCCCCCCCCCCCCCCTTCCATATCCTCTCACGTTTTTCCTTCGTCCCCATTTCCCTCACAAACAGACCCCTCTCTTACACATGTCACCCCCTGACTCACATCCGCACGTGCATACACTCAAATGTAACGCTCGTCTACAAGACCAACTTGCACATTTATTACTACATTCGACACCAGCCCTGGGCAGAGGACGACCGTGAAGATTTTGATGATGATGATGATGATGATGATGATGATGATGATGATGATGATGGTGATGGTGATGGTGATGATGATGATGATGATGTGGTGGTGGTGGTGGTGGTGGTAAATAAAGACAATCATGCTACCGATGTTCGAGTTGTCTGTCGTGCCTGTTACTGTTAGCTGTCATAAAAAGGTCACCACGGGGTCAGTCACACCCTGCCGGCTGGGGATGGATATTATCATTGGCAAGACAATGACCCAAGTCGTGTACATCGTTTTTATGTATAATAAATACACGCTGCTCTCCCTCTCCCGATCCCCTCTTTTTTCCTGCCTTGACAATGGGGTTTTAACATGAACAGTGTATCGATAGTCCCCACTAATAATAAAATAAAAAAAGAGAGACAAAAACGAAAACAGAAGCAACAAATAATAACAATAACAAATAATACAATGTTGTTTAATAATACAATAATCTGACAAAACAAAACAACAACTAGAAAACAAAAATTCAAATGAAATCAAAAAGTACGCAAGTAAAAAGAAGACAACAACAACAAAAACACAGAAAATCTCTCTCTCTCTCTCTCTCTCTCTCTCTCTCTCTCTCTCTCTCTCTCTCTCTCTCTCTCTCTCTCTCTCTTTCACACACGCACACACATACACACACACACACACACAATGATATACACCCCCTCCCCCTCCAAAAAAAAAAAAAAAATATCCCCGAAAGAGATATCAGCCCTCATCTATCTTCTAAATCGTAGATGGTCGTATTAAACGACGTAATCAGCCGATTATCATGTCATTACTTTTCTCTTGGTTTGTTTTTACTGCTGACAAAGGGTTTATGTCCGAAAATACATTTTTATATATTATGAATTGAAACAGAATCAGAATTTATGAACCTTTCCTTTTAAATCTCTCTCTCTCTCTCTCTCTCTCTCTCTCTCTCTCTCTCTCTCTCTCTCTCTCTCTCTCTCGTGTGTGTGTGTGTGTGTGTGTGTAGAGACCGTGCTTTATCAGGTAGTAAATGCCTCTCGACCCTGAGGCCAGAAACTGATGTGCTGACGTTTGTGAACGTGAAGAAAGATACATATGTGCATGAAATGCTGTGTCTGATGATGTGTTTGTTAGTTCGTTTGTGTGTGTGTTTTATGTTTGTTTTTGGTGTGTTTGTTTTTTGTTGTTGGCTTGTTTGTGTGTTTTTATTTGGAAGAAGTAGTAGTAATAGTAGTAGTAGTAGTAGTAGTAGTAGCAGCAGCAGCAACAGCAGCAGTAGTAGCAGTAGTAGTAGTAGTAGTAGGAGGAGGAGGTGGAGGATTAGGAGTTGGAGTAGTAGTTGTAATAGTAGCAGCAACACCAGCATTTGTTGATGTTGTTGGTGATGGTGTTGTTGTCATGGTAGTGGCGGTGTTGTTTTGTGAAAATATTGGCTGGAAATAAAGGTGGCGGGGGGGGGGGGGGGGGGGTTGGGGTGGCATATATCAGCTTTCTAAGCTACATATCATGTTAACAGTCATATTGAATATATATATATAATATATATATATATATATATATATATATATATATATATATATATATATATATATTTTATATATTATTTCTAATACAAGGGTTAAAAATAAATATGTATGATCCATAACTAATGTTTTAAAGAGTTGATAAATAAATATGCGAGAGAAAATTTACTTACCAAAACCAGAAACATTCTTGAATGTGGCGTGGGTTGTATGTATCAACCACATACCATTTTATTACCGTATTATTATTATTATTATTATTATTATTATTATTATTATTATTATTATTATTATTATTATTATTATTATTATTATTATTATTATTATTATTATTATTATTATTATTTGGCTTTGTTTATTTATTTATTCATTGTTTGTTTTTTTAAGTTTTCTTTTAAACCTCACTCATCCTGTACCAGAAAAAGGCCAGTAGACTTTTTTCCCTCTCTGATAACAGCTGACACGTTTGGCTCTCCCTCTTGTGTGTTGTGGTCGTAGTCAGTTGTAATAGGAAGCCTTGTGTTCGTGCTGTAAATACGGAACCATAACACAGGTGGATGAAAAGGGAGAGAGATGGAGAAACACCGTGTGTTGTAAAATTATTCATTATTATTGTTGTTGTTGTTATCAGTTATCATTATGAGGTTATCATGCCGCAGCTTCATCTATTGCTGACTGGCGACTGGATGGTATTACTAAATCCCTTTTCTGGATTAGTGTCTTATTGTGTGTGTGTG
>NC_088364.1:15975171-16002671 GCF_034508935.2 Berghia stephanieae
TGTTCTCTGGAAGAGGTTTGAATCATCACAATGCAGGAAGAAAGGTAATTCTTTGCTTGATCCACGGATTGCTCTCTACAACAGACTGATGTTGATAATGGTTGTTGTTGCTGCTGTTTTTGTTGTTGTTGTTGTTGTTGTTATTGTTGCGGTTGCTACTGCAGGTGCTATTGCAGCTGCTACTGATTTTTTGTTTTGTTGTGTTGTGTTTGTTATATTGTTTGATTTATTTTTTTTCTGTTACAAAATCGTTATCATTGCCCTCCTCTATCTCATCCACCTTTCATCCTCGCCCCACTCCAACTACTGTCCACGAGTACGATGAGTAACATTTGGTAAACGAATTATATGATAATACAAATGTATATACATCAAATGAAAAGTTAGATAAATGAACGAATGGATGAGTGAATGAATAAATATCAGCAACCGGCATGGACCAGTGAGAAAAGTTCTATTCCTAATGCAATTAATTTGATCAGAATGTCAAGTCATGACGGCGAAATCCCTCCCGATCTCCAGCGTTGTCGTTGTTTCGTGTCTTGATGTGCTTTGCAGCCATAATCAATGTCAGGTGTAAATGTATAACATGAACAGGTGTGTTGCATGCTGTTGTAGGTACACGTACATAGTAATGTGTCCATGGATAAATCTGACACAATAACACAGAATGCCTGAAGCCAGAGACCGACTATGTTCTCCATCATAAATCAGCGATCTGTTGATAGAATTGTAAACACAGTAAACTTCTGTTAATTTGCCAATGGTTAATCCGAACTTTTCATAAATCAGCGTCTATTGGCCCGATGCATGTAACCGCTTACTTGTGTCAATCAAATGCCCCGGTTTATTGATCTCCAACAACACTTCTCATTTCTCCTCACTCTACTCTCAAATCTCGCTTCACCGGCTCATTTTGTATCACCTCTTGCTGCTTCTAGTCTTGTTTTTAGCTCTATTATGGGGTCTGCCTTCCCTCATTCTTCTTTCCTAGAAGATTCTGGCTGGTTTATTGTGATATTACAGTATTGACAATGTTATTGTTCTGGCATTGGTCTCTGGCTCCTTCCTTGTGAAGTTTATCTTATTCCATTTTCATATTCAATCTGCTATGCTTCTGAATGTATACAGTTAGAATAGATAAGGTCACAACATTATGAAACCAGGGACTTCCAGTCAGTCGATCCACTAACAATTTTAAAGTATCTGCCGGAATGTGAACCCCTGCAGAAATTGTAAATAAACATGTTTAAATAACAAACATGTGACTATTACAACAGTATTAACACGATTGAGCAGCTATGGCCTCTCAAGGCCGATAAAAAATTGATAAAAGATAGAAACGGGCGCTTAAATGACCCAAATAGTGTTGAAAGCGCTGTTAAACACTTAAAACAATCACCCATCGATCCAATTGTGGATATGTTTTTAAAGAAGAAAAATCTGTATGTTTTTTTTTCTTCTGTGATTGATAATAATTTTTTAAAAACTCTTAAAAATTTTTTTCTGCGAATAACGATTGATGGAGATGGACCGTCAACTTGTCAACATGTCTCAAACCTGGAATTTCTTTGAAGTCTCATGTTTGAGACTTTTTATTAAGTTGGGAGTCAATAAGTCATCTTTATCGACGGATATAAAGAAGTAAAAGATTTCTAACCAACTTTGTTCAAAAAGGTGTTTTATCAAAGAACGACAGTACAGTGTAGTAACATCGTTGATAAAATAGTTGGTTTATCTTTCAAGATGGACTCATTGATAACATTTTTTGGGGGCTTTTTAGTAAGTGGTGGAGAAAAACGGTGACGGTCAAAGCTAGTAATTTATTTATTCCACGTTATCTTACTTGTTAGGATGCTGTAGTGGTACGTCACTTGCCATGGATTCGGATGGCCGAGTGTTCGGATACTTTTGGAGTCACTCAGATTTTCTTATAACCTAATGATTTTAGCGGTGCTGTACCATGTTATAAGCATATTTTTAGTTTTCTTTTGATCTGTCCATTATCACTCATAATCAGTTTATGTGAAGCAAGGAGGAGGAGGGGAAAGGGAAGGGGCTGGGGGGGGGGGGGGGGGGGGTGAAAGGAGGTGGAGGAGTGTATGGTACCGTAAACAGACCCTCTAAAACAGAAGTGTCGTCTTTTTAATAACTTTAATGTGTTATTTAGTTAACATTGTCACAATGTTCCTTGATTAGCAATCTTTCAGTCTGTATTGCTTTAGCATTAAAACCTCTGATAAGCATTCTGCTTTCTTTCAATGTTCACATTGGGTGCGTATTCATCAAAATTCTCATTTAAAAAAACAAACTAACTGGATTTACTCATTTTTACTGTCCCGTGTTTTTGTGTTTGAATAGGTCTAATTATGTCTCTGATTTAGCTACTAGCCTGTGTTAATAGAAGAAACAAATCTAGAAAGAAAAAAAAATCACATTATACACAATTTTATTTCCTGTGCCACCAACACACAAATGTCCTGTCAAGGCTCTCTGTGGTGGATGGTTGGAAGGGGCTACAGAGGAGGACTTACCGCAGGTCTTACCGCTTTGCTCTTTTTTTTTCAAAGAGGTGTCATTGTCTTGCTGTGGCTGTTACCATGGGGATTTTTGTAAGACCGAAAAATGTATTGCAAACGTGTAGTAAGGCTCTTAGATTACATTTCCATATGCGGTTGATATGAGACTTGACCCAAATAGATAGACAATGGTGTCTCTCTCTCTCATTCTCTCTCTCTTTCTCTCTCTCTCTCTCTCTCTCTCTCTCTCTCCCTTCCTCTCTCTCTCTCTTTCTCTCTCTCTCTCTCTCTCTCCCTCTCCTCTCTCTCTCTCTCTTCATCTTTCTTCTCTTTCTTCTCTCTTCTCTCTCTCTCTCTCTCTCTCTCTCTCTCTCTCTCTCTCTCTCTCTTCTCTCTCTATCTATCTATCTATCTATCTATCTATCTATCTATCTATCTATCTATCTATCTATCTATCTATCTATCTATCTATCTATCTATCTATCTTCCTCTGTATGTCTGTCCATCTATCTGTCTTTCTGGATTTTTAAAAGATAAACTGGACAAGACACACAGATATAATATAAATATTGTCTTGGGATCCACTTCTATTTCTCCATGCCTTACCTTTTTAAAAATGTTTTTGTTGGTTCTCTTTTACTTTTAGTTTGCTTGCTAGTTCAATCAGCTAAACTATATGTATCTGAAATCTTTAGAGTATCCTCATCATATTCCTTTATAGTTGCACTTAAATGACCTAAAAATGTTGCAAGCAGTGGAAAATTCCTGAAAACAAATACATGTTTGTTTGTATTTATATCCATGTTGATATTATTAGAAATTTCCCCTTTTCCTCTGTGATCATCAATGACTTGCATGGTTTCATACTTGCTTTATGCAAATGATAGCAGGGGACCAGGTTTTTGCTTTATTCCATTAGCAAAAATCGTAGCCGTTTTGCTGTCTTAGTGGTGCTGCATTGTGGCTGGCACCTATCTTGGTCTTTTCTCAGGATAGACCCTGGATACAAATTTCCATTAAGGATTGATTTTTTAAAAAAAATTCATTTTGTATTTTTTAAATATTTTGAATAAAAAAATTAAGAAAGAACAGAAATAAACATTAAAAAACCAAACAAGCAAACAACAATCAACCCTCCCTCCCCCTCCCACCCACACGCCCATAAAACAAAGAATTTTTTTAATGGAGATCGAAACAGTGGGACATCTAATTTCAGTATACAAAGATTAGATGTGATTCTGTCACCACTCTTTTGCTATGCAAGTAAAATAAATAATTAGATGTTGTTTTTTTTAAATAAAGAAAATGGAAAAGAATAAAAGTGAGCTTTTATACAACGCAAAATTCACGAAATATGCTCAAAGTGTTTTACAAATTACAATCAAATATAGCTAAAGTTTTGCCTCCTTTTCCTCACAGCTTCCTGATCAGCTTCATGGTGGATGCAAGAGGAGGTGCCATGCGAGGATGTCGGCACCCAGGAGTCCGCGTCATCATCCCCCCGAGGAAATGCTCCATGCCCACTCGTGTCACTTGCCGATTGGTGAAGAAGGAAAAACTCTCCCGCCCACCCCCCATGCTGGAAGGAGAAGGTCTTGCTGCCAGAGTGCTTGAGATGGGGCCAGTTGGAACCAAATTCTTGGGGTGAGAGTTGGTGACACACACACTCAGGTTTTATAGATGGTTTATGCTCATGTGCTTGAAGCAACGACGTCTATATAAGATGGCTTTAAGTCTCTTTCTCAAAGTAGTCATAATAGGAACATGCTAATTGAGTTCAGTCATTCTTATTCATTCAGGTGGAGCCAGGTTGGCAGAATACAGTGCTTGTGCTGACTAGTTGGTCAGTCGATAATACTAATAACTTTTGAGTAACTAGTGAATATTTTTTGAAGAATACTAATAACTAATAATTTAATACACTTAATACTTTTCTATTAAATTCGATCATAAAAGGTGTAGACACTATGATTCAATCAAACTTCATCAGAAAAAAGAAGAAAAAAAAAAGAACCTTTAATTGTAATACAGAAGAGGTCCATACCGAGCATTTTTCGGCCGACCTTTGATGCTGCCACGCCAGCCTATATCTACACTCACTCAACCACTAGCATATACAATCAAGTCTTGGTTAATATAAAAAGTTATAAATGATAAATAACTACAAAAATATTTATTGGTATATTTAGAAAATTAGTGTGCAAATTGTTTTTAATGTTTACAAAATCTGAGGCTAATGCCAAACCTCATCATTTAAGACAAGTTTTTTATGCCCTTTTATTTTGCCCATATTTGACTGCACATGAGGTGGGTGTTTCAACTCAAAATAGATAAACTTAGGACATTAATAAAAAACTTTTCTATTATTATGATTGGTTTTGTTTACAAAGAAAAATGTCTTATTCCAAAATGACAGAGTAAAATTAATCTAAGGCAGACATGGAATAACAAAATATGGTGGTTTGATATAAAAACCGCTTTATCACAAACCTCTTAAAATCTCTACTACTTTGTGTCACAAATGGTATCACATGATAATTTGATTAAATGTTGCCGTTCTTATGAATAAACTCATTAACTTTCATAATATATGAAAGTAGATGATTTTATTGAGAATGTTTTACAAACATATACAGAATATTATTCCTTGCTCCCTCAACAGACCCGTGTTGATTGAGGTTCCCCATTTCGCCTCCCTGAGAGGAAAAGAAAGAGAGGTTGTTATCCTTAGAAGTGACAATGGAGAAAACTGGTACGAGCACCCCATGCAAGCTACAGAGGATGCTGTCACAGATGCTCTTGGGACCAGTGCTGAAGGTAAGGACGACATACTTAGCGTATTAATTATTGATTATTAATTTGATTATCATCATCATCATCATCATCATCATCATCATCATCATCATCATCATTATTCAGAGAAGCCATTTATTAGGAATATTACAAATTTTTGACATAAAAATGGCACCAATATGAAAGAATAACAAAATCTTCAGAAATTACGTATTGTTGGCGGCAAATGCTTTTTTCCTTGCCATTGTGCAACTTTTCCGTGCTTTCCTGGAATCCAGATATTATTATAATACAGGGTGATTAAAAAAGAATATAGCAATACTGTCACACAACATTTTAAAAAGGAAACACAATAGAAAACACTGGCTTGGACACATGTGTAGTGCATACATTCAAGTTTTTATTTCATGTTTTATAAATGCTCAATATGGCCACCACTGACAGCGCAGACAACATCAAGCTGACATGAGAATTCAACCAAACGCACCCCTGCATGTCACTGTCCACCATGTTGATTGTAGCTGTTATTCGATCTTAAGTCACTGATACTTGCTGGAAGTGGTGGAATGTAAACTTGGGTCTTTAACATACCCCCACAAGAAGAGTCAATGCCAAATTCTGCTCTGAAGGCACATTGCACTGTGGCAATGGCATTGTTTTGGCGAACTCAATCACACAAAACGACCTCTGCTGAGGACAAAACCCTTTCTGCTGAGGAGTCCCCATTTTGATTGATCTGCCCACATTTCATCTACACTGAACAACTGCATTGAAATTAACTCCCAGTTAAACTTAGATAATTACTCTATCAAATAACTTTAATTGCTTTAAACAACTGCATTTATTTTTTTTTTTTTTTTTTTTTGGGGGGGGGGGGCATATTCTTTTAGAATCACCCTGTATTATGTTGTGAGGGGGGGGATTCAAATTGTGATTTTATTTTGTTAGTAGGTAGAGGGTGGGAGGGAAGTCAATGATCAAGATATTTTTATATACTGCCTCCAATAGTTTGGTAGTATAGGTGTTTACTCACTCATTATAATTTTGTTAGTGGGTGGGTGTGCACCTGTGTTTGATTGGATATGCGCTATTGTGTGTGTGTGTGTGTGAGAGTGTGAGGGGAAGGAGATGATGGTGATGAGTGCGCATTGCTCCCCTGGTCCCCACAGGGGAGATCTGACAGTGATTGTTAGATTAAACTAATCATTTAAGTGTTTCACATTGGTATGCGTTTAAGTAAAGTACTGGTTCTACCCACCTTATTAAAGTGGCCAACACACAAGACTAACTATAAACGTTTATATTCTGATTGAAAGAATCTAGTGAGAACTAATAGCCCAACTGGTGTTCAAAACAATATCAAAGAAGTGTGGTACCAACTTCATTCTTTCTATTGTTTGTAAACAACCAAGCTATGTTTGTCGGAGCAGGTATAAGGGTGTCAAAAATCTACTGGTTCTGTCAATTCAAAACTGAGAACATTGATTTGAGCCCCATTTGTGGCAAGAGTCTCAACCCCTATGAATACACTCTCCCAATAAGATGAATAAAATGAATTTTATTTGTTTATTACCCCTTCTGCTCTTTATTTGTTTCTCAATTTTAACAGAACTAGACCCAGAGGAAGAACTTGCCAACAAGCGTATCAAGCGCATCCTGACCTCCGACCTGCCCATGTACTTTGCCTTGGTGTCACGTGTGACCCGCGTCAAGCAAGAGAGCACAGTAATTGGCATGGAAGGAGGTGTGCTCTCCTCCACAGTTGTACCCCAAGTCCAGGCCGTTTTGCCTGAGGGAACCTTGACACGCCCCATCCCTGTTGGCCTCCAGGTAAGACTTGTTACACATTGACATCAACTACACACTCATATAATTATTTCTTCTCAACGTCAGTTCAAGCATCACAAATTTATTTAAGAATCATTCTTTTAATAGTTGTAAAACCTTGTTATGTAGCAACATTTGAGACTGGAAATATATTTTTCTTAGAATTAGGCAAGCCCACAATAGTGCTGTATAAGGAATTGTTTTCTAACTGATTTGAATCATGATCATATTTGTATTGAACATATATAAGAAAGATGGATAGCTCAATTTCGTGTAGTATAGCGAGGTTTTACCATTGAAAATGTTTTAAAAATTTTTTTCAACACGCAATCTTAATCAATTCCCAATTTTTAATTTTCTTTCTTTCTTCTCTTCTTCTTCTTCTTCTTCTTCTTCTTCTTCTTCTTCTTCTTCTTCTTCTTCTTCTTCTTCTTCTTCTTCTTCTTCTTCTTCTTCTTCTTTTTTTCTTTCAATAATTGTAGATGCTCTGATCATGATTTTAATGCTATAATTGTATATAATTATTTGCTTACAAATCACCAATATACACTTTAAATTTTCAGAGATGATTGCTAAATGATTAATTCATTTTATTGTACATTATATTGATATTAAAATCACAATGTTTGATGGTTTTCTGTGTTATACATATTCTTTCATATGCATTTAGCCCAGGTTATTAATTAGATATTTACTTATTAGTTTTCACAGAATATGAAAACTAGATATTTGTACCATATTGGCCAGTAAGATATTGAACTCAAATTGTTCTACTTCGATAAAAGAATTGTTCTGACTGAACTGACTGTGTGCTGTATTAGTGAACTCCCTTTCTCTGACTTGCTTTCCATGCCCATTCCCCTCTTTAATAAAATAATGTTAAGCAACCAAATGAAAACAACTTTCTGAATACGTTTTCTTGTTACCCCCCATTTTCTCTCCCCTCACACTCTCACGTCTGCTTGTGTGGTATAGCCTCCAAAAGGGCGGAGGGCCAAAAGGGTAACATTTCAAGACTTGTATTAAAAGCCTTCTGTAGTGTGAACTACTAAGGTGGCAAACACTCACACACTCACTCACATACACATACACATTCATTTTTTTAAACAACAGAGTGCTGCTGTCTCTTACAATTACGTCGTGTGTTTCCATGTCAATATTTCCCCACACAATCTCATGCCTTCCAATCAAAGGGATGACAACGTTTCTGTTCCTGTTAAAAAAAGAAGCCCTCCAATAGATATTGTTGATTTTGTCATTTGGTGATGACTGGCGTCTGCTTTGACTTGTAGTCTGATTTTATGTTCAAGTTTTGTCATTATCGATTTGCTTTTCTTTGATCCATGTCGTTTTATGATTAAGTTTTTATTATTATTATTTTATTTTTGGTTTTTTAAAGTCTTTATGAATTGATTGAACATAATTTAGTTTGTATGTTTTGATTTTATTCCCTTTCAGTGGACGATTGTCTTTCATGTCATCAACGTTGTCATCATCATCATCATCATCATCATCATCATCATCATCATCATCATCATCATTTATCACCATTGCCATCATCATCATTATCGTCATTGTCGTCATCATCATCATCATCACATCATCATCATCATCATCATCATTTATCATCATTGCCATCATTCATCATCATCAATATCATCATGGTGCTGATCAACATCATTACCATCACCACCATAACAACCACTACCACTTCCACTACCACTAAATTGCACACTCTGTACAATGTTGTCATCTGTTTTTAGACATTTTTGCCATCATAGCATGATTGTTGGCCTAGATTTTAATTGGCCTTCAGTTATTCCATTTATTATTCTTGTTATTATTTCTTTTCTTTTTTTTTTCCAATAAGAGTTGAGACATTGTTCATTTTTGTTCGACGTCCATTGTTTCTTGGAATGCCGTCTCAATTATCATATGTTACAAAGTATCCCATAAGGCCTAGTCTCTACAAAGTCCCATTAGTCCTATTCCTCATCAGTCAGTTAACCTCTTTTTGAAATGACCTCTAAATCTGTCACTCATAGCGAATTGAAATTAAAACCTTTTAGATGCAAAATTTTGCAAATTTTAAAGAAAAAAAGTCTCCAGCTCTGTCTTTTACTCATTTACTCAAATTGGCATTAAATGAGACTGAGCCAGATTATGAAAATGTTATTTAGGGTAAATTTTGAGAGAATTACAAAATTTGAGTCCTAAGTAGTTTGAGAAATTGCTTTTTTTTACTTTCAAATCAATTCAGACAAAAGGTCATTGTTTAGATACACCAAATTCAATACTCAGAATCTTGATTCCATTTTTAGACGATTGGTTTAATATAAGAAATTGATATTTCCCATTTTAATGATTTATGCAAAAAATGATCCTTACTTACTTTCACTGTTCTGGTTTAGTTGACCTAATTTATCTTAAATTAAGTCAACTTGTATAAAGCAGTCATAAAACAGAGAGGCAGTCGATATTCTTTCTTCCTCTTATTTTGTAACTCAATAAGCTGACCACTTGTCTTTGGTGTTGATTGTTTCCTAGGATGGACAGTGGACATCTTAAATATGATAGGACTGTAATCATTGAGTTTTTAGCTTACCATTTGATGACAGTCTAGATTCTCCCTGTCCCCTTTGATTTGGAAAAGAAAGTCATATGGATATATGAATATTATTTAGAATGTGTTCTAAGAGTTTTTTGATTCTGTTTATGTTTTTCTTTTTGGTCATTGACCAATGTTTTATGTTATGTGATAAAGAATATAATGCGATAGTAAAAAAAAAAAAAAAGAAAGAAGGTAAAATAATGTTTATAATTTGAAAGTAAATTGTGTTCAAAAAAAAAAAGCAAAAAGAAAAAATATATTTATATATAAATACTGGTGCTATCTTTTTTTTTATATGACTTGTCAGTCAACTCATTGTATATGTTATTATGGTTTGATTTGGAGAAGGAACATATTTTTAATTGTAGATAATATCATTGTGAATGTTTTTTTCCAAGCCAGTTGCAGTATTGGGCGTCAATGTAAAATTGAAATTACAAGGTACAATATAAGAACAACAATAGTCAGGAGAGCAACAACGACAAAGATGACCAGAATAATATCAGTGATATGATATCACTATAATTTGACTAAAAATACTATTAACTACTGCTCCTTTAAAACAGAAGTGGTTGTACAATTTGTACGTACCGAGGTGTGTTTGGAAGTATGAAAACAAGCTCTATGATGATATCAAACTGAGACATTGTTTATTTAATGAGATTTACAATTTGTGGTTCTACAAAATAAATCGACAGAGGACGATATACAATAAAGAAGTTTAGAAATGAATCTTGACCATAGTCCTTCCCAGTACATGGAATTAATCAGTATAAATTCAGTTTGAATAGAGCATTGTGAAGAGCATCAACCACAGTGCAATATGGACATAGCCTATTTTTATGTTTGCTATTTATTTTAAAGTGCATATTAAAATAAAATTTCAGAATTGGAATTTGTCACTCGTTTTTTAAATAACATTATTCCACGAAACAGTATTGAAATACACAAAATGTCTTAATTTGTCTGTTTGGAAATAGTTTGAATAAGTGAGGAAAGAATGAGAAGGCCTCATAATTGATGCAATGGGAAATGAGTTATAAGAATCATATCAAACCTGTTTACGATACGTTGAGTCCTCATTTTGATGTCAAATTCCTCATTTTCACCTATTTGATTCCTCAAAGTAGTGGTTTGGGGTGGGAAGCTCTGCATGAAGCAATATTGTAAACAGCATTCACAAAGAACAATGATGATAATGATAACAATGACGTGATGTCACTATATTAATAATTGTCAAGAATAGTGTTTTTAACGTAATTGGAGCCAATCACTGCAATGAGAGATTTCCTTTTCCTAAAACTTACTACATCTCTAAATTCAAGGGGTTGCGTGAAGCATATTCTCTTATCTTTGGCGTTATTACCTTACACTTCAGAAGGATGTCATGTTTAAGCTTTTTTTGCCCATAAGATGGAGATCATGGTAATCGATCAATGTATGGAACCAACATAAAAAAAACCCACATATTTTTTGTCATTGTCTGACTAGTTTGGTCCTGTTCCTTTCCTTTCCAAGTTTCACTCTTATAAAATGATGGGAATGTACAAAATTTATTCATGAGAAATCATAGACTTGGGAATGTTGGATTTTATGTAGAGGTTAATAATGTTAGGGCAGTGGATGCTGATGCACCTTGATTTGAATGCAGAGTATCTGTTTGACTGTCATTTGAATTATGGTCTGAATGAGTGACTCCCGTTTTAAAAGTATGGTCTGAGTGATGAACTGGAATGTGCTTTGATGATAAGAGAAATGATTTCAACCTAAAGGATATTTTTTAAACGCTTTCTTTCCAAGTTGATGAAAGTAAAAGAGGAGAATAATAACTAATATGATGATAATAACAAAACTTTGACTGCAATGATAACAGTGGCATGATGCCACTATAAAAATAATGCACTTATAATACTCAATCTTGTATTTGTGACAATGATTATCAATTTATGTAAATGGCATATTTTAAAAGATATGTTAACACTGTGAATGCAGAGAGATGCCAACTTTTGATTCTTCCATAGATATTCACAATTTTAAAGGGTCTTAAAAGAATCCTGACAAGACTTTTAACGGCTATTTTCATCTTGAGTTAATTCTGGATGATTTAGTAATGTTTGGGCGACATGACCAATCTGAGAGTGGTTCTGACATAATTTGTATCCAATTCCATGTCAATGCATCTTGACTGATACTAAAGTAATTTAATAAATAGTACAAATATTCTATTTAAAGTCAATCTGCTTTTTTTGGAATAGAAGTGATAAATTGGCTATTTTTGTTTTTGAACTTTCGGCGACGGAAAGATGTCTTGAAGTCGAAATCATAATTTTAAAAAATCTAATCCTGTTTTATTAGCATCATTGGTTGGCAACTCTGTGAATGATTTTACCACCATTTTAATCTAAAGAATATCTTTTGTTTTTTTTCTTCATGCTTTATTGAGGAATTAAATTTTCATATAAAAAGACAATCATGTATGTACAATCAATTTATTATTTGACTCGTTTGTTTTCTATTAGTGAAACGGGGAAGAAATGCTAAATATGTATACAATTATTTTTGTTATTTTTTCATTCCAAGTGGATGCTATTGATAGAGGAATAAGTAAATTTATATGCACAAGAGGGATAAATAATTCTAGGAAATATGTATATTGATGATTGCTTTCTACCCTTCGGACAGGACTCTAGATTATTGCACAGTACTTTCCTCTAGATCAGACAAATCCAGTTACCTAATGATTGCTGGATGGATTGATAGGTCAGGGAAAAAATAAACTCAGTCAAGCCTGGGACTGATACCAGTCTCTTTCTGTTATGAGCTGAGTGTTAATGGAGCTAATGGGTCCCCCATTGTCACTGGAATATTGACTTTAATTCTCAAGCCTGGGTTTGTGAGTAAAATATTGAGTGGAGGATTAGAAACTTGAAATCTTGCTACTGAAATTCTAATTCTTTTGGAGAGGAAATACAATTGTTTTATTTGATGTCTAGAGCAGGTCTACATTTACAGTTCAGAGTGACTTTATGCTCATAAATTAGTTGGATGACTTGGGTGCTTTCGTGTATTGAATGGAAACCATATACCACACTTGTGTGAATGAGGACTTGACAGTAGGCTGTAATGTATACCGTCAGAGTGCCAGCACAAAAAAGATGTCTAATAGGGGACTTGAACTGTGTGATATGGAAAGTTGCTTCCATATGTCCTGCTAGGAGAATAAATTACACGTCGCGAAGGCCATTAGAGCATGACATATCCATAGAAGAACTCTGTTTGACTGTTCCTATTTATTAATTTATTTTATGAGAATGCCAAAAACAAATGATTGTTATTATATATCGCCTCGATCATTATTTTTTATTCATGTAGTTGCAATTTGATTGTGAAGGGTGTCTTGGAAAATGATTTTCAATGTTTTTCAGTTACAACAGACATTAGTTGATGATATATTTATTAATATTTTATTTAATTTTTGTTTTATTCTTTAAAACAGTCAAAATTTACAAACATTAAAAAGTTATTTAGCGTAAAGATATTATGTATTTTTTAAAAAGTGTGAAAAAGAAATATATAGTGATAAATAACAACAACAATACAATAAATAATAATAATAATAATAATAATAATAATAATAATAATAATAATAATAATAATAATAATAATAATAATAATAATAATAATAATAATAATAATAATAAATCATCATCATGACAACAACAATGAAAATTATTATAAGGATACCATACTTTAAATCATGAATTTGACTTACAGTGCAAGAACATGAAAAAAGTGTTCCTTATGATTATGAGGAAAGTTGTAACAAACTTGATTCCATGTTTGTTTGTCGTCGTTTTTGTTATGAATTAATTTTTTTTTAAAAGCTCTTTTTTTGTTTCTTTGTAGGTAAAGAACTTAAATTTTATGTGTTTTTAATTGGTGTCATAAAACTTAACAGAATCTGCCAAGTTCCAATTCATTGGTCATTGGTCAGTTTATTTCTGGAAATTCGATACCAGAGATAATGTTATACAAACAAATTTTAGATGTTCGGAGCATTTTCTATGGGAATTAGAATTTTTTCCCTTTAAAATTTTAATGTCTTATGTTATTAGATTCCTTGACCGTTGAAGAAAAATTAAGTAAGGTGGTAAAAAGCGGTTCTATATATTATTTTTTAAAAATGATATCAATATAGAATTGGTCAAACCTTTTGGTAATGGAAACCATTTTATACAAATCTTGACTACTTCAGCATATGGAGTGAGGAATTTCTATGATTCATTATTCTTTTATCCTCTGATGTTCTCACACTTTTCATTACGCTTTGATGTATCCAAATTGTGTTGATAACTATCATGTGCAACTGATTCTTATTATAAATTACCTTGTTATCCCAATTTTTGAATTGTTTGAAACATGTTTGATTATATCTTATTTAATAGTTAGTGTCTTTTCTAACACGTCAGCACACAGTCAGTACAGTAGAATGTTCGTCATTAAAGAAAAGATTGCTCATTCCTTTATTATCCATGTCTAATATCCATACCTAAGCTTGTAGATTCCTTCCTTGATATTTCTGATAACTTTGCTTTGGTGAATTGCAAGATGAGCAAAACAGGGTTTAGCAGATCACAGTTTACATCTTTGAATGATTAGACATCCAGGTCAAAACTGATTCACTTAGCTGGGCCCAGGCTGCTATTCAGGCAATATGAATTATTGAGGAACTTGATATTTAATCTAAGTTTCAAACGTCATTTGCAAAAGATGCAGCTGTTGTGACATTCTACAGATATTTTTATGCTGTTGATTTACTTCCAACCCCAACCCCTCTTCCAACCACCCCCTTCTCCAAATGTTACTCCCTCCCCCCTGGCTCCACCACCATAACCTACCAACTTCCCAGGCCCAGCCCATCGCCCCAGAGCTGGTGGCCAAACTGCTGGGCAATCGGGTGGCTGTCAGTCCCATTGTTACCATCGAGCCACGACGCAGGAAGTTCCACAAGCCCATCACCCTTACCATCCCCGTGCCCAGGGCTGCCCAGAAGGGAATGATCAACCAGTACGGACAGGAAAGACCAACGCTACGGTTGCTCTTCAGCTTGGCAGGTATGCACGGTTTGGTCATCTCTGCTTGATAGGTTTATATTACAGCATTGCACAAATGGCCATGCACCGCTGATCCTTAATCCATTTGTTAATTTTAAAAACTGCGGCATAACATTTCCAACATTGCCATTAAATCTTCCTCTACTTTTAAGAAATAAAGATTGTTATAATTGATAATGATTTATTTTATTTACAATTCGTATGACCATGTTAAAAACAGACTCAATAGAGATATGTGCACAGTATAGAAGTCAAAAATCCCTTTGCATTTATGGCATTGAATTTTCTCAGCTGTCTAATGTAATCTCAGCTTTACACTTCATTCGAGGACACTTAACTGTAATCTATTGCCAGATTATTAAAGCAAAGACAAATTGCCTGACAGTCTATTAGGAAAATATCAGAGTTCAATCTGTGTGTTATTTAAGATATTTTTATTCAAGAGAAAATGGACATTACATTTAGCTCTTTATGATATTAACAATCATAATTAATAATGATGATGATGATGGCGATGATGATGATAAGGAGGAGGAGAAGGATAATTATAATAATGATAATAATAGTAATAATAATAATAATATTGAGATAATAATAATACTGATGGTGATGATAATAATAATATAATAATAATAATAATAATAATAATAATAATAATAATAATAATATAATAATAATAATAATAATAATAAATAATAATAAAAATAATAGTAATGGTAATAATATTAATAATGATGATGAGGATGATGATGATAATAATAATAATCGTAGTAATAATAATAATAATAATAATAATAATAATAATAATAATAATAATAATATAATAATATTGATGATGATGATGATTCTACTACTACTACTACTACTACTACTAACTACTACTACTACTACTACTACTACTACTACTACTACTAACTACTACTACTACTACTACTACTACTACTACTACTACTAATAATAATAATAATAATAATAATAATAATAATAATAATAATAATAATAATACTGATAATAATAATATTTAAGGAAAAAAAATAATAATGATAATAATAATAATAATAATAATAATAATGATGATAATAATCATAGAAGAAAATGGCTCTTTATCAAATCATTTAGAATTCAAGAAGACTTCAATTTTGTTGTATATTATTGTTCAACGTCAATTGATTTGTCTCGCTTTAATGATGATGATAACAATGATATGTGCACTTCTTTGATGCGGGTCCTTGTCTTTCTGTTTTCACAATGAATCATAGAGTATTCAATCTCTGAATTGTGAAGCTTCATTTGCTGAATTGTTGCCTCTGTGGTGTTTTTTTTCAAGTAAAAAAAAAAAGAAAACAAAAAAAAAAAAAGAAAGAGAATAGTATGGCTATGCTGCTTTTTGCTTTGTGATAATTTGCATTCTTGTTATTACGAGCAATGGTTTAAGGCACAACTCATTTTGTGAGATTATTTCATTATTATTATTATTATTATTATTATTATTATTATTATTATTATTATTATTATTATTATTATTATTATTATTATTATTATTATTATTATTATTATTGTTATTATTATTATTATTATTATTATTATTATTATTATTATTATTATTATTATTATTATTATTATTATTATTATTATTATTATTATTATTGTTATTGTTATCATTATTATATTTATTTTATTTATTTATTTTTTTAAAAATTATTATTTAATTATTATGCCAATAAAAGTATATAACAACTAAACCATGCATACACACACTGCACTTGGCCTTAAAGCATGATAGATCTAAGTGACGTACCGTTACCGAAAGCTTGTGTCATGATGTTTCTTGTTTTGTTTTTTTTTTTCATTTCTTTGATCTGCTTTGCTTTATTTCTTTCCATCCGTCGTGAATTTCATTTGTTACCAATTCCTTCCATCCCCTCTTCTCCCTCTTGTATCCCTTCTTATCTTCTACCTTTTTATTCCTTTCCTCTTCCCAGACTTGTTGTTCTTGTTGTCATCATAATTTCTACACCCATCTCTTTCTTCCTCTCATTTCCTGTTTATGTTTTGAGTTAGCGATTCAATACTCAGTCCCTCTACAACCTATCCTGCCTTAACCCGTCCTTCCCCTTACCCTTGTAGTGGCTGGGCCTGTACTTTATTGGTGTTTGTAGATATTAGAGAGTAATGTTAGAAAAGAAGTAATTCATGATTCATAGTGGATTTTTTTTACCCCATCTCAACCATGTTTGGTCAATCATTAGATTTATCTGTACGTTTGGTTTTGACTGTTATACTGTTTGTTTATTTATTTATTTTTTTTTTTTGTGGGTTTTAGTTTTGTTTTTTGTTTTTTTGTTGTTTGTTTTTCTGTCTTATTTTCTGTTGTTGTTAGGTTTATTTCACCCCAGAATTTTGTAATGAATATCAGCAATAAATTTTTGATGTTGCAATGTTGTTGCAAGGAGAGAAAAAAAAATAAATTTAGAATTAAGGATGCCGAGTCATTTATGACTGAAACTTATTGCATGAGCAGTCGAATTATTTGAAATAAGCAAATAAAGGAATTTATAAAAATTCTTCTCGAAGATTATTTTAACTGTCCCCCCTTTTGGCAAAAAACAGTAATTTGAAATGTTGTGGAATCACTCATTTTTTATTTGTAGTGCTGACTCGACATAGCTGTTCTTCAACCAAGATGACAAAGATTCCATATAGCTCTATTCAAACTGTGAACAGACGGGAACTTTATGTTTGCATTCTGTTCTTAGGGGTTTTGTTCAAATATCGTTTGAGACTTCTTGTTTGAGACATTTGTTTGTAGTGTTTTCCCATTTCATACAAATTGTCTCTTTTGACATTAAAGATAGCCTTGTCGTCTTACAGTTATCTAGATCTGAGCAACTGCTTCTACAAGCCTGCAAAAAGCAACTGAATTCCTAATAACAAACATCCACGAGCAATCATCTCCTACAGAGGCACATGTCTTTTAGAGACTCTGTTTGATAGTCTTTGTCATTCCAAACAAGTCCAATCTTTAGACACTGAACAGCTATCTACTGTAAAACACTCTAAGCAGTTGCTTTCTGTAATTATTTGATCAACTGCTGCCTGTAGATTATTAGAGCAATTGCCTCGATTAGACTCTGAGCACTGCCTTCTCTAAACAATCTATGTAACTGCCATATATAGGCACTCTGAGCACTGCATTATGGGTCTTTCACTAGTTGTCTCTCATCTGGTCAGTGTCCGTGTTCCAATATTTTTTAAAGCTAACACTTGAACTGCTTTAGAATATTTTTTAGTGTGTATTTTGAATTATGACATATTTTTCATGAAGAAGAAAACAGCGTGATATTGTAATTGCGATTGTAATTAGGTCATTTAAGATAATTTAAAAAGCAGTACCTCTAATTGTCAATTTTTGAGGTTTAGAACCTGCAATCTTCAAACCATATATGAGTGACTGCCACTGTTTAGTCCTTCATAATGAATGAAAAGTCTTGAAATCTGTTGCAGATTCAAATATCATACATCACTAATTTTAAACATTATCAGAAAACCAGGGACCGTCCGGTCTGAAGGCGAGTGTCATACCAAAAAGATGAAATAGCCTTAGCATTATTGCTTGACAAAAATCCAAACTTGCCATTAAAGGTTAAGTTATGTGCTAGGCTTATTTTGTCTGTATGCCTCTGTTCAAATGTTGTTGATATGAGCTATATTACGTTTGCATGCAATTATAATGATGAGAATAAATTCATACACTTCGTAATCAAAATGGGAAAACATTGACATGATAATTTTATCTAACCTACAAATTTTGTCTATTTATTTATTTATTTATTATTTATTTATTTATTTATTTATTTATTTATTTATTATTTATTTATTTATTTATTTATTTTTATTTATTTATTTATTTATTTTTTGTTTTTTTTTGTTTATTATTCTAAAAAAACACAATTTATAATCAATTAATTAGTTCTGCCCTTGCACATGGGCATATTTTGTCAAATTGGAAAAGAAATAAAGAATGGAGAATAAAAATGGAGAAGTAAAATGTACAAAATGAATTAATTAATCAATCAAATCAATTATTTATTGAATTAATACACAAATAAATAGAATAGAGGGGTATAGAGAATACTTTGTGATTGTTTTGAGCTGCATAGGTCCCGCATGATGTGTTAAGCTTTTATTCATTGCTGTAAGATAAAGTTTGACCTCATTATTATAAATCAATAACGTATGAAAAATACAATTCCTTCTAAACTAATTCTCCTTTTTCGTTGTTTTTGTTTTGGTTTATTTATTACTTTGACGATATCATACATTTAACGACATAACTATGAAATCAATTTTTGAAAGGTACAGTGCATAATATATGTATGGATCACTTTGGGAAAACTATTAGCATCAGTGCCCATTCCCCTTGACCTTTCTTCCCAACCTATCCACGATTTTGTTCCCCTGTCTCTCACAATCCAATTGAACTTCCAACTACTCACCCATCAACCAGTTCATTCATCCATCCATTCATCCACCTCTCCATCCGGCCACATCTTTCCGTTTAATCAAATTTTCCCTTCAGTCTTTTTTTTTTCCTCCATTAAAAATCTTCCTATTATTTTTTTTTTTTGCTTTGACAATTTCTTTACCCCTTTGTTTTCCTGTATTGCTGCGTTGCTAGGCAACAGCTACCACCACCATGGGAGAGGTAACTACTTGCCTTATCAAGAGCCGGTCCGTTCACTTGGCGAAAATGTATTCATTTTCCTATCAATCCTCCTTTTAAAAAATAAAAATGCATGGGATTAAGAATAAATATATATATATGTTGTACCCCCCCCCCCTCCCCCGCCTTCATGTACATACAAAAATATATTATGATACATGACTTTGTGTGACATTTGTTCTACTGTCTACAATTTGCCAATGGACTCACCGGCTCAGAAAAGACTCTTTAAAATCTTTCAGACCTTTAACTCTGGTAATAAAACAAACAGTCACATTTGTATAATTAATAATAATCATTCTTCATGGTAGAGCCCTGCAAGAATTACAGCAACTTGTATTCTCTGCCCATAACCAAATTGTCGGGCTGTTTTAAATGTTGATCATTGTGCTCACTCATTAATCCCTTTGGAATAGCCTACCTGATGTGACCGACTGGCTTCATGGCTGTGATGGACTAATAAGAAATAATAAACCCTTCCTGACTTTTACAGCAATAAGCTATCAGGAAAGAACCGCCATTTTGATTTTTGTTTATTAAATATGCACATCAACAGTAATACCGAAGCAGTCATTTTCTTTCTTTCCTTCTTTATTTAAAAAAAAAAATCTTTTTTTTTTCATTTGTTTGTTTAAGACAGTTCTATTTGGTTAAAAGGCATTATTTGCTTGAATTGTAGAAACTCAGAATTCAAGGTCTGGAAGAGTCAAGAGAGTTCTCTGACTTCTAATCCAAAAATGAAAAAAAAAACAAACAAAAGAAAATTTCTTTGGGACATACAAGGGGTCGTCTTAGCATTCCTTTCATGGGAAGTTTATGTTCCAGTCCAGGTTTGATTCAGGGGGGAAATGATTTTATTTTTTTAATATGTTGGTTTTGACGGAAAAATTTGATAATAAATTAAAATATAAGTACCATGCAATTTGCTTAAAATCAGCATCTTTGGAATGTGAAAATTTGTTCACTTTAAGTGATGTTAACTTGATCCATTTTCACGGTTAACAATGTGGATTGTCAAAAATGTATGCACATGCATTAGTGGAGGAGTTTATGCTTCTTGCGATAGAGATTGTTCACATTGATTAATGACATCTCTGTGTGTGAAGGTACTGCGATGTGCCATCAACTTCCACATGCCACCTACACAGCTCAACATAAACGCTGTCCCTCTTTTTTTTTTTGCCAAGTTGAAGGCAAAATTCTTTTTCTTTCACAGCATTCAATATTGCTGTTTTAATGGCGAGTAGAATTCTAAATGAAGTTATTGACTCCATTAGGAGATTTTGTATAAATTAATGAGAATAAAATATTTTCCTTTTGGTACGAACATCAATATTAATACTCAGACTGAGTCAGTGGTTTATAAGAAGAAGGAGAGAAAAATTATAGACTTCTGTCAGTCAAATGTTGACTTAACTTCAAACAAGGGCTGATTCTAAGCAAGGTGATTGCTCAAGGACTTTGCTGTATATTTTGTACTGCCTGAATATGGGAACTATGAAAAATAGTCAGATCCATGAGTACCATAAGGCCCATGGAGACAGAGCTCTATTGGTACTCTTGAATAGGCAGTGCCGATACTGATGAAAGAGCACCATGTTTCCACAGCAGTCACTTGAGTGAATCTTAAACTATGAAAAGTAGTCTGATACCTCAGATCTGTACGGCCCACAGAGCCAGAGTTAATCCTGGTCTCTGTAGTATTAAACAGTGTAGTTTGTGCGACAAGTGCCCTACCAACTGAGCTATCAGAAACTGAAAAATAGACAAAAAATTGGAAATGAAGAAAGTAGCTGATGAAATACATTGCAACAATCATTTCAGGCTCAATCTCTCTATAGGCAATAACAAAATAAACCAAACAAAAAACGTTCACTGGTAAATAGATACGTTATATTGAGAAACCAGATCAGGGGGCCAGATATTATCTATGGTATTATTTGTATTACTTTTATGATTGTATGAAAAAAAATTAAAAAATCAGAAGACCACCCCTTTATGTCTTGATCTGTGTGTGCACCATTTCACTTTCTTTTCTAATTTAATTGAGTTTTAAAATCAATTCATGCAAATTTGTAGAAATCACGTAGATGTTTTCATCAATTATTAATATACTTTTATAACTTCTCACTATCTTATTTGTCTATGGAATTTTCAATAGTGAGATAAAACTATTACATTTTAAGCATAAAATTGATTCCACTGAATGGAAAAGGAAAACAGTTTTCAAATGATTCAAGTCCATATATGAAATTAGTAAATTCAATCAATACTATTAAGTCCCTCTGTGGCAATCTGTATATCAGAGAGGAATAAAATTGAGCAGGAGCAATTTGATATGTTAGTAGATTTGGTCCATTTTACTTCTTCATTCATTGTTTTATATTTTTCTTGTTCAAGTGTGCTTAGAGTTTTGGTCTTTATGATTTTTAACTTTTTGTCTCTTTGTCCCCAGCTGACCCGAGTCCAGCCCAGTGGGAGGATGTGACAGATTCCAAACCTATGACATTGGTAGATGACTGTGTCTCCTTCACCACCACAGTGTCCGCAAGGTATGGGATAATTCAAAATTGAGTGTCTTGAATACAAACCCTTCAAATATCTATCGTAGAAACCGTGATATCATATGGATTAAAGTTCTCCCCCAAAATTTTTCTTTTTAATTTGAATTTTTCATTTGACTTTAAATGTCAAAAGTGCCTAAGTTTTTTGACAGGCAGAAAATAATGATTCTAACACATTCTAGAATATGAATGATTAGGGAACAATTCAGGTATTTTAGTAGATCAATGGTCTACAACACTGTGCATTTGCAATTTTAAAGTAAATTTTAGCACAAAGTGTCAGTTCTGAAAAAAAATGTCGATAAACACTGGACGTCAGTGTCCAGTATCCTTCTAAATAAATAACAGTTAGAAAAACTCAAGGAGTACACAAAACTAAAAGGTTTAAAGCAATTCATGAAATAAGGGCTTTAACTGCCATTTTCTAAGATACCATGAGTCATGGATTGAAAACCTTTTTTTAACACTAAGGTGAGGAAGAATATAAACTCGAACATGTTTTGTTTGTTATTTGTGTCAAAAAGAAGGATTAAGCCTTAAATCTAAATGACCAATATCTCAGAAATTGCAACCGAACTTGAGCGGAATTTTTCTTTTTCCAAGGTTCTGGCTCATAGATTGTCAGAATGTCCATGAGGCATCCCAGATGGCCTCACTCCTTTACCAAGAGGCCGTCACCGTTCCATACATGGCCAAGTTTGTTATATTTGCCAAGAGAGATGCTCCAGAGGAAGGCAAACTACGCATTTTCTGCATGACAGATGACAAGGATGATAAGACTCTGGAAAAACAGGAGAAATTTTTTGAAGTTGCAAGAAGTCGAGACATAGAGGTGAGAAAATTGATGTTCAGTGACTGTCAGATGTTGCTATTTTGATTATGAGTATCTGAACTAGGAGAAGAGGGGGAACAATCAAAAACAGAATAAAACTACCCAAAAGAATTTAATGTTGGAAATTTGATTAGTGTGAAAATAAATTTACGAAAATATAAAAAAAGCTACAAGAATTTTAATTGAGCAGGGTATAAATGAAGAGAGATGGTCTCAAACACAAAATTTAAGCAGTCATTTAACTTAAAGCCTTTACTTTATTAACAATTTTGTTTTTCAAGCAATTTGGTCTTTCTTGTTAAATGGATTTTGACTTTTTTTCTGATGTTCCTTCCTTTTCTTAAAAAAAAAAGTAATGAGGTTTGATTTCTGTACAAATTCCATTACTATGTGAGAAGTTATTCAGACTTTCAACACATCGATTGTCTTTTTTATTATATAAACTTGTAACCCACCCAAGTGGCCGAGTGGTTAAGGCATTGCACTGTGATCCGGATGACCAAGGTTTGAACCCCGCTTCAGGCACTTTCGTTTTTTTCCTTGAGCAAGATTATTAACCCCCAATTTGCTCACTTGGACAACATGGGTGCTTCCTGTTGACATCAGACATCTTGTTTGATGAGTTATCTATATTCCTTCGTGGAATGCCTAGGCGACGATATCTTATGATATCGTGGTGAAAAAGGCATTTTTTTAATTATTTTTTTTTTGTAACCCACATACATTATTGATGTTCTGCATTACAAAAAAAAAAAGCTAAATAATAAATTGATGATGGCAGTCTGTGTAGTGAATGTCAAAATGTCTCCTTATTTTTTCATGATTGAAATATTATGCATCATCTTGATTGGGAGGAATATAATAGATAATGATATTCTGGCTGTCCAGTTTGCAATGTACTCTCATCGACTGTCTGACAAACGTGAGTCTGAGGTTCGATCACCAGTAGCAGGAAGGCTGATCTGATTGTTTTGTAAATATATTTTTATTTTATATATTTTATTGTAATTATTATTATTTTCTAACACAGATTTTTACTATTCACTTTCCCTCCACAGGTGCTAGAGGGACGTCCACAATTTGTAGAGATGGCGGGCAACCTCATTCCTGTCACCAAGTCAGGTGACCAACTACATGTCAACTTTAGAGCCTTCCGGGAAAACAGGCTGCCTTGTACAGTCAAGATACGAGACCAGGTCAGGATATAAACAAGACTTTTTCAACGAATCCCCTCCCCCATCTTCCCTCACAGACACAGTTCAATGTTATTAGGACTTTATAGAGTAGATTTGTGGATATATGCCTAACAGAGCACTACTCAACATCTGCTCAGACATAGTTGTTTTTCTTTCTTTTTTGATTATATTTGGTTAATTACCATGGACTAAGCACTCTACACTTTCACAAACTGTCGACAAGGTTCTCATAGCAAAGTGCCACTTTCAGGCTTCTCATTCTACTTTTACAATATTGTTTTACTATCTACAAATGAGAGGTCGCAACTTTTGTATTGTAGACTGAAAGGCTTCAACAAGAAACAATGCATGAGTCATTTGATATTTTTTGTTTTGTTTTTATCTATTTCTCTTCTTTTCTTTGTTTATTGCTTTTATCAATTTTGAAGAGTCTTTAGTCCAAATTGTTTATTTGTATTGTTATATTTCGGAGATTCTTCAATATCTCTATTTTACTAACATTTGTTTGAATTGTGACAGGACCAGTCCCCCAGTGCCCGTATTGCCTTTATGAAGGAACCCAAAGTTGCCAGAGGAGAGGCTCCACAAACTCCTATTTGTAATCTAAACTTTAAACTTCCTGACATGGTGGCTGTGAGTATATTCATTTAAAACTGTTTATTTTTCTTTCTTTTTTTTTTTTTAAATAAAGATTTTTGATTTTATTTATTTATAAATTCATTAGTATTTTCTGTTGTGCACTCAAATAAAGGTTTTTTTTCCTTTTAATTGAAAGAAAAAAAAGTGAAATTCATTGTAATGCAAAGATTAGCAAGAATAAGGATTTGCGTGTGAACTGATTGATATAATATTATCTCTTATTGAATTATGTCATCTCAGCTGGGATTTGTGTGTGTGTGTGTTTTCTTTGTCTGTTTTTTTGTTTTGTGGGTTTTTAAAAAAATTAATATGTTTGGTGCCAGCTTTTTTAGATTTTGTATAATTCAGATGAAATATAGAAAAACTGATGAAACTAGATCGTCTCCATAATTGTACGTTATAATATGTTACCAAGATAGCAATTTTATCACAGCATGGTCTAATCCTATTTGACTGATGGGTTTTACTAAGGTCATAATATAGGTTCAATAATATAGACTGGTCTGTCAACCTTTTATATTCAAGACGTGATTTTCTTTCAAAAATAAAATCTCTCATTCTTTATCTTGGTCTCCACTTTCTTCATATAAACCAACTGACTCACTCAATACACATTAAAACTGCTGACCTAACTCTTTTCACCAAGGGGTCAGTGACGGTCATGCAACCCTTGACTTTGTTATTACTTCATTTTGGTTAAAATTCTTGAGATATAATGTCAGAATAGAGTCAAATCAAAACCTCCCGTGAAGGTTTTCAAATAGTTGTCTTTTTTATTTCATTACCTAGCAGATTTGAATGAGAGAGCAGGAAAAAATGCCCGAAAGGAAACAAGTATAGATATAAGAAAATTAAGAAAGGAAGAAATAAATAAAGAAAAACAAGACCCTTCCTTTAAGACATTTATGTGGTTAAATATTAATATTTTGTCATCTGTAACTAACGATACTTCTTTTTGATTTAAACTGTGATAAAAAATAATCCAGTATACATTGCTCTCTTAAGCTAGTAATGACAAGAATTTTTCACTGAAGGCTATCACTTGTTAAACTGACTTTAATTCTTGGTATGAATTCCAGTCTGATTCCGGTGACCTTGACCCAGAGAAGGCAGCAGAACTTCGCAAACATCACGACTTCCTCAGAGCCCAAGGCATTGGTATGTTTGTCTATTGTATTTACTTTTTGTCTACTATTCCAAAAAAAAAAAAATTCATAGTGCATATCCCAAAAAAAATAGTTTTAATGTATTGGTTTGGGAGGAGGGTTAGAGAGAATGTGGAAGGTATAGTACCTACTGTAGTCCGTCCTGTTTGATATTGGCCTCAATATAACATAAAGGCTAATTGCATGGACATCGTGAGTTTTTACCTCGATGAATGATAAGGTTGAAAGGCTAACAACTGTTTCTTTAAAGTTATTAGTGCCGATAATTAAAAAAACAAACTTCTTAATCTAATTGTGCGGCTATGTGGTCTTGTGGTATGACACTTGCTTTAGGATTGGAATGTCCTGGGTCCTGGGGTGCATAGTTGAGTCCTTGGAAAAGGCTCTTTACTCACATTCTCGCACTGTACTCCGGTGTAAAATGGGTACTTGGCCATTAACAGCATTGTCTCTTTCGGAAAAAAAAATTTGTAATACCGCCTAACACGCCTCGTCCTACATGTTAAGTGTTGCTGTTGGTCAGGGACCCCTTGTAAAGCGCTTTAGGCACGTTTAGTGGATATTGCGCTATATAAAAGCTCAAACTCAAATAATTTAATTGATTAATATATATATATTTTTTATGTGTCAACAGATCAAGTACTGATAGACTTAATGTTTCAGTTCTTACAATTTCATTAACCAAAATGAAATGATTGCTTAAACATAGATGCGGCAATAGATAATGAAGACCATTATCATAAACTGGAATGTTTTTTCAAAAGTTAATCAATCATTACCAACAATTCTCCCTTCCCCTTTACCGTTCCTTGCATCATGTTAACAATTTTCCAAAGATCTGAAAAAAGTGTGTATGAAACAGTGCCAGACAGAGCAGAGAGAAAATACAAGCAAAAGTTTTTTTTTTTTTTAAATCAGCCTGCCTCAACTAGAGATCAAACCTCAGACCTTTTGATTACTGGTAATCAAGAGATCTTAGGTTCAATCCCTAGTCGAGGCAGGCTGATTTTTGTGGGATGGCTTTTTCTTGTTTTTTTTTCCCTGCTTTGTCTAGCACTGTTTCATACACACTTTTTCAGATCTTTATCTTACACCAGTGCCTGCTCCCTAATTTGTCACTTTGATATCAACAATTTTCTATGTGTTGTCAATTCAGTAATCCAAGACTCAGTGAATCGGGCTGAAATGAAACTGTCTGACATTGCGGACACACTGCAAGGTGATTGGATAATGCTGGCCCAGCAGTTGAAGGTTCCCATGTCGGAGATCAACCACATCAAGACAGACTACAAGACTGTGGGAGACCAGGCCATGGCCATGTTACACTTCTGGGTGGAGAAGAACGGGGACAAGGCAACAGGTGCAGATCTCTTATCTAATACCTCAGCTTACTTTTCATCACATAAACTTCTTTACATTCTCTTATTGTACCCAGGTGTAAAAGAGTACCTGGTCTTTAACAGCATTGTCTCTGTCGAAAAAAAATTAGAAATATTGTCAATCAACAGGCGTCATG
>NC_088364.1:16005171-16032671 GCF_034508935.2 Berghia stephanieae
ATACCAAATCCTAAAATTTGATCCAATCTCGCCCAGTCTTCTCTATTACATATGACTTATTTCAAAAGTCAGAGACAATAATGTCAGTCCAAACAGAATGCTTTACTCGAAATATACTCTTTCTGAAAATAAAGTTTATAGATTATTTGGAGAAAAAAAGGACAGAAACTGCCTCAACTGCTTGTCACCTTCTCTATTTTTAGAGCATCATCATTATTATTATCCTTTAATGTTTTTATTTTGTAACTTAAAGTTTAGATAAACTTGAACACAAATATAAAATCTTTAAAAAAATAAGATTCATTAGATAAATGTCAATAATGTCAATTTCAATTTCCATCCTTGTCGTATCATGTGATGACGTTGCATCATTGCCACACGTTTTACTGGTACCTGTCTTGTATTGTTTTATGTCCAAAAGTATATTTTCTCCCACCATTAGCGATGTAAGCGATTGCTATGGAATAGTAGCCTCTTTAAGTTTGTGATAGGTACAGTACATTCACAAATTTGGAAGTAACTGATTTTCCTAGCTTAGTTAAGAAAATTAATTAGGTTTGGAAAACGGTAAGGTCACATGATTACAAATTTGCTAGAGGTGGTTCTCATCATTGCATTTTTTTTTCTACAAGTCATTGCTTTCAAACATGGTCACAAAATCGGATTATTTGATTAAGTTCAGCAGTATAAAATATATTTTTCTCTCTTTTTAATTTTTTTTATATTGTTGATGATAATCATTTTTAGCACTTAAATTACTCTATCTATATCATATTTCTGAATGTAAACACTGTCATGAATTTAATTTTAAGTTTACAATATATAAATACATTTTACTGAGAACTGCATTTAAACTAAACAAAATCTGTTTTATAACCACTACCTAATCACTAAATGCATAACAGAACCTCGATGAAATTCAGGTGAGGGTTTGCCCGTCCATCCGTTCGTCTGCTTGTCTGTTTGTTTGTCTGTTTGTTTGCCCGTTCGTCGGTCTGTTCATCCTGTCTGTCAGTCTCTTGTGAAATCCATTTTCCCTACCTCCCTCACCAACTTTGCAATGCACGGACAAAACACATTGTTTACATTTTTGCCAAGAAGCTCTTACTTCAAATATCAATTTATTAAGATAAGCCCCAAGTTGTCAAAAGGTAATAAACTTGAGAAAGAAGTGGCAGGGTTGATCCTTTTTGACAAGTTGAGGGTCATCTTAATCCATTCATATTTGTTACTCATCATCTCAAACTGGTTATATATCAGGATGCTATATACTCAAAAATATGAAACGCCATAAGCTTTATCCAGGAGAAGGTATGACGTTTCTTAAATTACACTAAAATAAACATTTTCGACATCTGAGTCTTAACAATCACATTTGATTAACAGTTTTCTGGCCAAAGTGAAAACTGTGTTTTTTGTCATTGCTTGACAGAATTGGTGTGAACAGGTGGATGGCAGTATTTGAGTTTTTCCTTAGTTGAAAGTAGTAATTCTTGCTTGGTGATTCATTCGGTTTTGTTCTATTTTCTTTTGTTTTAATTAGTTTTTAAAATATTAGTTTGCCCCTCATTCGTTTTTTTATTTTTATTTTGTTCATTTATTTGTACTTTGAATTTTTCAACGTGAAACCTTGACTTTGGCAGCCTTTGGTGCCAAATAAATGAAATGATGTCTGTGAGCTTAGCATAATCATCAGTGCAATCCACAAATAGACTTGGATACATTTTTTACACTCTTAGATTTTAGTTTTTCTTTAAATGCAAATAATTTCCAACATTCCCCCCCCCCCCCCCCCCCCCCCCCGTCGCGTCTAAGTTATACCTAATAAAAATTTAAAATATTAAATGTTATAATATATTTCTCTAGATAAGAGTTAACATATTTTAAAGCAGTCATCTCTTTCTTATTTATGGAGATAGACCTGAATGGAAACTGGAAGTAAATGAAAACTTTATATTGACAGCCAGGCTTATTTTTTTGCCTCTACATAATATTTCTCTTCATTTCAAATATATATATTTAAGAACGTTATAGTTCAAAATGTGGGTGTCAGATTAATGGTGGATAATAATCACTGCAATTTACTTTGTAAGATTAACATTCTGCTGTTGGCCAAGTTGAATTAAATTTGTAAATTCTTAACATTGTCTTCTGCACCTGATTTTCAATTTGAACAAATTTTTTAAAACGAAAGATGCATTCATGTGTAGTTTTGTAGTTTTCAAATTTCCGTTGTATTAGGTAGATGTAAATGTAGATCGAGTCGCATTGATCTCTTGGTGCATTTACTCAGATATGCATTCTGACTTTTGAAGGTCTAAAAATAGTATTGAGCATTTCTATAGAGTATATGCAGAATGATCATTGTGTTTTGCATTAAAATTATCCTCTTTAATGGGTTACCAAAAAAATAATATATAAATAAATCAATACATATAACGTCTGCAACAAAGACAATTCAAATGCATAACAAAAAAAAATTGTTTCAAGGGCAGTTTAATCCAAAAAAAAAAATATATATATAGTAATTAAAAGAAAACACGAAACAAAAGACAAAAACAAAGTGCTTATCACCATAATGGTTATCTTACTTTTCAAGCAGGGCTTGATTATATTCTGATGCGAGGATAGATTATTCAGATCAGAAATGGTAATACATCACAAGCTTCATTGACGCCAGTGTCACATCATTACTACAATGGTCTTGGTGAAAATGGTTTGGTTGATGTTGATAACCAGATGAAGAATGGGAGAAATTAGGATTTGAAGGAAATTGAGTCTCAAAAATAAAAGGACTGAGGAAGTCAATTTATATATACTATATAGATAGATAGATATTTAGATAGATGTGTCCTCCTTTTACAAGGTTTCACTGTAGTGCGAATGTAGTGCAGCTGTTTGTGTTAATGGTAGTGACTGTATTATGTGGTGTCGTCATTCTTGTCTGAAAATGTGAGGGTCGGCTGAAAAGTAATGCATATTTCTGAATATCTCCCGATGTTTTATGATTGCATATAAACTCTTATTGGAGAAAATAATTCTTCCACATCCTCCCAGCAGCAATGGTTTATGGTTTTGATATTTCTCTTCGATTCTCAAGGAACCGAATTTCAAAGACATTTTTATAATATTCAACCTGCTGTGCACTCCTGACCATTGGAAGGTTACCTCACGATTTTGGTGACAACATTTAAACATTATTCCATGGTTGGCATGGTCTGTTGGAAAAAGCTAAATATACATCAAAATATTTTAACAAAAATTGCAAGCTCTAACAGATAAAACAGTGGATTTATGATTCAAAGAGCATGGTTTCCACAGGAATCTGAGTGAACAGGGAAAATGAAAAATCCTCATTCATTTTTAAAAAAAAACCTAAATGGCACCAAGCTTTCAAAGAGCCGTCAAGCCTTCAGTCATGCCAACCTTGTTGTATCCAATGTCCACTGGCAAATTCACGAGACATTCCTCAGTATTAAAATAATGGGTATTATTATCAGTCAGCCCTCAGAAACAGGTGTTCTTTGTCTTTGATTATTTGTCATATTATAGTGAAGTGCTAATATTAATATTATGTGTCCTGTTGCTACTAGGTACAGAATTATTTTTTATTTTTTTTAAAAAGTTCTTTAAATGAACAACTGTTCGTTTTGTGGCATAAATATACATCACAAACTAAGAGTGGCATTGTTGTGGAGTTTTTGTTGTGTTTATGTTACAGGTTATCTACCAGAATGTTTTTCTAAAATGTTCTGTTTGTAAATGTTGAAATCTTAGATCTTTCCTACACACTAGGCAATATATTTGTTTATTTATTTATTTATTTATTTATTTATTTATTTTTTATACTTTTTTGTTTTTTGTTTTGTTTTTTTGTTTTTTAAAATTGTCATTTAGAGACCTTATCACGGTTTTTAATTACGTATATATTTGAACATTTAAATTATAGCTTTATTATTAAGTTGATGTGTGGTTCATTTGCTCAGCTGTCTGGTGTTATGCTAGGTCTATGACTACATGGGTAACAATCTTCATGGATGGAAAATGTTGGTCACAATGTTATGTCCTTGGGTAAGGCACGTTTTCACACAATATCCCACTCCACTCGAGTGTGAATTAGTGTCTGGCTATTGGCAGTGATGGATATTGTAAGAGTGTTAGTACAACAAGGATGCCTAACAAACTGGAACTGTATAAAATGGAAATATGGTTCCTTATGGCCTGCTGTTGAAATAAATAAAACATGGCGAAGCGCATTGAGCATCCGTGGAAATGTGCTATATAGATGTTCTTTTTTAAATTTTTTTTATTTTGATGTCTTTTTTAATTATTAGTTATTTTAGACATAGATTTATGACACAATAAATCAATGCATCATTTTTAGCTTTCTTTCATTTTCACAGCGATCAATTTTTATTTTATAGATATAGAAGGATGTTAATCATCATGTTTTAGACGTGTCAATGTTAGATTAGATTAGAAGATCACCAGACTTTGTCTCTTGAGATTTCTAGATGTGTCAGCTTTGTTACCATTTATGTTGATGGATTGTCAGAATCTGAATTAGCAGTTTAAAGTTAATATAGCATATTACTCGAGTGTTTTATATAATGTACTCATGAAATACAAGGGCTGGCTGTTAATTATTGTACAGTTTTGAATACCTCCGTAACCGTAACCGTTGAATGACTGTAATCTGTTTTATATATTGAACTTTAGCCTTTTGTATAGGAATTTGATAGTTCTGTTGCTTAAGTATGTGCCTCACAAGTAAAGGGACTTTAAGCTGTCAACGTTTATGAAAATTGGGGAAGGGAGGTGGCAGTTTGGGACTCTAATGTCTTATCCTGTGGCTGGGTCTGTAAGGTCTGGTGGAAAGTACTTTGTGATAAAATAGTGTTCTCTCCTAAGTGTATCAAGCAATTGTTACTGTACATTTAACGCTATAGATACTTTGATAAACTCCAGCTCTATGGACAGAAAGGCAGAAAGGTACACACTTTATTTTTCAAAAAAGTTTATGTCGTGCTGTTTTCTATAATAACTGTAAAATACCTAGAATGATTTTTTGTTTGATATACAATACAGAATATTCATGAATACTTTTAATATCATTCAGAAACGGGTACTATTTGTCAGCTGACCTTATTATATCATATTATTTTAGATTTGGCATCTTAGTCTTCAAGCAGGATTCTATACACATCAGTCTAGATGCTAATACATGAATAACATTAAAGATGTTGCCAGATGAACATTCACATTTTAGCTGTTTGATCTGTGAATGAAATATTACAATTTAACAATACGTGAGATCATTGCAGTTTAACTTAAATCTAAATATTACTTGAGGTGATGCTGTTTTATTATTATTTTCACTTTAGTCAAGGTAGTTCTCATATATTAGTGTCGGAATAGAAATGGAACATTGCATGTAAATGTTATGTTTTTATCAAGATGCAATGGTGATTATTGATATTAGAATTATCTCTTTTTTATCTTTGGCATTTGAAACAATAATTGTCGCTTTTTTTACTTGTCTTAAAAAAAAAATCATTTTTTAAAAATCATCAAATGGGGCCAAATAATGTAAATGCTATTTATTTTTAGTTCTTGAAAGAGCTGTGTTATTGAAGTGAAGCATTCTGTAGTCTTTGTAATGTTATCTCAGCCATATACAGCCAAATGCCTTTTACATTTTGGCCAGATCTTATTTTACCCCAAATAACAAAGAAATAAGATGTTTTAGAAGTTTTATTTATTTTTTTAAATATTTTTTTTTATTTGTGACATTTCTATGTCATCGTAAATTATCCATGTTTGAAATCAAAACTTATCGGTCGACATTAAAAGAGGATTTGTTAGGTATAGTAGAGCAGGTGTTAAATGTTTGTTTTGAATATGTTGGATTTTGTCTTGATGTGAGGTCTTTCAATGTGGTCAGGGTTGACTGAATAAGTCTATTGTCAGTAAAAGGGCAGGGTGAGGAAAGAAATATAATAGGCCTCTTGCTACACCATTCCAACGAATGTGCTGTTTCATCTAGTATCATCATCATCATCATCATCATCATCATCATCATCATCATCGACATCTATGACTCAGTGGTATGGTGTCTGTTGTAAAAAGATTAAGCAATGCTAAGCATGTTTATGACTGGATGGGTGACAATAGTTGCTGAATCAGGCCATCACTAATTGTTTCCATTCATATTATATAATGATTTTTTTAAAAAATGAATTTCACAAACTAACGATGAATGATATTGACTGTTAAATAAGACTATAGCTAGTCGAGAATACTATATTTTGCATCATGTTTTCAGAACTTGGAAATATGCACCCTCTGATCCTCTTGTAAAACTTAGGGCGATCTATGCTCTCAGTAAATTCTGATTCCTTGTCCTTCTTGAAAGCATGATTTCCCTTTCTCATACATGAAGTAATAGAAGGATTCTTTTTTGCAGGAGCGTGAAAAAGATGTGACTGACACTTAGGGTTTACCACTTCATTCAAAGAAATAGTCATGCTCTTTCTTTTTTCCTTCTCTTATTTCCATAGGTTTAGGAGTTGTGTGGGGGGAATTTATTTATTCTCCTCTTATTTTTTTTCCTTGATTTTTTTTCTTCACGATACACTACAAAAAAAAAAAAAGAAAAAAAAAAAAGGAAGTATGCACTATATCAGTAATGGGTTGTTGGGAGTTTGTTTTGTTGGGGTTTTTTTTTTTTTTGTAATTAAGCAATCAGAATTGCTATTTACAATAATATGTTTGCATAAGAATCGATGTATTATTAGTTTTATAAAACGTTCAAATTTGCATCAAGGTATCAGCTTTTATTAAATAATTGGGTAACTGTAATCAAATAATTCTTGTTATTAATTTCAGGAATCCGAATCAGCAGGAGAGAGCCCAGCCAGTGATAAGGCCCACCTCCCTGGTATGAGATCATCACAGGCAGCACAAGAAGGTATGGTGTCCAAATTCCACCTCAATCCTTTCAATTCTAGACAAAATTCTATAGCAGGTAGTGAAACTCTATGGAACACATTTCATTTATTTTGGCTAGAAAGATTTTACTTCAATAAAAATGGGCAAAAAAAGAATCGTCTGAGACAATACAAGTTATACTCCATTTTACTTTATGTGTTTTCCTCGTTCATTTGTTTATTGTGCTGACGAAGGGTTAGTACCAAAACGTCCATTGTCTGTTTTGTTCCCATCTGAAGCCTTTCCGTGATCACTTTTTTGTTAGTATTTTTTCGATCCCAGGCTTCAGGCAGCCCCCACCGCTCTCTACTTGTCAAAGTCTCAAACTGACCACTTCTTATAAGCCTCAGGTTTGAGTATTCTTAATAAGTTTGGGATCTTCTTAATGGAATGGATTTTGAAGTTTGAAGTGACAAATTTGATGACAGACAAGCACTGGTTTAAGATAAACATCTGAAAAGGTGTGTATGAAACAATGCCAGACAATGCAGAAAGAAAAATACAGGAACAAAAAAACATCACAAAAAAATCAGCTTGCCTGGGATGGCACTGTTTCCTATACATTTTTAGTTTATTTTGAAGTGCAAGTTTTCTAATTAAAATGGAAAGAAATGTGTTCAGTCAGAATCGATTAGTATTTTATATGTATAAATGTGAGATGATTTCCTTTGAAGATAATTTCCAGACTTTTAGCATTTTACAGCAACAGTGCTGAAGATTTATTTTAAAAGACTATATCTACAATATTTGCAAAATTTGCAGGAGCTCCGATATTAAAAAAAAAACAACAAAAAACTCACTTTATCCTATACTTGCCCATTTCATTATCCATCTACATTCTTTATAAATATGTTACCTGAAAACCCTTTGTCTTATTTTTCTGTTTTATTTAATTTGAATCTCATATACAACTTTTTTTTTTTAAATTGTGTTTTACCTCTGAGCTAATTTATTCTATGATAAGCCCAAGCTATCTTATCTGATTTAGATTTATTATCAAAACTGGAAGATTCCTATCTTCTATTTGTAGAAGAAAATCTACCTATATCATTCTTTCCGGTGGTTGGTTTTTCTATTGTAGTAGAGAATTTAAAAAGCACATTCTTAAACTGTTGGAATGATTTTTAGATCCACAATTTTGATGATGCAATTAGCACGTTTGTTGAACTTGAAATGTTTGAAATACTTTAAATATTGAGATTTTGATTGGTCACCACTTTTTATATATGCTGAAGCTTTCGTTGATTCTTTAGAGTTACCTAGAAAGTTGATATCTTTTATTTTTTCCTTAACAAACAAATAAATAAACAGTTGGAATCTGTCTGAAGGATTGATGTCATCACTGTATTTAGGGGTTGACTTTTAATTTTACCTACAAAATTGTGGCTTTGATATTAGCTTGATGTAGATAACGTATAATTAAAAGTAGAATTATTCAAGTTTATTAAGTAGTAGTTTGTTTAACATATTACAAGTCTGATGGCTGTTGGGAATATGAGGATCTTAATTCTTGAGGCTTCATTTTTGTACAAGGAACCATACAATCCTGACGCAGATAGCATTAGAAAGAAAAGTAGTGATAAAAAAAGAAGAAAAAAATCATGTTTCGAAAAGATGTTAAGTTGTTTTGTTTTTTTAAATTTTTGCTCGCACCATAATTTTTTTTCTAATACATTTTTTTTTGGTTTGTTTTTTTACTTTACTCTCAGGCTTTAACAGTCTGTTGGTAAAATTTGACCTGGAGTATCTCAGGCTTTTCAAAAATAATTATTACAATCTTCAATTTTCACCCATTTGTTCTTTTTCTTCTTTATTTTTATAAGATTTAGATAAAGTCTTAGTATATTTGACCATTGCAGATTTGTATTTTGATAAAATAATTGATTCATTCCTTCCAAAGATAAACCGTGTATGAGATGAATGCACACATTAGATAATTAGTATGTGAAGGACATTCATACAATTAGACACATTTCAAGTATTATTGAGAGATAGTTGAAAATTTGACAAATTTCCTTTTAGTACATTTTAAAAGATGACCCATTGTCACTAAGGTACCGATCGTATCGAGTCACAAGATATAGATAACATGTTCTTATCTTGCAAAGACTTGTACCATGGAACTTGTAATCATTATACTGTTGTTGTAGACAAGAAAAGTCATTTCATTTATTAGAAAATTGCAAAAATAACAATAGCTATGGATCAGATATTTTGTGTGACGCTTTTAAGGTAGAAATTGCCCTTTTAAATGTGTTCTTTAACAATCCAAAACTATTCAGTCCTACACTCTCAATGCATTTTTTATCTAGGCGAGAAAACTTCTACATCATATGCTGATTGATTAAAATAACCCTAACTTGTGAAAAATTCTTAAATTTGAGGTTTCAAAAAAAAATCTCAGGTTTAATTTTTTAAAACTTTTTGACAAGTTGAGGGTAATTTTAATGAAGTAATATGAAGTAAATGTTATCTGCTGACCAAATTCAGTAAAGTGTTTTGTTAGTGTAGGACAGAACTGCCTCCCAAACAATGGCTTTACCTTACCTTACCTACCTATTACCACCACACCAAAACATCAACCTCCAATGATATCAACATCCATCCACGAATGGGACAAGCAGCTTATCCGAGAGATTCCATAACTGACGACGATGCATTACTGGAGGCAGCCATCGACATGAGGAGACCTGCCGCTAAGGTCGTCACCAAAACTCCACAGGAACTAGACGAGGAGCAAAAGCAGAAGCAGGAAGCTTACTTAGACCTGGCAGCACAGATGGACGCTTTCGCTGAGGAAATGGAAAAACGTTCCCCTCAACAAGGTACCATCACCATCACTATGGATGTGGCCATGTTGCACTCTTAACTCCTTACATGGTTTTCAGTTGTTTTCTTTTTCGACCCGCTGGCTAACATGAAATTAACCCTTGATGTTTTATCATCTCCTGCATGCTTACCATAGACAATTTGTATGTGTGGCTCATGATGCCAATCTGGTATTACAATAAGGTGAACCAAAATGCTGACATTCTAAATGTTAAACAAAATGTCTTTCTAGAAGAGAATGAAAACAGTTTATTAAAACGAAACAAAAAAATAATAAAGTGAAAAGAAAGGGAAAAACCCTCAAGGGTTTTGTCATTCCAAATATTTTCACTATAGATTGAATTCAGTGTATGGTTCACCTGGATATTATACTTGATTGATATGATGGGTTACATTTTTTTGTTTTATTTTTATTTTGTTCTACTTTTTGGGATTCTGGTTTTTTGGGGGTTTTTTGTTTGTTTTTTTTTTTTGTTTGTTTGTTTTGTTTTGGTTTTTTAAAAATATTTTTACTCTTTGTTTTCATTTATTTTGATTTACCATTTTTTATTAATTTTCACTTTTCGTGTATTGGCTCTAACATAATGGACACCATATTTTCCTCGAATTTCCAAATTAAGAATTTACCCAAAGCAAAATCAATAAAGATGTATAGCGGAAAACTGATATATTAAAACATCACTAACCTTTACAGTATGTGAAATTTTATAGAAAAACACAATTTCAAAAAAAATTCATATACTGTTAAGAAATAGATGCATATGTAAATAACAAGTAATGTATAATAAAAAATGAATGACTTAATAAATGAGTAAATAAATAAATAACTGAAAGCAAGAAGGATTGGTAATAATTTAAAAATTGTTCGTTTGTTTCTTTTTAAAGATAGAATTGGTCGCAGAATTACACTAGAAAAAAATATATATACATGGTGCCATTTTGTTTCTTGCTTTTCCTTTTCCTTTTTTCTTTAAGCTTTTTTTTTCTTGTTATTACCTAACTTGCATGCTTTCTATTGCTGTAAATGTGTGCTTATTAATATCAGTATATTGTTTTCAGGTCAATTGACCTTTAAGATCTTAGCTTTGTCGTGTTACTCTCTCTTTACAATATCCTATTTTGATGCATTGTCGGTGTCAGATTTAATACTACGGGTTGAGAGGAAGGTCATTTTAAAATGAGAGTGTGGTAACGGCAATGATTTTACAACAGTAATACTTGGATATAAAAATAATGCGTCCCCCCCCCCCCCCCCCCCCCCCCCCCTCGAGTATAATGGAAGCGGAAAACGGGTGAATTATTGAATGTTAATGATGGAAGCAAGATAAATTATTAGTTATTAGTCACACGAGTTATTGCTGTTCAACTATTGGATCCGACTTAAGAATACGCTGCTTTGTTGATCAAAATTATGAACATGCCTACAGGTCAAACTGACCCATGGTATTTTTTTTTTTTGGCAATTTCGAAACATTTCATGATGGGTAGGAATCGTTTTTGATCTGTGTCGTTGTTGGTCAGTGACTCAAACTATGGCAGACAATAAAGATCGGTCTAATGAGATAATGCCTCCCAACATTTGTGAAAGTGGGGAACGGTAGAAGTATTTTATGATTTTATGTAATACTAATACATGTACTCACATGGGAGAACTAAATTGAAACAGACAATATATAACGCGTTGACAAGATTTGATTTTTTAAAATGAATAAATAAATTAATAAATATATGGCGATAATGATAATTTTATAGTTTTTTCTCTTCGCAGGTCATAAACCTGTTAATAAGAATCGACCCAAATGCTGGGTAGCTTATACCTTGATTTTATTTTGATGGTTAGGTCTGTTGAATATGATGATGATGATAAGAACAATCCTAAGAACGATAATCCACAACCCTTCTACAACTAACTACCTTCTCATTAGACTGTTTACACTCTATCCAGAATTACTTCCAACAATTTGCTTCAAAGCATAGTAATACTTGTATTATAATGTGACTTTTATCTGTTTACTAGTAGTAAATAGATTGCAAAAGATACAAATGTGAGTTACAATTTTGACCTTACTTGTAAAAAAGAGAGAGAGAAATTAACTGGAGATACGAATAGATTTTGCCCTAAGACAATGATAGCAACCGTTATATTGGAATAACGTGGAAAGATACGAATAGATTTTGCCCTAAGACAATGATAACAATCTTTGTCTCAGAAAAATTCAAAAGAGGTATGAATAGAAGTTGCCATACGACAATGATGACAACCATTATATTGGAATAACGCAAAGAGATATGAATAGATTTTGTCCTGACTAATCATAGCATCAAATTTATCGTGTTGGGAGTTGGACACATTTCAATGCTTGATCACAGCTTGTGTCATGTAAACACTCCTCCTACTGCATGTAACAACTTAACATCCCTGTCAACTTTATTTCTATATGTACAATTAGTATACTATTAGTAAATTGCACTCTATAAAATATATCGGCTTTGATTTGTCTTTGATTTTTTGGTTTGTTTTCTTTTCTGAGTCGGGTTATATATTATATTTTCATCCGTTGCAAATGTTATTTTGAAAATATTTTAGTGCCTATATAATTGTGTACTGTTTATTATTTTATGTTTTATTTTAAAGTTGAAAACATTTCAACATAAAGGTTTCTTGTCTGACTTTATACATCAACCATATTGCCTTTAGTTTTGTCCGTTCCCATACCTCATGGGAATTTTTGTTCGTTTTGTTTTTGTTGCTGCGGTTGATGTTTTCTTTTGTTGTTGTTGTTATTGTTGTTGTTTGGTTTTAGTAGTGATTTGCCTAAGGTTTAGACTTCCCCTATATTTTATAATTTATTTTTTAAAGTGTTTTTTTTTCTTCTGTTTTCCTTCTAATTGGAATGGGTGGGGATTTAGGTGTTGTTTACTTTGGATTTGTAGGTCTTTATTTAGAGCGAAAATAGCGATTGTATATGTTATCTTCAGTAGTATGGCAAAACACTTTTTTTTTCATTCACTCCTGGCCAGAAGACTTCAAATATCGTTTGATTAAAATGACTCAATTTGTCAAATTGTCTCAAACTGAGACTTATTTTTGAAGTGTCATATTTGAGACTTTTTTGACGAGTTGATGGTCATTTTGATCAATCGAGATTTGAAGTAAAAGTTTTCTGACCAAGAGAGAACATCTATGTTTTGTCAAAGTACGGCATTGTTATAGGTTAGAGGTCATCTCTATCTCTATGCTTGTCCCTGAATGAGTAGGATGCTGGCAAGGTTTTGGGGGTTTGGGGTGGGTGTGTGTTTGGGGGGGGGGGGGGGGATACGAATATTGGTGACAGAGGGAGAGAAAAAAAATCAATAGGGATAGGTGGATCTGTCAGGTGATTGGTCATCGATTTTCTGTCGATATTAACACTTATCTCCTCCACCAACCTCCCCCCCCCTCCCGAAACCCTTCAATCAATGGCTGAATCGGTCAGGGGAAGGGGAAAGGTGTGGGGACTGTGAATGATGAGGGTTATTATTGTTATTGCTCTTCTTATTGTTGTCATTATCGTTATTGTTAGGTATGCGTTTGGTAGATAAATCCGATTGTTTCTCCTTTGGAATGCCTTTCTTTCCCTATTATCTTCCCTCTCTCTTTACAATCTCTGGCCATTCATATAGTATTCAGGAGTCACATTGTGCGTTTCGGAGTTTTACGTTTACGGTGGTTTGGTGGTTAATTCCGTATTTTTTAAAAATAATCATTATTTTCCCTTTTCCATTGGAATGAACTACGTTTTTGATATGATCCGAGTTGTTTTAAAAAAGGGAAAATTTTTTAAAGAATGGAATGGAATTAAATTATTTTTAGCCTCTTTATTTATTTATTTATTTATTTATTTATTTATTTATGTATTTATTTATTTATTTATTTATTTATTTATTTATTTATTTATTTATTTGTTTATTTTAATAAAGGCAGATTGAAAATCATTCAAGACGGAAGGAAATACCAGGTTTTGCCTGATTAAAAAAATTTTTTTTTTAAAATGAAGTTTGAAAAAAAAAAAAAATCAAACAAATCAGACATTTCAATTTTTGATCTTCTTTTTAAAATTTTTATAAAATTGTATTTTCTGCATAGCGGAACACTATTTTGTTGTTTTGTTGTCTCTGAATTTTATCTTATTCGAGGCGTCAAAATACTTCTAAAGTCTATAAACTTTCAGAAACTAAACTTAACCAAACTGAGATATTATGGAGGAGATGACTTGTGACAGCTATATTGACTTGCAGTGGAAGAATATAAGAGTGTGGTGTTAATAGTTTTAAGATTATGTGTGGTGTTAATAAAATTATGTCACCACTCTGTTGAAAGCCTGTGAAGGAATCATGAGCTGTAAAGTGGCTTTGATTAGAGGTGAATGCAGTAACACAGTCAAGTCGCGCGCTCTCTCTCTCTCTCTCTCTCTCTCTCTCTCTCTCTCTCTCTCTCTCTCTCTCTCTCTCTCTCCTCTCTCTCTTCTCTTTCTCTCCTTTTTTTCTTCTTCTTCTTCTTCTTCTTCTTCTTCTTCTTCTTCTTCTTCTTCTTCTTCTTCTTCTTCTTCTTCTTCTTCTTCTTCTTCTATATTTGATTGAAAACTTATTCTGTATTGAAAAGACACTTTGGAGAGGGAGAGAGAGAGAGAGAGAGAGAGAGAGAGAGAGAGAGAGAGAGAGAGAGATGTTGCTGCCGCCACCGTTATTTTTGTTGTTGTTTTTGTTGCTGCTGCTGCTGCCGCTGCTATTGTTGTTTTTGCTGATGGTCTTGTTGTTGATGCTGTTCTTGTTGCTTGTGACGATGTTGTTTTTTTTTTTTTTCTCATGCGTCTTTATCCAGTCATTAATGTGTTTTAAATTGTAATCTTGTTTCCCCAGTGGACGACCACCCTGGCAGTAGTGTGGACGAGGACCAAATCGTCAAGGCAGCCAAACAGACCAACGTGGAGGCTTTCCCTGCTCTCAGGGAAGGATTCAGCGTGCAGCCTGTCTCACACGCAGAGCCGTCCAGGGTCACATTCTCCGGTAGGTGATGAGTCATCACCATCATCACCACCATCATCATTGTCATCATCATCATATCATCATCGTCATGTACCACCACCACTACCTCACCACCGCCATCATCATCATCATCATCATCATCATCATCATCATCATCATCATCACCATCACCACCATTCTAACAGCCACCATTAATTAAAAGCATTCTTCACCTCTCACCAGATGACGTAGACGATCGGAGAGGTGGAGATGACGAGGAAGGAGTCCACACCCCACCACCAAGCCCCACCGACAAAAGTAAGTAGAAACTATTTGCTCACCACCTCCATCCATATCCCAGTCTCTCACATGTGTCTGTTCTGTAGACTACCTGTCCAGTATATGGTTTAGGTCTTCACCTATATATATATAAATATCCATCTGGATGGTGACTGATTGGATTCACGACCTTCAAGATCCACATTTCTCTGGCCGCCCGTTCAGTTTTCTTATTCTTTTTATTTTTCATTATTATTATTAGTATTATTATTTTCGTTCCACTTATGTACAACCTTTATTATTATTATTATTATTATTATTATTATTATTATTATTATTATTATATTATTATTATTATTATTATTATTATTATTATTATTATTATCATTATATATTATTATTATTATTATTTTATTATTATTATTATTATTATTATTATTATTATTATTATTATTATTATTATTATTATTATTATTATTTGTTACTCTTGTTTGTTTTTTTTGTTTGTTTTTTTATTCCCCCCCCCCCCCTTCCCTTTTTGGTTTTGTTTTTCTTCTTTGATAACATGATGGTTAACTTCTGTGCACATTTTTGTAGGTCTGATAACCGAGCGCAATTATGACTCGATTGGACATTGTTGTAATGGACAATATTTTGCCTCAGTTTGATTAATTTCCATTACAACAATGAGCCCATAACAATTTGGGTTATCAGACCTGTAAACAAGTATGCACTGCGTTTAACCATGAGAATATAGTATAAAGCAGAAGTGAAACTCAACTCGACTAGTCGATGGGACTTGAGAATGGGCGTGAGGCCAATCAGTTATCAACATATAGTTTTGTAATCTTTACTTCTAGTTCTAAATTCTTTCTGTTTTGAATAGCCTTTTCATAAACTTTCTCTTATGTGACTTTGTCATGGGGCTGTCTGTTTTCTCTTTTGTTTTCCTGGTACCCTTTCTTCCATTCTCTTCAATCACAAAGTGCATGCATTATTGTTATTAGTTTTTAAATGAGCATATAAATGAAAATGATACGAGATATTTAAACGTTAATATATAGAGCAAGTTCCAAATGGCAAATTTATTTTTTGAGATGTCCTCATGACACTTTTGGGTCATGCAAACGCCAAGGGATGATGACCTTTTGAAAAGAAGAGAAGAGATATGCCTCAATCTTCAGTCATTGAAGGCTTAAATATAAAGGTTGATTTGAGAGCATAATTCATGTCCAGTCATTGATCACTTACAATCCTGAATTCTACTTTGACAATTAAAACATTCATACGTAGAATTCGTTTGAGTGGAGATATTGTGACAGCAACAGTGGAATTTTGTGATTTGATAAAACATCATAAGAGGCATGTTTGAAATTGTTCAACATCAATTTCTTGTTTCTCCTAAATGGGATTGAAAATTGCTCTTTAAAGAAATTGAATATTCTGCCTTTGGCCTTTAAAAGATATTGTATTTCACTTTGTCATTGAACTAATAAGAACAATAAACAATATAAAATTATGTGATGACATAGATAATAGGTTACATCGTTCATGCAAAGACTGATATGATAAAAAACGGAAATCAAGATTTGTAGACGACTAAGTTAGGGATGTATGTCATAATTTGATTTTCTTAGGGTTTTGTTTTCTTAGGGTTTTGTTTTTCTTGTCTTCTGTGTTTCCCACTATTCCATCTGTCGACGTGGTTGTGTGTGTGCGTGTGTGTCTCCTTCGTTATCAATATTTTTCCGTTCCACCCATATCTTTTTACTCTGTGAATTTTTGTTTTGTTTTGTTTGTTTTTGTTTGTTGTTATTTGGGAGGGGGTATATCTGGTTTTATTTCTTACGTATTTTAAAGATAGATCATCGGTGGTTTTTGTTTTAGACTCAGTGTCTGGCTGTCATAATTTCCCACAGCAGTTTTCTTAAATAATTGTGCCAGTCACTCATCTGGATGAGTAGATTTTTAGGAACTGTTATTATTATTATTATTATTATTATTATTATTATTATTATTATTATTATTATTATTATTATTATTATTATTATTATTATTATTATTATTATTATTATTATTATTATTATTATTATTTTATGTGATGCAAACAGTATTAGTCTTGCTCAAATATGTATCTCCCTATACAATACAAAGCTACAGGTCACCATGAATCATGTTGCATAACGCACATATCAACAAGTAAACCCTAACATTTTGTGTGGATGTGTTTGCCCTTGTTCCTTGTTTTAATAACAAGTTTGATTTGAATTTTGAGTAATAATCAAATGAACATTAATAATTTAATTTTACAGCATAAATGATGTTAAATGAACCCACTTTTTTTTTTATTCATACAGTTTATTCAATCATCCTACATTCATTTTGTTTTCATTCATTCACTTATTTCGTAGTTGGCCTATACTATAATATAGCTTTCCTTTTGGCTTGATTTCATACCCCAAGTTTTGATAACTACGATATCACAACTTATAGTTTTTGGTTTTTGAATAATTTTTAAAAAAAGATTTAAACATGGAATGAACTTTTTGCGCAATAATGTATGCTGCGAGATAATTTTGTATGTGCTTGGGTGTGGGGTGACGCGATTTGATAATAGATATCCTCGTTTTGGTGTGTGGCGATGCAATATTTGTGTTATGCTTTACTTTTTTAGTTTGAGGCGAAACAGGATTTATTGTGGGGGTTAGAGAGGGGGGGGGGGGGGTTGTTTAGACAAGTACTTTTTCATATGAGCACATAATGTTTGGGCCAGAGACTATGTAGGTATTGTTTTATATAAGCATGGGTTTTTGACGAAACAAAAGTTGTGTTATGTTTAATTTGGTTTTGAGGCCATGTAAAAGTTGTATTGTTTTAATTAAGTTTTGATAGTAATAATAATAATAATAATAATAATAATAATAATAATAATGATAATAATAATAATAATAATAATAATAATAATAATAATAATAATAATAATAATAATAATAATAATAATAATAATAATAATAATAATAATAATAATAATAATAATGTAGAGCACGGTATCTTCAGTCATAAGGCTTTTAGCGCTTTATCGGAGTTTTGGGGCTATTCAAGGATTATGTTATATTTAAGGTTGGGTTTAAGGCTATCCAGAATTTTTTTATATTTTAAATTTGGGTGTCGGGCTGGGCAAGAATCTTGTCATGTTTGAGTTTGGGTTTGAGACCATTTATAGAATTGGATGCTGCACGCCAAAAAGTTTTGAGTATGGTGTGATGTGAATGTCCAGGATGTTTTTGTTTGTACATAGCTTTTGCTAAAACGTTTTATCTTGCTTGGTCTTACTTAACATTGCTGCTTAAAGAGGAGGGAGGAGAGGTTGAGGAGGATGATGAGGAGGAGGAATATTTTGAGGAAACCACAGAGGAAGTGACTGAGATTGTAGAAACGTATCGCGTTTCCGAGGACGGAAAGACTTGGAAAACGATTCAGAAAACGACTACCATAACTTCCAGCGGTACTTCCGAAAGATTGGAAGTGCTCAAAGGTATATCTGCCTGCTTCCCTTTGTTGACTAATCTATTCATTCATAATTTCATTTATTCACTGGTCCAGTCGCTCGCTCGTTTGTTCGTGCAGACCTTCTATTTTACTCTTGGTTCTAATGAAGTAATGTTTCAGTATCCCCTTTTAAAATATCATCATTGTTCTGTTTTGTTGTATTGTTCTTTGTTATTTATTTCTATTTAATCATGAAAATAATCCACTGACTTGTTGGTTTGGATGTTGTTCACTCCCCTTCCTTTCCTAATGAATGGTTTCTTTCTCTAAGGTTCCCACACCTCAGTGAATGGGGGAAATTATTGAAAGAAGATTTATTATTGTTAAGTATAAGTTTGTCAGAGAAATTAAAGAGATAACGAGATCTTCAATAGATTAAAAACCGGAATATGAAGAAAACAAACAAGCAAGCAAAATATAACAAATTAACTATTTTAATTGTACTTCCATATTTTATTTTTGAGATTAAACCAAACAAAAAGTGGAATTATTTATTTTACTATTATTATTTTTTAATAAAGATTATTTATGTGCTTTTAAAATACATCGTTTTATTTTAAAGATCTGCATTTGCTGTAAGGTACGATAAACAGTAAGTTGGTTATGATTTTTACAACTCATTTCGAGGCAAGGGTTATCAGAGCCACCAAACAAGAACTATGAGAAACAATGACATCGTATTCGATCGGATTCTTTCTTTCTTTTTAAAATTTCCACACTATTTCCATTACTTTACTCGTATACAATATCAACATGTCATTTAAAAATAGTAGCTCTGTTGAGATGCAGGTTTTGTAGTCATTTTCATTTTGAGAAGACTTTTTTTTTCACGGTGTGGGAAACCCTGTATTTGAAATGTGTATAATATTATTCATATCCTGTTGGTGTGTACATTCTTCCCTTCATCCTTCCAAGCCTTCTTGTAATCATTATGGGTGTCATGCTGTTTATCGCCTTGTCAATAATAATATGACTATATCTATTATCTGTACTCACTCTCTCATTCACTCACTCACTCATTTGCTTACTCACAAGTCACATCAAATTCGTTTCCAATGAAGGAAAGTAATAGAAAAGTCGACTTTTTTTTCTCATAAAAGATCGACAAATATAATGTTGATGATAAAGAAACTACGGAAAATTTGGAATATTCAATATGTGTGGATTGTTCATAACATCGCTTGTAACAGATGAGCCAATTCAATGAGATACAATGTTGATTTATGCTTTCAAATATATTATAACAGTGAATATAATATTGTGAGATAGTGGAACAGCGATAAGGTCTTTGCCTTGTGATATGTAAACGACGCGGGATTCGTATCCCCTTCGTCGCGTTAAGCGACTTGATCATGGAGTGATGTTCTAATATCGACATAGATCGATTTACCATCCAAAGAAAGATTAGATTTCCTTCAAATAGATGAAAGGATGAGAAATGAACTCACCAAAATAGATCAAGAAATGATAGATAAACCAACGTCATCGGCTTTTCCAATTTTGTTTGTTGAGACGTTGCAATATTATTTATTGTTTGTGGCTTTCAAAATTGCAACAATTTGTATTGGCCAGTTGTGTGGAATGTTGCATTTTTAATGTGCTTAATTGTGGTTATTTTTTGTTTTATTTTTTGCTTTAATCACATTTCGTTTTCTAAGATCGTTGTGAATGTCACATAGTCTAGACAAGTTATAATTCATTGACGGTTTTTTTTTTTGTTTTTGTTTTTTGTTTTTTTGTTGGTTTTCTTTTTTTTTGTTTGTTTGTTTGTTTTTTGTTTTTTTTTTGTTTTTTTTTTGTTTTTTTTTTTTTTTGGGGGGGGGGGGGGGAGAGAGATGAGGTGTGGAACAAAAAAAAATATTTTTTCATCCAGACATCATTCGCGTATTGAACCAAGTTATTCCATAAATGAATCGGTTGAAATAGTACAATCTACCTATAAATTACATCTTTTTTAAAATTTATTCAAAAGACCGTTCATTTATATTAGTAACATCGTTTAAGATAATACAGTGGAATCAGCATTAAATCAACACTCTTTAAATCAACGTCCGCTTAAAGTCACATCTTATAGGTCTCAACTTTTCTATTCTTTATCTGAATAAATAAATTCAAATTTGCATAAAGTCATCCAATCTTTCTGGTCCGATGGTGTTGGCCTCATCAGGATTCAACAAAAATAACAAAGCACCAATGTGGGGGAGGGATGGGGGCGATAGTCTTAACCATTTTTAAAAAAAAGCCAAGAAAGGGTCTAACTCAGGTCCCCCGGTGTATAGTGCAATGTTTTTGTTTAATTCCCCCCCCCCCCTCCCCCGCTGGCCCTTTTTAATTTCATAGATATCAAATTCAGCTTGCCGAATCTGAAACGAATAAGTCCATTTAGCAATTTACTTTGTTGATAGTTATCCTTGCTATTATATTTTCCTTTTTTATCTAATGTCCCTTATCACACTGAAAGTGATGGCGGAGAGGGGATGAATTTGATGTGAAATTTTAATTATAACGTACTAATATTCCGGGTGCGGGGAAACAAGGGGAATGGCCTTATTCACTATATTTGTATATATTCCTTTCCACGATAATCAAATGTAAATCACGATACCTGTAACACGGTGGGTGATAGCTCCGGTTTATGGCGTCATGTTTTAATGTACACAGTCAATTATTTACAAATCTTTTCAGTCAACCCCCCCCCCCCCCCCCCCCCCCCCCCCCTTTTTTTTTTTTTTTTTTTTTTTTTCGTTTTCTGTATAGGTTGTTTTAGTTAAACTATTTGATTATTTTATATTTTCTGAAAAATGTCAAATTGTACAAGATTTTGTATGGTGCTATTTATGTCTGTCCAATTTTTCTCCTGTCACCTCCATTCTTATCATGGCTCACGTTCAGAAGAGGAGCGTTAACAGAGCGCATTTTAAAATGCACGAAGTCTTAATTTGGCAATCAAACTAAAAAGACAAATACAATAGCTTGAACCTGCGAACGCTCACCAACTGAATGTAGACCTGTTTTCCATGAATATTCATCAATGGCACAGATATGATCATGCCATTTGACTTGACTGATGCTTATCACTACAATTGCTTTGTTTTTTTATGTCGCTTGCTTTAAATGTTTAATTTTGATGATTGTTTATAATTAGATTTTCTTAGGGTTTCTCTTGCATAGACATAGCTTTTATACAGTCGTGTCCTAAAGTCTTTTGACAAATTTGAACTATCATTTATAGGTACTCCTACAAATCAGAAAGTTTTATTTAATATTTACACCAATAGAAAGGGAATCTCTACCTGTGCGTGTGATACCAAACGTGTTGCTTTACGTAGGGAATATTTAGAATTGCAAATCTTCAAAATAAAAGTTTTAAAAAATCGATTTTGCAAAATAGTAAGAATTCACGTCTTGCTTCGGTTAGAGTTTGATGCCATTGATAGCGCATGAAATTGGCGTGAGTAGACAAACAATAGTGAGGCGACCATCCTCCGAAAGGAAAACCAGCTATCAACCCAAGACTTATGGATAACCAAAATGTAATCTATGTCATACCGGGTTGAGTCGCAATGATTGGAAAAATGTATTGTTACAAGTGGCTCCTCGTTACAAATCAACCAATACAACTATGGAGATGTGTGTTATAGAAACAAAAACAAAAAAAAAAACAAAAAAAAACAACAACAACGAGGAAGGTGACAACCCAGCTATGATCCAAGAACATGTGAACCGTGGAATCCCAAGTTTTTAGATATTGCCAAGATGGTCATTTTTATTTATCGATATTTGAAGGACGTGTCTTCTGGCCAAAATTTTAGAAACGTGTTTTTTTTTTTTTCCCATAGTACGACAGAGTAGTTTAGTGATTTGATACCTGATCTTTTACCCGCTGCAAGCCAGCTATTCTGTTTCTAATCAGAAGGTCAAAGTGATCACCAATTTTTATGTCACTTAAAAGGCTGAATTTGTACCATGTGCTAATGTGAACGGACCTTAAAAATGAGTGAACTAAAGTAACTCTTTTAAATGATTGGGTTATATTAAAAAGAAAAAAGAAAACAACAAAACAAAAACATGAACAAGTTTTTCACACTCAATCAAATCTAACGTATTCAGTTTTATTGGTCTCTTTGTCTCCTTGAAAAACAATTTTTTAAAATAAATGATTAAGGTTTTATTAAAAATGATCTCTTATTTTCTAGACTGGCTGTATTTCTAGTCCAGTCTTACCATTATCCTGAGCGTTTTAAACTAGTGCATTTTTGATATTGTTAAACTGTTGTATATGTTTGTAATATCAATGAGATCATGATTTTGTCCCTTTTCATTCAGATTTATCTTCCGTTTGCCCCCAAGTTTTGTATTGCATTTTTAAACCTTTGACATAAAGAGTGTATTTTTAATATTAAAATGTGTGCATAAATGTGACAATACTTAGTTTGCATAGTGATTAACCCCCCCCCCCCCCACACACACACACACACACGCACACAGTCTTAAACCCACTTCTCTCAACTAGCTAAAGCTTTCTTCATTATATGCCCGCCAGCCGAAATAAACGAACCTCCCGATCCTATGCGTTTTCACAATGTGTGAAATCGGCGATAAAAATGCACGACGATGCAGTTGCAATACAAAATCCAAACGTCGTGGCTATGATTTTGACATCGCCTTTGATGCTTGCCTGCGAGCCGCTCAATGGGGATGATCTATATTATCTTTGTTCCATGTGCTTGAGTCATTGGTCACATTGCAAAATGCGGTCGAAATGACCTTGGTACATAATATAATGTGTTCACAGTTTTAGAAGCATCCAACACCAGTTTTTGGTCATTATGTTCAGCTTGATCCTCGGGTATGTTTATAAACAAAGCAACTTGTCTAGATTTTATTTATGTCATATCCAATCGTTGGATAGCAATAAAACATGTAATCGATGACTCGGTTGGACGAGAACCAGAATATATAGATCGCACCCATTAGTCTTGCAGCTTGTGTTTTCATCACAAGTTTTGACACAATCATAATGTAGTTGTAGTGCTATGACATAAATGTTGATATCTTTAGAGACACTCTCGGATTTCACTTCAACTCTATATTATATTGAAATTGAAGCCCGCGTTGCATTGAAGGAGAAGTAAAGAAATTCAGTTTCGCCGTGTTTAAAGGTTAAATCACCTATTGAAAATTATTAATAGAGAACTGGAGGGCCGATTATTTCGACAGGCATCAAGTAATTAAATGACTTTGTTCTAGACCCATCCCCCCCCCCCTTCTCTCTCTCTCTCTCTCTCTCTCTCTCTCTCTCTCTCTCTCTCTCTCTCTCTCTCTCTCTCTCTCTCTCTCTCTCTCTTTCCCCTTCCCCTCTATCCCCACATCCACTGCCACCCAACAACCGCTTACTTTATCTATTCACATTTCCCTCATTCCTTTTCCTCCTTTCCGTCTATCAACAGAGGAGCCAGTTCAAGCGGCAGATTACGACGTGGCCGAGGCAGCAGCGCGTTTGGCCAGTCAGTCCGGAGGAGCAACAGGCGGGTTTGAATCTGGTGTGTAGACTGCCATGCCCCCTTTCTACTTATTCCCTTCTTTAACTACTCACCTACTTTGTATTTTCTTATCGTTATTATAATGATTACCATCAACATTACGATTTTGATTATTATTTTATTTTTTATTTTTTATTATTATTTTTTTAAAATCCATTTTTAAAATAATTTTAAAGAGTATTACGATTATCATTCCGATACCTGCAATATTTTTGATTGGTCATTCATCTTTGTTTGTCAGTTTTTCATTCATTGATTCATTTTATTCGTTCATTCGTTCTTGATTGATTGTTTTTGTTTTTGTTTTTGTTCCGTGCATTTGTTTTAGTCTCTCTTCAATTTTTTTTTTAATATAAAATTATTTTGCATTGAATTTTTACATTTGACGTTCAGTTATATTTTTAGTTTTTATTTCATATCTTAGTATATAATATTATATCAAATTATTCAAATAGCATAACTCCATTGCATACGTATTGTCTTGTTGATTTTGGAAGCATGCTCATGTCATAAGCATTTTTACCTTAGATTTTAGATACACATAATTAACGAGGCCAGTTACAGACCTTAGATTTGCTTTTACTCTACTTAAATGTGTTTTCTTTGTAGTTGATCATTTTTAATGGATCGCGGTTCTCCCAACTTAGGATAAATAAATTACTGTTGTAGACTATTATCCCCTTTCTCCTCTCGTGGTTTTCCTTATATAGCCACAGTTTCGTATTCGACTCTCGTATCTCCTTTCGCTGGTAATCAAAAGACGCCTTTTTTTTTTATAATATAAGGAAGAATTTAATGCGAGAGGGTTGACAAACTATTTAAGGCATGTTAGCAACAAACTTCCATACAATGATAAAATGCCTTTTTTATATATCGATTGCCCCAACACGTCGAAAAGTCTAAAACATGGAACATGTTTTGTTTTTTGTGACGTCTTTTTTTTTTTAACATCTTTTTTGTATGTTTGTTGTTGTTGATGGAGGGTTTATTTTAATGGGGGTTTTTTGTTTTTTTTTTAATATTTTTTTTTTAAAGATGGGATTGTTTGAGCTCTCAATATATAAATATAATTGTTTTCTGGCCAAAATGTTAAAAATATGTTTTGTCAGTATGTGGCATCATAAGTCCTTATCAAACCAATATCAGAGTGGTATTAGTATCGCACTGTTGATAATCAGTTGTCGAATAGTTGACCCATTGCCGATTGCCGAGAAATTTAATTATGCATACGATTATGTAAAACCATGGTTTTCTTGTCAGGCTTGTTGTCACGTGATGTTAATTGCATCATCGCCATCTGTGCTTGCTTCGTCTGTGTATCGTAGACTTTATTATTATTATCATCTTCACTGTTATTACTACTATCATTAATAGAATGTAAGTTATTATTGCTACTATTGTTATCAGAACAATAATTTGGATTAAATAGCAGACCATCCATTTTTAGTCAACAATTATACTTACGCAGAGAAAAGGTAATGAATATTGAAAGGGGGGGGGGGGGGGGGAGAAAGAAAAAAAGAAAATAGATTTCATAATATATATGATTTTATTCAATCAAACTCTTGGTTTTAATGGAAGATAAAACGCACACAAACCTAAGATAAAAATAAAAGGAGAGAGAGAGAGAGAGAGAGAGAGAGAGAGAGGGAGAGAGAGAGAGAGAGAGAGAGAGAATGTGTGTGTGTGTGTGTGTGTAAGTTCAAGCTGAAAAGTAACATAACATCCAGGAAATAGAAAATAAAAAGTCAAAGCAAAGAGAGATATATTTATGATTTTCTTTCATTTTAATGAGTATAATTTGATCGAGGATACAGCGCGTACACTTGCAAAAGGAAGAAACAAGACTGAAGATACAGTACGTGCGCGCGCGCGCACACACACACACACACACACACAGACTCAGACTCAGAGGCAAACACAATTTTTTTTTATTGCTTTTTGGTCTCGGATTTTTTAAGGGTCATTTTGTTTAATAATGAACCGCTTTGACATGTTCAGCCTTTCAACATTCGTTAAACATTATCAGCTTTTATATCAATGTGTGCTTCTAATCAGTGAATTCATATTTAAATCAAAAAACTATAAATGTCGGCATTTGTCAAACTGTTTGCTATAGTATAATGTTATCAAGTCCGCTCCATTTTCACGTTTACTTAATTACGATATGGCCCATTGCTTATGACATGGTATAATTTATAGTCACGTGTTCTTGCCAATACTATTGGGAATGGGGGGAAGTGTGGTTGAGTAAATATTTTGTATGTTTGTTTGCTTGTTTGTGTGTTTCATTAAGCGCTTCGTGTATTCAAACCTGTGATTTTGTTGTTATATTTTTTTTTAATTTTTGTTTGTTTGTCGTTGTTAAGTCATGTGTGTGTGTGTGTGTGTGTGTGTGTGTGTGTGTGTGTTCGCTGGGGCAAGACCCCACAGGCAGCATTTGTTTTATAGCATTAAGATAGCACAGATTGCAAGTGTTTAATTTTGAGAAATTAGAAATATGTGTAGTATACTGTGTGGTTTGTAATCTATTTAGTGTCTGATCATACAGGGGAGTAACAAGCCAAATTCTGCTTTCACTTTCCAGATATTAGATCACATCTTTTGACACTGATACAATTTGATACTAATTTAATCAATCTGATTTATTGTATCTAAAAAATATATTGAAATAATAGGGTTTTTTTTTAGGGAAGGGGGTGCAAAATTGTAAGAGGTGTGTGTTTATTTAAAGAATCAAATGCAGTTAAGATAACAAAACAGCTGATCATTAAAATTTGAAATTTAATGCAGTGTAGGCTGTGTTGCCCCTTGGTGATCCAGAAGTTTTGCGCGCGCGCGCGCGTGTGTGTGTGTGTGTGTGTGTGTGTGTGTGTGTGTGAGTGAGAGAGAGAGAGACTATGTTGAAGCGGGGGTGGGGGGGGGGGGGGGCACCATTAAGATTAGGGGTCAGTTTATCATTCCCTAGAAATGGTAGGAATAGGGGTCATCATTTGAGAAGATTAGCAGTAGATGGAATGCACTTTTTGACTCGTCTGTTCCCCCCCCCCCCCCCCCCCCCCCCCCCCCGACATTAGCATTGGTATAGGATATTAGTATTAACTCAAAACGCAGTTTGTATACGTCTATCATTAACCTATGGTGAGAAATCATGAAAATGAACTAGCATTTTGAATAAAGAGGACTATGATAATTATTAACTTAAACATATATCATATTTACTAAAGATCACAAGTTACTTGGCTTATTTTTTTTGACGAAACAATTCTTTTTAATTAAATAATAATAATGATAATAATAAAAAAT
>NC_088364.1:16035171-16040171 GCF_034508935.2 Berghia stephanieae
AATAATTTAAAAGTTGAGAGGGTGGGGTATACATGGTCAGTACAGTTTGCTCTGCAGTTGCTTTATTGGCGCGAGAGATAAATATAATATACAAAATAAAACAAAAGAATCTACAAGTTCTGTTTGAGTGAATCGATGCTTAACATTTGAAACCCTCTTTCTGTTGTCACGGAATATGACTTTATGCTAACGTCGTGCCGTAGTTTTTAAGGAAATCATTTAATGATGCCTTTAATTAAATGGGAAGAGAGATGGTATTAGAATGCGATCATTTTTGGTTAGGTAGAGGATTGGTATAAAATTTGCCTTCCGTAGAAATGTGTGGATCCTCTGTGTGTGTGTGTGTGTGTGTGTGTGTGTGTGTGTGTGGTTTGAATGGATACATAACATTTGTCTTGTTTGTGTGTGGTGTTAATGTATTGCGTGGCGTGTGTCTGCATTGAATCAATCTATAATTGTTTTATTTTACTAAATGGCAAACCGAAGGTTCAGATTTGACTACTTTTCAAAAAACGTTTCTATTGCTTGTATTTGTGACACAAATCAAATGCATTTAGAACATGTGTTTCTAAATGTAAACTTGTGTTTGTTTTATTTTATTTTAATGTTTGGTAATTGTTTTTGTTTTGTTTTTAAAACATTTTTGAAGAGAATGAATGCATGGTATCAACATATTTGCCATTGCTTGTGTTTCTTTTTTTCTTTTTTTTTTAATTGAAAGAAGTTATTTGATTATTTTTGTAGTGTATTTTTTGTTTCTTTTTTTTTTTTTTTGTTGGTCTTATTTGCACTTTTTTTTTCACATTTTTAATGTAAAAGATAAATATTCAATATTTTTTAAAAGAAGTAAAAAAATCCAACAAAATGATAAAGGAAGAGAATTTGTATCGTTATGTAACCTTATATGCCATTCATTGTCATAGCGCCAAGTCAATGTAAATTTCTATAGATATTGTCATACTTGTCTTGTTGGAAATAATTTTTTAACTTTCCAACTGAGACAATAGTCCACTTAATATTCCCACCCCCTTTTCTCTCCTCGCTTTTCTATGCTACTGCATGTACTAGAAACAATAATAATAAAGGATCTGATAGAAATTTACATCTTTTGGATTTGTGTTACTTTTTTTTAAACATTATAGATACGTTAGATATTATTAATATCTATCAATAGACATGCCAATTTCTATATTCATTTTTTTAAACGTCGATTAAAGTAGCTCAGAAAATGTCGTTGAGGAATAGATGTTTAAAAATATTCGATTTTATCCTTAATTTTTTTACTCTTGACTATCTGACTTTAAAAAGATATTTTGATATAAAAAGATATTCTTTTGATATTTATCAAAAGATGCTCTTTTGACATTTATTTTAATTTGTTTATTTTAGTATTGTTTCTGCTGTCCAAGCAAGACGATCATGAACTTCTTGTGAGGAAATGGTAACCGTGTTAAAAAAAAAAAAAGATTTGAAGTTTTGATTTTAATTGCAGATAACACAGTAACCAAATCTTTTGAGTCCCAATGATCCTATTTGACGGATTATCGTTTTCTGATTCTATTTAAATACATTTTTTTGAGAAACAGTTACCGATTTTTAAGGGAAGAAATTGGCATGCCTGTTGCAAATAGATTTTGACATAACGACACAAATTTCTCTACTTCCTCTTATCTACCTAGTGACGTTATCACAGAAGTCACGCAAACTACCAGATTTCTGTTGTCAATTCCTCTTCATATTGTGTGTCTATTTCTCCCTAATCATCATCCTGTTAATTGTGTGCTCGTGATGTGTGATGTCCCTGTATGACACACAAAGCATACAAATTATATTTCTACCCAACTCTCAAACTAACTTCAGGTGTGAAATAATAACAATTTATATTCATTTTTTATTTCCATTATTCGGCATGTGTTTTCATGCCTGTGAAAATAACAACCTTTGACTGCATGAAAATAATGTATCTCACTTCAGTAACCATCTATGTAGAACTGGGATTTAGTGTCTTCAAGGCCGCCAATTATTCAGTGCCTTTATCTGTTGTCACGGTGACTGACCGCTGTGTGATCAGATTTTACAACTTGACTGCTGTTTTTATGTATGTTTGAAAGTTAGTACCTGGAATCAAACCATACAGACATTTACACAATTACCTTAGGTGTGAATGAGTGCTTGCGGAGTGAAATTACTGAAGGATGGACAACTTTACCACAGAAATCACAATGCAGCGATATCATTTCAACAGCTTAAATTGCATTTCTAAGAAGTGAGCAGTGCTTGAGGATTTCAGGAGATTTCATCAATAACTTATATCATCTTGAAATTCCAAGTGTCATCTAATTTATGCACAGATTAATGATAAAGGCTTTGAAATGGTTTTGTTTTTTTACACATGTAAAATAGAACTTGTTTTTTTCCACCCCTCAAAGTGTTCGAAATACGAAATTCAAAAGCAATGACATCGAGATCTGTTGCTTCAGTCATTTCCACAAGGCATTCTGATATTAATGCGATCCCAATTATTCTCTCTCAATTTTAAACAATAGCTTACAATACAATGTTGGATTTGAAACAGATGGAAAAAAAATTGAGTGTGACAATTTGTATCCCCGAATAGTTGATGGAAAGCAAACCAGGACATAAATCATTGCCAGATATCTTCCGCAGTGTAATACTTTTATATTTTAGAATAAAAATTACGTTTTCTTTTTTAATTTGGTCATTATCCCCCTTCTCCCCAAAGAAACAAAAAAATAAACGACATTCAATGAATATTGCAAGGGTCACCAATTTGTAAAACAAATTGACCTCGAAACGAAACCTTTTACTAATACTTACATGATGCCACTTCTGCAGAGCAGTTGCAGTTTAAAGGCTGATTGATGATCCCCAAACTGGTATTTGTATTGAATTTTAGTGCAGATTCATATCATTCTTCAATGCCATTCTCCAACTGTGACTGTTCCCATGAGACCTGTTTCACGTTGAGGGAGCAGTATTGACAAGGAAGACTTTTTTTTAAAGATTTAAATTACAGACAGCATCTTGTAGTGGCTGGGGTTCAATGCAGGCGCTTGGCATGATGCATTGAGCTGTATTTATTGCATGTTCATTAACTCTCGGTGTGTAAAGGTGAGATAAATTCATTACTTAATGAGACTTAATGAGCAAAGCTAAGCGTAGCATGTAACCAATGTATACTCTATTTTATTAAAAGCTTTTCAGTGCTTCATTTTAATCAATTATATTTAATTTTATGTTTTGTTGGCAGTTTTTATCTTTTTGTAATTACATTTATTTACAAGCTTCAGTTTTGTAGTATTCATTGTTGTATTTTCCCCCCTTTAATATTGTTGATTTTGTTTAAATGTTCTTAGTTAAATCATTTGGTGATCGGTTTTAAATTTCTGGGCATGTACATGGTGAGACTATAGACAACTTAAATCATTCATAATTGTCATTTTTTAAGAAACACTCATTTTAATAGCATGTTGTATTAATATTTTCATTTTGTTCTAAACCAATCTAAGTTTATAGAGAACTAATCATTCTAAACCTTTTTCTTGATGATGTAAAGTATAAACACATAACACTAAAAAAAATATAACAACTGCTACCCATCAGGGAAATCAATCTGTGGCCCAAAGTGTGTAAAGAGACTTAGTTTCATCTTGATGTCCTTGTACTACCTGTTGAGTATGTGCCCTCGTTGTGGTCATTGTTTCAGAAGACGTACGACAAGATGGTGAAGACACAAGCAGCGAGATCATGTACTCACGTGCTGAAGTTCCCAGCTTAGAAAGTGCAGCCTTGCCAAGCCAAGAGGTGACCATTTCAGAACCATCCAAACAAATTGCCAGCCCAGTGTCAGATGGCTCCAACTTTCAAGAGGAACCGTCTCCTGTACCAGAACCCACGTTACCGGAAGGGTTCATCTATGATGAAATGGCCTATGAAAAAGCAGAAGAGGATCTCAGCTGTGAATTGTCAAGAGCTGATGAGGACGATGAAGAAATTAAAACATCAGGGCAATCCAAACCTGAAGACATTCTAGAGGAAGAAAGTACAGAAGATAAAAAACACCGAGAAGACTACAAAGAAGATTTATCTACTCATGATTTCATACAAGTTGAACAAGGGATTGTAACAGCGGAAGATAAAGATATTCTTTCTGAGAAACCAAACGAAGATATTCCTTCTCATGAATTCAAAACTGATGTTTCTGTTGAAGATTACAAAGGACATTTTGCGGTTGACCAATGCACAGAACAGAAATCTGAAAATGAAATTATTGCAGAAGATGATATGGCAGAAACTTACAAACAAGAATTGAAATATGAAAAACATGCAGAGGAAGATAGAGAGGTCCTTGAAGGAGATGATAGGAAAGAAATCTTAGCTGAAGAAAATAAAGAAGAAGCTTCCAAAGCAGATTTTGATGAAGAGGTCCCCCAAAGAAAAAGTTCAGAAGACCAATTCGTCGAGTATATGTCTACAGAGGAAAATAAAGCAGTTCCAACAGAAAATAAGGAATCTGATCCCGTAAAAGAAGTTCTTTGTGAAGATTTTGCAAAAGAAGTTTTAGCAGAAGATTATAAGGAAGAAATTCCTAAAGAGGATTATCCAGCAGAAGATAAGGGAAGAGATTCAATTAAGGAAGATGTTTACCCAGAAGATTCTATGGAAGGCATTCGTACTAAAGACGTTTCAGCAGACGATTATAAAGAAGAATTGCAGAAGGAAGATCTCCCAGCAGAAGATTATCATAAAGAGATCCCTTCAGAAAGTTGTATGGAAGAAACTCGTGCACAAGTAATTCCAGCAGAACATGATGAGACAGAGTGCACAAAGGAAGATATTCCAACTGAAGAATACAAGGAAGTTCTTGAAGAAGCTTATGAGGAGAGAGTTGCAAATGAGCAAAGTCCTGCAAACGTTTGTGCAAAAGAGGTGTTCCCCGCCGAAGAATGCATAGAAGAAAGTAAGCCACAGGAAATGAC